>NC_091828.1:81511875-81882500 GCF_038994185.2 Dermacentor albipictus
CCTAGGTTCACGGATTGAGCCAGAACCAGTAATGAGCTGGGTAAAATACGACGCAAGAACGCGGTTTCTTTTCTGCATCCCTACTCGATCGTAATAGCGATTCGTAAATCGCAAATGCATATATACGTCATCTACATTCACCATTTATTATCATCTACGTTCAATCAAACTTCCCTTCAGGAGTGGACTCGTCAAAATCCAGCTCGCCTTGTCCTTCTCCAAGGTCGCGCTGGTCACTCAACATCTGGAAAGCTAGGTTGTGGAGGCAACAGGACGCCCACACTAGGTTACCACAAGCACAGTTAAGCAACACGGCCAGAAACGACTGCCACAAAGTCAGTCGCACTGTATACGCAAGTCATCATGGCTTCGGCATGAAAGCAAGAGTGACAGCGCTCAGTCCAGGCAAAAGGAAAATGGTCTAGCCAAAATTGAGCGAGAAAGGGAACTGTGTCGACTAAACTGTGTCAACTCACAACACCAGAGCCCACATCACTATAGCATATAGCCTTGTGTGACCTTGAGGCAAGGTGCGAGGGCACACTTGCCCGACATGTACTGCTCGCATGTGCCTGAATGCAGCACGCTTCGCAGTGAACTTTGTCCCACTTCCTTTCCGAACCTTCCTCGAACGGGCGCGGATGATAGGAAGACGAGAAACTGAGCAGATACAGGTGGGGGGGGGGATCGAAGTGCGGCATCGTGGCCGACTTAGGAGCGTCAACTTGAGTTGCCGGTGTTGCGATAAGGACGCGCGTGGAACTGATGCGTGAGCGTTTGGCAAGGTGTTGGAGAAGGGCAGGAGAGGTTATTGCAGCTGTGGCGTAAAGACAGACAGCAAGGCCGACGACGATCGTGTACTCTCGGTCTCAATTTTTTTTTCGCTATGCACTATTAGAATTTACGCTGGTTGCCGCATCGCTTTGCTACCATCACCGCGGCTTTAGCGAGTTTTTGTTTTGGGCGCAAAATTAAGAGTACTCAACCATATTCAGTCACAAAATAGATTTATCGTTTAGGAGTCATTCGGCCCTAATGAATAAAATTCTACTGAGCTCGCCTCAATCCGACTCAGACTCACTAAAGTTATACTCAACCTGGCCGACTCGGACTCAGACTCACAAGCATTCTACTCGGCATGGCTTACTCGCGCTCAGACTCACCGAACTCCTGTCCAGCAGCGCTCACTCACAGTCGCGGCTTGGTGAATGAGTCAGGTCATAAGTGAGTTTGGCTACCTATGATGGTTGGCGACACATTACCGTAGCGGTGGTTGCCGGCACGCCTCATAAATAGATACGCGCGCTCAGCCAAATTAGACCCGCGAAGGCGTGTGTTATCTAAGAGGCGGTGGCGATACAATAAAAAGGCAGCTGGTGCATCAGCATAAAACAGAATCTCTTCCTGCCACGAGCCCAAGTCTCAGAAAGCAACACTAATGAATTGCGTAAGTTCAATTTTTTTGTTTTCTTTAAGACATCCTTTTTTGCCTCGACATACGGGTGTCTATTTCTCTTCAGTTGTATGTGAGTCGTGTTGTCGTTTTTTTTTTTTCTGTCGTCACTGTGCAATGCCATGCTGGTCGGACACTTCATTATGCACCAGATAGCTGTAAACATTGTCCTGTTATAAAGTGCCACTTGTTGATTCTGCGGGTTCTCGTATTTTGGCGATCTGAACTTTGCAGCTAGCGCACAAAACCTTTGTTTTCGCAACTGCTGCATCTGCGCTCTACTCACTCACGGTAGGTCTCCATGAACAGACGCATGACGCGGGAGTTGTTGTGCGCGATCATTATCATGTTGCCAAAAGTTCCATCTTCTGCGCAACCGACGGTTGCCTCGTATCGAAGGAACCGTCGCAGAGACTGCACCACGAACACGTCCGCGTCGAGGTAGATGCCCCCGTAACGCATCAGGACACGCATGCCCACAATGTCCGTTGAGTGGTGGCGATTTCCTGGCTAGAAAACAAAAAAAAAAACCGGCGTTGTGATGAACAGAATGCGCGCACCCGATATTCCTTACCAGATGCACACACAGTTCGCAATCTTGAATTTCAATCTATCGGTCAATTGCATGTTCCCGTTTGGAAAACTGAATGTAGCAAGACAAATGCAGTCTCCCAGCAGTGTTTGTGGACCCTGGCCAAACGCGTACATAGAAATAAAAATTAATGCATTCGTCAGCTAACTGCAAACAAATGTACATTTTAAACCTCAATTTTGTCAATATGCCTCGGTTATAAAAAGACGCACTCGACTGTCTCTGCAATATTGGATACCCCTGTTTCATTACGCTTCCTTAAGTTATTCGATTCCTCGATTCCAAATGTGGTGCTTTCATTTCGATTTGTCCTACATTAAATGTTAATTACACTGCGCAGTCTCTGCAATTAACACTGGTGCATGTACGCTGGTCAACGACAACGGAAATGACACTTTTAATCTATCTCATAATTCAGGGTGAGTTCTCGCGAGTTCTCGCTTTCTGTGGCTGGCAATTGAGTCGAAGCTATTTTTCGGTTTCTCTTGGACGGGCAAAGAGCGAAGCAGCAGGCAATCTTATTTTTTTCATTAAATTGCGCATTTTTATCTGCTTGCAGGCTGTGACGCATTTAGCTCAACAGGGTCATTTCTCTTTTACGGGTGGGCGCTTTTCACCGTCTGAAAAAGTGTATCGCGCTACGCAGGATGCGCTGCATGTAAGGCAAACTTGAACCTGCATGTTTACATGCAGGCACAAGTTAGCCCAATAAAAGGCTAGTTACATCATTCCCGGTTTTGCTGCTTTTTTCACCGTCACAACTACGTGAAAATATAATTGCAGTACTAGGAAATCGCTATGCGAATACAGATGTTCAACCGTAAGAACGCGAGTAGACGTGAAGTCCCCATTTCTTACGTTACACCTATACACTCCCCTACGAGGTAGTACATGACACAAAAATGCCTACGGAAATAAACAAGGAAGAGAATCACCATCAAAACAGTCGTTAACATATAGGCAATTCGCTGACTGTGGAATAGCCATGTACATATACTTCAATAAACTCGACAGTAGTAGTAGTAGTATAAAGCTTTCATTAGAAAAATCACATTCAGGCCCAGTGGGTGGGTCCCTCAGTCCAGGGCCCCACTGGCGATCGTGGCACGCCTGGCTTGCTCGAGAAGGGCCAATCGGTCCTCCCGCACCGTGCTGGCTAGCCACACCTCCCACTGCCTACTGTTGGAGTTTTGCCCCATAAGGGATGATTGGATTTCTTGTGGCCGACTCTGGCACGACCATGTGATATGGTCAAGAGATGGCCGCCCTCCGCACCAAGGGAAAGCGTTGGGATACCGGGTGGGGTGTATGTGATGCAGTAGGAGTAGGTGTGTTTAGTACGGGTTTGTAGTCGGCGCCAGTCCCGCATTTGCGCTGAGTCCTAGGATGTGTCTCGAAAGCTATACCGTTGCCTTCCTCGTCTCTGTGCCTCCAAGATATGTTTTGCTGTGATCGGAGATTCTACGAGAGTGCGTTCCGTCGCTCGGATGCTATATTCTCGAGCGAGGTGGTCCGCCCTCTCGTTACCCCTCACTCCGGCGTGTGCCGGACCCCACGTAATAGCGTGGTGTTCCGTGAGATTTCTTCCTAGGATTTTGATGGTGAGTATGGGCAGGGTGTCTGCCATGAAAAGGCGACATGCCGACTGCGAGTCGACTAGTATTAACGCAGAACGGGCTCTGTTTACGTAAAGGAGTTCACTATATATTGACACGTGTATTTATATTCATCGGGCGACCAGGTTTCACCGCCTAACAAATCTTATCGCACAGCGCGGGACGCGCTTGCATGTATCCGAAGTTTCTGGAAAGTTATCGATGCTTCTATCCGCAGTCTGTTGTTGCCGAACCTTGTGTTATTTGATTTATTCGCCTGACGCGAATGATGTAGAACTTTATGGAAGGCTCGCGGGTCCCAACGATTACTCTGGAACATTCGACGATTGTGTATAAAAGCTGACGCGCTTGAACCGCTGATCAGATTTTCGACGAACGCCGATCGTGTTCGCCGCTATCATTGTGCTATAAGTGTAGCCTGTTTTGTGGGCACAGGTTCGCCCAATAAAAGTTAGTTTTTTCTGTCACAGTATTGCTACTATGTTCTTAACATCACCACCACGTGACAATATGCCGAATCGTTGACATAAAGATATGAAAATTAGTGATCAAGGTACGATCCTTGTAGGCCACTGGTGCGCTACTCTCGCATAGAAGACGTGATGGTATTCATTAGCACTGCTCATATAGTATTTTTATGGTAATGGCAACGTAGCTCAATAACATTCCCATGAAAACCGTAATTTAATAATTGATTTTCGGATACATTTTATTAAGAGCATCAAATGCTGTTTCGAGATAAAAAAAGTTATTCCTATAAAGCGACGCCAATGAACGATGTGTGTTATTTGAGAAAGGGCCTTAGCGGCAGTGATGGTACTGTGTACGGTGATTGCTACTGTGTCCTTCAAACGTCATTCCACGTGACATCTGGTGGAGGTGCTTTTCGTTCATGCACCGGACAACCCCGATAAGCCGTGATCCAAGCCCGGACCGCAAATAGAACAACAACGTGGTCCCGGACCATCGAGCAAGCAGTCGTCTTCAACAGCTGCACCCGGAGCTCGGACGTCTACCTGAGAAGATCAAGAAGATTGTTGCCAAGGCAACCATAATGGCAGCCCCAGTCTTATCCATCGTATTTCAACAGCGCAGAGAGCCACCTACCTTCCGCGTAGCTACGCCGGAGGATTAGGAAACCTGGCTCGAAACCTTCGAAAGAATCTCGACCTTCAACAACTAGACTTCTGAAAATAAGCTACGACCTGTGCACTTCTCCTTGAAAGATGCCGTGAGGACTTGGTTCGAGAACCAGGAGCCCACCCTTACAACATGCAACCTGTTCCGCAGTAACTTGCTGAGGACCTTCACGAGCGTTGTCAGTGAAGAAAGGGCTGAAGTTCTGCTGGAAACCCGAGCCCAACTACCCAATGAGACCATCTTCATCTTCAAGGAAGAGATGACCCGACTTTTCCAGCACGCTGACCCGGAAACGTCCGAAGGGACAGACGTGAGTTTCTTGATGCGAGGCGTAAGGCAAGAACTTTTCGCCGGACTCATCAGAAACCCACCGCAGACCGTAGCCGAGTTCTTGACAGAGGCAAAGACGTTTGGGAAAACTTGAGAAATGCGCACTAGGCAATACAAGCTACAAGTGCTCGCACATCAGGGCGCCATCCATGCACTGGGTTCCTGTGATCTGCAAGAGACCATCAGGGCCATAGTGCACGGAGAACTGCGCAAGGTCTTGCCTTCGTCGCAGACTCAAGTGGCCTCAATCGCTGACAGCATGAAGGATGAGGTTCAGCAATCGCTTGGAGTTCCTGAGGCGTAACCTCAATTACCGGAGACCCAGCCAGAAGCGATGACCTACGCCGCTGTCGCACGCCGTCAAGGTCCACCTTCGCGACGTCACCAGAGCCCTGTAACGCCCAAATTCCGTGTTCCGACGCCACCACCGCCGCCAGCACGCCCACCCGTCACCCAGCGCACCTACGCGAGTAAGACGGACATTTGGCGCGCCCCCGACTACCGCCTGCTCTGCTACCACTGCGGCGATGCGGGCCATGTGTACCGCCGGTGCCCATAGCGCGACCTGGGATTGCGAGGCTTCGCCGTCAACGCAGCGCGCCCGCGGGAAGGTGAACGCCCTCGTGACATCGCCGACTACCTCGCCGCGACTCAGTGGAGCCCTCGACGACCGTCCCGTTGCGCCATCACCAGGCCGCTACCTGTCGCCGCAGCGCCGTCCATACACTAGCCCAGCCCGGGGCCGGTCCGTGAGCCCATATCCGGGAAACTAGAAGCAGCAACCGATGGAGGTGCGGTTGCTGTTCGTCGAACTGCTGAAGATCCTCCGACAGCCTACGAAGACTACGAAAAGACTACCTCGACGACAAAAGGACACGCTGGCGTCCCAAAGAAGTCTGGAAGCAAATAATACTCAAACGAAAGTCCACCTGACGACGCCACGTACCATGCACAGGTAAACGCGACACAACCATGATCTGACGCCAAGACCTAACTGTAACGCAAGACAAAGAACCACCGACCTCGACGTGCTTATTGACGGCCACGCAGTCACCGCATTAGTAGACACATGCGCTGATTACTCTGTCATGAGTGGGCCCATCGCCGCCCAGTTGAAGAAAGCTAAGACTGCATGAGAAGGCGCGTGAAATCGGACCGCTCGAGGACACATCATAACGCCTACTGGAATCTGCACGGCAAGAATTAGCATCCAAAACCGGACTTACCCTTCCACTTTCGTTATCCTCCAACAATGTTCACGAGACGTCATTCTCGACATGGACTTCCTGAACCAACACGGCGCAATCATCGACCTGAAGTCGAAGTCAATAACGCTGTCGGAAGATCAAGTTATACCGCCGGAGAGCCATCGCAGTCACCATGCCTTGAACGTGCTCGAAGGTCAAGTGAGCAACCCGCCTAGCTCCAGCATTGTTATTTCAGTGGCACCGAAACACCTGCTGACGTAGAAGGCGTCATCGAAGGCAACCAACGCCTGCTGCTCGACCATGAAATTTGCGTTGCAAGAGGGATCGCTTTATTGCGTGTAGGAAACACGAAGTTGTTGCTGACAAACTGCAACCAGGAGTTCAAGCACGTCAACAAGGGCACGACGATCGCATATACCAAGACAATTCTAGAGACCAGCCGTGCGTTTGTCCTCTCGGATTCTGCCGCATCTACACCGACGATCGTAGTTCCCGAGCCAGGCTTCGATATAAGTCCAAGTCTCCCCGTGAATAAGCAGCAACTGCTCAGAATTCTGCTTCGACGACACAAATATACTTTTCGACGTCATTGAAAATTTGACAAACACCAGTTGCAATGCATCGCACCATAACCGAAGAGTGCGCTCGACCCCTCCGCCAGAGCCCTTACCAAATTTCGACGGAAGAACGCGAAGCTGTAACACAACAAGTCGACGAAATGCTGGGCGAAGACATCACCCAGCTGTCGAAAAGCCCGTGGGCGTCTTCTGTTGTCTTAGTGAAGAAAAATGACGGGACGGAACCGTACGTTTCTGCGTCGATTATCGTCAACTAAACAAGATCACGAAGAAGGACGTATACCCAGCCCCTCTACCAGATATCACGTGGAGTGACTTATGAAGAACACAGTAGCAGTACTGCGAAAGACAAAACTAACTTTTATTGGGCGAACCTGTGCCCACAAAAACAGGCTGCCCTTAAAGAACGGCGACAACGGCGAACACAGTCGGCGATCGTCAAAATCTGATCAGATGGTCAAACGTGTCGGCTTTTATAGATCAGTCGTCGAATGTTCCAGAGTAACCCCTGGGACCCGCCTCCCTTCCACAATGCTCGACACCATTCGCGTCGCGCATACATGCACTCAGATTACACAAGGTTCCGTGACAACAGACCGCAGATATAAGTATCGATAATATTCTTCAAACTTCGGATACATTTAGACGCGTCCTGCGCTGAGCAATAACAATTTTTAGACGTTAAAAGCGCTCCGCCGTAAAAGATAAACGAGTTCACGTGTCAATATGATGAATCGGTATTGTTCAATGTCATAATAGCCCATGTATTGAAAATCTACTTTTTTAGTGATACGAAAAGTTAGGAGAATTCTTGTAAATTGTTCCTAGTAGCCCAGATGTGTGATTCTGCAAACAAAATTTGTGCGAAGAAAGCCTGCCCGATGCTCAGAATTATATATAGTCATAATTGAATTTGGTCTATTCGGCATCTGCAGCCCAGCATTGCTCAAGTATGCTAGCCTTTGAACACTCTAAAGGTTCGTTTGCAAGCTCTGAACATGTGGCACACAGAGAACGGAACCGTCCTAGACAGCCCTAGTACACCTCCATCTCACTCTGCATAAAGCATTGACCAACATCTCATTATCTTGACCAACTGTCAGTCGGTGCCAGGAGCTTCGGAGCTTTACCTTTTAAATATGTGCCGCTTGGAATATACTGTTATATTTAGGAGGAACATCCTAACGACTTATCAAAATTCAATTTACACCGTACTACGATTTACGTACAGAACTCGTTTAATACGGTACCTCAATGTTTCAACTTATCCAAATGATTTCCATGGAAAGTTAGCATTTGCACGATGCTGTAGTACACTTTCTTAGAAGTATCACTATTACTTCGAAAATATATTTTTTTGCAAAAAATTTCTTTTTATTTCCTCGTAACTATTCTACTTTAACTATAGCGACCGCTTTGTTACAGTGCGAGGACGGCCCATAAACGTGGAATGAAACTTTTTAGCTGTAAAAATAAAACATTCTGCAAGAACGCTTATTAAACAGTATTCAAGAGAACATCTCAAAATAGGTAAAGAAAAAAATCAAACAAGAAACCAACAATTCGACGTCTTGTTGTGTGCACCGCGTCGTCAGTAGACAACAGTGCCAAGATTCAGTGCAGGCACATCAAGTTAATTGTTTACACTTTCTCGAGTCATCCTTAGGTGTCAGATAGAGGACATCCCTACAGTTATCATGTAAAGGTAGCACCTAGGAAGAGAACCAAGCATAATTCACTGTGATGAGTTGCGTAGGGTGTCCGTCTCCGAGGCTAAGACATTCACTTACATCTATAGGTGTGCCGAAGACGTCTTTGGGGAATACTGTTGGCACATAAGTGAACGGAATGCCTTCAACCAAGCGAGCGTAGGGTCCAGTGAATCCACACGGACTACAGTGGACCATTATCTTCCGCGGTCTGTGGTTGAGGTACATAGAGCGGTAGAACACAGCGTCAGGAAAGCTGAGGTGCGCCTGATTGTACCTGGGACGAAGGCAACGATATCTTCATTTATTTGCACTAGAGCATGCCACACTTGACGGTTCGTCATTTACTTCGTTTATGTGAAGAGATTCTGAGCGTAATATAAGGAGACGTCTGTAGCAATGCTGCAGAAGTGCGTGCAAGCAACAACTACAAAAAAAGACGATTGTAGTGCTACGCTTTAAAGGATGGTATGCAAAAAACATTTTTTTTTAATTAGTAAAATTGTATATCCTCATAATGTCTACCGCGAAAGGCTGGTTTATAATATCTATTAAGCATGTCATTATACATAGGAGGATAAATTAGAGGTTTGTATGCAATAAACAAATAAGAACAAAACTAGAGAAAACGACAATATCGTGCTGCTTATTTCAGCTCCTCCTGACCATACTGGCGGTGTTGGTAAATATACCTTCACCCATTGTCATAGGTCAAGCCATCTCGGCTAGTTTATTGTTAACTTCGCCTATTTAAACAGATTCTGAGCGCATTATAATGACGCGTCTGTAGCAATGCTGCTGAAGTGGTTGCAAGCAACAAATATACAGAAAGAATACGATTGCACTTTTACGCTATAAAGCATGGTAGGCAGAGTATTTATTCTAGTCAATATTAACATATAACATTCGCATAATGTCTACTATTACTTACACAGTAGCGCAGAAGCACATGGACTTGAAATAGAAAGATGGGACACAGAATTGTTTCCCCTTTTTTTCTTTCATTTTTTTTTCGTCTTCCATGTGCTTCTGCTCTACTGTGTAAATAATGCCATACCACCAACTATCCCACCAGATAGTCATTTTGAATTTCTAGTAGCCGCAAAAGGCTGACTTATGACTTTGTGTAAGCATTTAATGATGCACAGGATGAAAAATTGAAGGCTAGCATGCATTCAACAAACAAGAGAAAAAGTTCAGAATACGACAATATGGTGACGCCTATTTTTAAGAGCAATCTCTTTCTTAGCGATGTACTACCACTTTTCCGTATCAATTATGTTTCACGTCCTTAATCGTGGGCCTGTCCCCGAGATAGTGCAGCCATAGATATGTGGGCTGGCATGTGCTACTAGCACCACTGGCCACCGCGTCGTTGCGAACGGATATGTGTATAATAGCACTTAAATAAACGTAAATAAAAATTGGAGGGCGCTTAAACTTCGCCTTCAAGAGTGGAACACGACAGCACCCAAAGATCACTGACCGCTTCTGATGCTTCCCGGCAACTCATGCTTATGTAACCTGACATTTACCGGGAAAGGCTGGCGGCGAGCGCCATGCAGGAAAGCAAGTTCTCTGGTAAAAACTCGGCCTCTTGCGTGGGCCGATCCCGGAGGTTGTGCATGGTAGCGCCACACAAATTCAAGCATTTCCAGCTTTCCTTTATTGTTTCGCACATTTATTAATTAAGTCGGATAATATATATAGTAAAAGGCACGCGCTGACGGTGTTTTGTTTCATGACACTTATTCGTGGGCTGTCGTTTTCAAAATTCCGAGGAATGACTTCATCAAGAACGAACGACAAAGTATGAACACCATTAGAGACAGAATGGTGCGACATCATAACGCGCATATACCGCATGTCGTATATCAAGGCATGTCATATACATATGCCTAAATATATACGAAGTTCTCTGTTCCCGGACAAGCCCACTGGCGCCGTAATTTATGCGACGCGGAGCCCTCAACACGTTCGCGTTAAGATTGTCCGACAAAAGATTGGAACAGAGGACACTCAGCAAATCATCCCAATGCTCTAGTCCTTAGACCACGGATATACATGCCCCAGCAAGCGAAACAGAACATCCTTAGCCACTTCCCGAAGGCAAGCCAGAGCGTTGCAAGGCGCTTGGCGGCTTCTATCACAACAGCAATTCTGTGAACAATCCATGCCATCTTTCACCATCGTCGCTAATCGCACATAAAATTGTGACTTTCTTGGGTTTATAACATTTTCTCAATAACCGTACTCATACCCTACTCGCAAAACCCTGTGCTATGCCGGATTAAGGGTCCAGTTTCGCGCGCTGCATGCTGGGCAGCTGCGGTTTACTGGGAGGCACTGGGTACCCGTGCTAAAAGCAGCGCCAGAGCGAGATAAACGCGGTGCCTGGCTACCGTATATATTTTTTTGACGCAGAAAACGCTACAGAGCGTTTGAGAGCACTAAAAATTTCGAGTAAAACTAAAGGTGCCATTACCAGGATTCGATCATCTAACCTGTACCTCACGAGCTCCGTACGTTACCTCTAAGCCATGGCAACTTATGCATAATTTGTCTACAGACTCAGCCGCAATTAGACATCCCAGATATGTCTCGAAGAGACATGGTAGATACGCTATCACCCCGCTACTAAATCCTTACGCCTTTATCAGAAAGAAAAGGTTGTCCGCATGCTATGGTATGCACGGAAGTGCCACAACACTGATTTGTTTTGCGATCGGTGCTTTAACTTAGAAAAATGTCTTAGAAAATTTGCAAAGTTGATTTCGACTGATATGAGTTTATTATTGGGTGAATAAAGAGACATTTACTAAAAGAGCGCGGTGCTGTCATCTTTTGTTGCGCGACCATCATAATTATTGCCTTGGGATCACTGTGGTACACGGCAACTGGCTGCATTTCACTGTGTTAAGGTGGAACCGCATGGCGCGATTTCAGGCGCGATTGACGCGCGGATGGTGGGACGCGCGCGTCATTTTTACGGGTGCCCAGCATGACCTGTCCCGAAATCGCGCCGCCGCGTGCTGCTGCTCGCAGTAAAAAAAAAAAAACGCGTCGCGTCCGCCAATCAGAGTTCAAGTAAGTCACGTGGCATTTTGGTTTTTGGTTTGGCGACCAGATGGCCCTGCTCTCTGCGCATCTCTAAAACTCCTTAAACTTCCTAAAGTAGTGACACTGTCTTCCTCCGCCTTCCCTCCTCCTCGTTTCTCCTCTCTTTCACGCACCCTCCACGATCGCGGCGCCACCTACATTGCTCGCACGTCGCAATGGCACGAACATGCGCTCCTCGCCACTCCGTAGACGCTTCTCGAGCAAAAATGGCGCTGATGCATGGCGCGAGGGCTCACGTGATGCTATTATGCCAATAGCGACGCGGCGTCGGCCTCGGCCAGAGCGCGCGAGGAGGAGGCGGCATTCTTCAAAGCGTGGCACTAGGTTACGAAGTTTAGGGGTTTTACGCATCTCGACGGAACCTCTCTGGTGCATTTATTTTTTCTCGGCAGAACTGGCGCGCGCCTCAAAGAAAGCATGTGCTACCGTGATTTCGCTCACGCATCGTGTTGGTTCCTGCATCGTGTTCACCAAAATGGACAAAGAAACCTTCAACGAGGCCCTAATAACTGAAGTGCAGAAGCATCGCGTCCTGTGTGACGTACGCGACCGCAATTACAAGAACAACATCAAACGTGAACAGGCTTGGCGAGCTTTAGCAGATATCCTCAGCGTATACGGTATAGCAGATGCCCTCAGCATCCCCCTCAAATGTAGCGATTGCCTCGTCTGATCGGTAGTAAGCGGCCGACACTCTGTTTTTTACGTGAAGTTGTAAAGAAGCAGCGGCCTCTCAGCGCGCGGAAGGTACATAGTCGCAGTTTCGCAGACAATCTTGCTGCTTAAAATTAAGCTTGTAAGCTTGATAAATACACTTCGGAGAAAAAGGTCGCTGTCTAATTACACAAGATTATTTTTATTCCAGTGTTCTGTGTGTTTAAGGGCACGTTGTATATGTGGTAACACAGACAATTCGTGTCGTTGCGAGTTATGTTGTCTGGAAACCCGGAAAACGCGACGCCAAGGCGCCGGTCCATTTATTCGTGCGGGTGCTCGCGCGTCAGGGGTAACGCGGGCGTTCGCCACGCCTTACGTTTTTCGCTCGCGGAAAACGCGTGGTTGAAACGCGGTTGAAGGATTTGGGGATTATCGCGAGGCTAGCCGCAGTCACGTGCCCCTTGAGAAACATGCGACATGTCTCCTGGGAGTCTGTGACCACGACCGAGTCCCTTTGTGAACGCTCGGCGTGAGCGAGTGCGATCGCGACTGCTAATATTTTAGCCGAGGTGGGGGATCCCGCCGTGGCCGACGCGGTAATTCGCTGTTGGGTAATTGCGTTCACGACTGCCAGGGCGTACCTCATTTGGTAGCGCTGCCCGGTCGCTTCTGCATACACAGCTGCGTCCGTGTAGTACGTGTTGTACCTATGGTTATTAGAATACGCTGATTGAATGTGTTGTGCGCGTGCTTTGCGCCTTTCTTTGTTGTACTCACGATGCATATTCTTTGGAATTGGGGCTACTGTAATTTTGGATCTCATCGAAGGAGGAAGAGGTACGGCCTGAGGTGTGAGATAAATGGGATATGCTGGGATATTGAGTCTAGCCAATATTGCCCTACCAGTTTTTGTGAAGCTGAGGTGTCCCTCTGCCGCATCAGGGTGACCTGCCTCAGTTCGTCGAAAGTATTGTGCACTCCCAAAGCTAACATGCGCTCCGTTGAAGTACAGTCGCGGACAGAATAAAATGGACCACGGGATCTCCGAAAACGTTCAATTCCCGAGCAGCCTGTAGCAGTAACCAGTAAAACTGCCCTCGACAACGTTGTAAGCCTATTCTAGTCGAGCTCCAAAATGCAAATACGAGATTGCGTTGTGAGGTTGCGGAGATATTCAGCTTTTTCATAGATTTCATGGTCTATGATATTATGTCCGCGACTGTACAAGCAGGCAGGCCCGGAGCAGCTTTGAAATTGGTTGAGATTATTGCGGTCGCCTGGTTTTGGTCCTCCCTGTTCAGGATTTGGTACTGTAAGCCATACGCGATTCAACTAACCACTAAGGCCTGCACGAGCCTTAGGGTACCGTCTTCTCGCATTCCCACTTTTCGATACGTCACGCAACGTATCATTTGGGCTTTGTTGTGGGCTGTGGATTTGAGGGTCTTGAGTGTCTGTAGGGCTCTCCCGTCACTCTGAAGCCACACAACCAGGACTCGCATCGTGGGTAACTCTCGGACTGAGTGGCCCTCAACCACGATGTTAATCGTTCCTCTGGATTTGTTGCCTTTCGCGTGTATCCGGATGACCTCAGGTTTTTCGGTTTCGCACTTCAGGCCACTCCATGTAGAAAATTTCTCCACCGCTAATACTGCGATTTGGAGCGTATATTCCTTATCCCCTAGTGAACCTCGGCTCGTCCATAGCGTGATGTTGTCCGCGTAGAGCGTGTAACCTAGGTCGAGTATCCGATCCAGATCGCGCGCGAGGCAACACATCGCCAAGGGTAAGCTCTATGAACGGGTTATCCATAGCAGATTGCAGCGATGCCTGGAAGAGCGGAGCTGGTTCCCGGACTCCGTGATAGGATTTCGCACGGGTTTATGTTGCCAGGACGCGTTCCTCCTACTTAAAGAGGAAATTCTAACTAATATACCATACCGCGACGAGAGACTAGTCGTAGCACTAGACCTCATAGGAGTCTTCGACAACGTCTCTCACGCCGCAATATTAGAGGAACTTGAACACGTGGGTTTTGGTGAGCGCACATACAATTACTTAAGAGCGTTTCTTTCCAACCGCGAGGCGAGCATCAGTATTGGCCAAATCACTTCGGATTTATTTAAGATGGCTGACAAAGGAACACCTCAAGGAGCTATATTATCTCCCTTAAATTAGAACTTCCTGCATACTTGAGGAACTGGGCCTGCTTTTTAAGTTTTGCGATTTGATATCGCTTACATCTGGCCCTAATGCGGTAGATCAGGTTACATTGCGCGCACGTCTGTTGTCGAATGCAGCGCTTTTTTGACAGCGGTGGGAACCATAAACTTGCTTATCCAAAGAACGCTTTTATCTTCGACAATGGCGAAAATTCCTGAAAATTCTTTCTAAATTGGCTTTATGAATTTCACACACGCTTTTTTGCAGTTAGCGGCTGCACATACCTGACGAGATGGAGGATGTCGGGAACGACGTCATAGCTGTATCCCGTTGCACCGTCCGTGTCGTAGAAGCTTTTTGGACTGTGGTGGACTTGCGTCGGAGGTGCTGTCGGTCGCCGCTGGGGTTGCGTCTTAAATTGCCCATTAAGGATGCTCAACTTGATGCCAGGAAGGATGTTTATCACCGCAAGCACTCCAAACATCGTCCTGCAGCAAAACAAGGCATTACATTACTTACAAATACAAATACTATAATAAGGTATTACATTAAACAAGGTATTACATTACTTACAAATACTATAAAATGATGCATTAGCCACAGTACGTAAAGTGCGGCGGGCAGACATTGTAGGCTTAAAGAAGTCACGGTATGTTGTTTCTTATAGTTTATTTATAGATATATACGAAGCTTTGAAAGTTCATGACTGGACTTTAGCAAGAAGGCGATTTCGGCCTGTAAGAAAGTAGGCTGGTGTTGAATTATAGAGCTTTATAGAGTCTGGCTATTTCCATGAGCAGTTCTAGCCTCGCGTAAGGCAGTATATGAAATTGAACATAGGACACGAGCCACTCTTCGTCAAGGCAACTTACGGAACGTTTTCTTTCGTTCTTTACTATTTTTTCTACCCAGACATTTCTATCATTGCGTACATTGTGCACATCGCACCGCACATAGTACGCGCGCCTCATCTTTTGCAAGGCTCCCCGAGGTATCGGATCTCCAGAGGTACAACACAGGGTTCTTTAATAATTTCGCTCAAGCATCGACCACATGGAACGCCTTGTAACGGTGGGAAGTGTAGATGACTGGCGATTGTTTGAACCTGAACGAAAAGCGCACACACGTGTGAGCGTCGTGTTACAAGCTGTTCAATTCACGAGGACACCAGTCCTGCCGGGGTTTCCGCCACGCTCCTGCTCACACAACAAAACAAAACAATTCCGCCTGAAGGAAAACACGTGCCGACTAATATCTGTCATCTCCGACGGGCATGCCATTTTCTTTCGTAATACTGCCACTCGGCATGCACCATGGATTATCCTGAAAACAAAGGCGAATTAATGGCTCCACGAGCCATTGTCTCTGAACTACACGGCCGCACAGACAAAGGCAGGGCGCGTGCCCTTCTGAGGTGAACAGCGTAGCCCACGACACTCGTACTGGACGGTGTGTTTTACCCTTCCGCGTACTACTGCGGTTCTCGCCGCTAGTGCTGGTTCTGAGGTGCTGACATTCCGTGTGGTCAACGATCTCACCGTATTATTAAAAATCCAGGAGGCTCAACTTGTTGTGGCATGTCTCCCTCTATTTCAGTAGACAAGTATATCCAGATTATGCGGTACGTCTTGTGAAACAAAACACTAAATTTGACTTCGTCATATACATATATATGAGGTACAACACGCATACTTAAAATATTAGTTATTGAATTATTGGAAAGGGCGTTCCTTTCTTCTTAGGTTGTTCCGTGCCGCAAAGGATTGAAATTGCCTTTTGAGGCACACACCTCTCTATGAACAGCTCATGCTCTTCATAGCTGCTGTATTCCACGAAAGCTGCTCGCGAAAATTGTTATCCTTGCTTCCACAAATTTTGCGCTTTGCGTTCTCTCGTTGCTGTGAAGTTGTGAGCTTCAATGGACTTTATGGACGTAATACGGTAATATACCAATTAAATAATTCACAGTAATGAAAATGGCGTATCCCACAGATTTGTGAGAACCGGTTGCAAGCGAAGCTTCCTTCACTTCCGTACTATAATCACTTCCATGTTGCGCAACATTTCTCGCTCAGTGCTGGCTCTGGTCCCATTTTATGATGGTAATGATAATGACAATGTTAATGATCTTTTTGTAAAACATAGCACGCACCCATGATGCTGCTATGAATCGGCTGTTTCTACAATAATTTATGACGCGTCAATCGTATAGGGCTGCAGAGATATATGCGATAACGATATAAGGTGTTTTCGTTACATGTGGTTTTAGCGAGTGTTTCCTTCTGACCAATTTTAAAGATGTTTCACGTCAATACCAACTCTTCCTCTGTACAATGTGTTGATCTCTCTGGCAGCTTAGATTACGGTAACAAATTCGAGCAACTTTATCATCCTGGGTGATACGCACGGGACAGCCTACATTTGTAACCTTTTGTGCATAGGACATGCAGTGCGTGCCAAGTTCGAAATATCCTATTTCGACAATGACGTAAATAAACCAGCCTAGGTTAGGAATGTACTGCGATGGCGATCACATATATTCTCTCTCAGTGCATTTATTACCAATCTGGATTGCGCTAGCATATGCAGTACCAGAGCTGCTTTAACACAGCGACTGCTCCATCAAAGTCAAGCTGCACTGAAGGCATTTTACACATTCACAAGCTGTCGCCAGATTATCATTATTGTCGATGAACTGCGTGCACTTAAAGGCGAGACCATGCCTAAAAATTTACACGGAGGTAGAAATAATTTTTCACTCACCACAAACTTGCTTTCAGCAAACGACACCTATCTGTTGTAGCACATAATTTCTCCGGTGCGTCACCTGCCTTGATCGCTTCTGCCATGGTGTCTTGCACAGTTGTATGTACTGTTTCTCGACAACGCTAAAAATGATTTATGTTCAATAACTAAAACGCTCTATCTTCTTGCTGGCAAAGAAAAGCACTTCACCGCTCTCTATGCTTCTTCTTCTTCCTTCCTTCGAAGCTAAATAATGTTTCCGACGCTGCTCTTACAAAGAAAACTATTTTTGCAGGGGATACGAAATTATTCGAGCTTAGCGAATAGTGTAAATGCAAGAAAGCATTTTTTGTCCTGCGTTCAGTGTCTGGTAAGGCTAAAAGAAACGTTGGACGCACCAGTTGTATAACCTTTCAAGTTATAATGTCTACGTATAAAAACGCCAACAATACTTCATGGCTTTTCGTAGTCTCCGAGATCGACATGGGAGGCCAAGGATTTTTCAAATGCTGCCATCACTCATGCTGTACATGTACGTTAACGCATAAATGCCAGAATGTGCCCCAATGCGCACTCAGTTTCAGTTTAAGTTTATTATTCTTAAAATACAATTAATGGGTAAGAGAAAATGTACAGGCGAAGGTCCCTAAGTAAAAGACCGCGACGGTACCCTCGGTTAATAATCAAAATAGAGAGAACTGTTAAATATGAGCAAGCGAACTAAAATAAACAAATGCAGTCGCAAAAATAGAATCTAAATAAATTAAATTACCTAAAACAAATTATCTATATGCAAGCCTATACTGCATAAAAACATCTGTCAATACAAACAAATTGCAAATGTAGTGTAATTAATGAAGCAAACTTAGTTATACATATCAAAAACCTTAATGGCACGACTGCATGCATGAAAAAATGATGAGTTAAAGTTGTTGGGTAAGCCATTCCGCAGTTTTATAGCAGCGAATGATAACGTCATCTTTAAATAGAATGAACCATAGGCAGTAGAAAATTGGACTTACGTACAAACCTGGTATTGTTATTGAAGTGGGCCGAGATGACGAATGAGAGATCTGGTGGGAACGCGGGGAAGAAGAGGACGAAGATTAAAGAGATCGTGCTTTGGTTCTGTGCGCGCTTGTCATGGAATGTTAAATTGGCCCAGTCTATGACAGGATACAAGCATCTATTGCGTGGATGACGCTGAGTATAGCCAGAGGTGCGCAACGTCATTGTATTCTTCAACGTGTGAAGTGCATGAAGATGCCAAGTATGATTTGCCCGAATCATCACGACCCCCCAAGCTTCGTCAGTTCATTGCCCAAAAGGCTGGGAAGACGCTGCAGGCGATTGATGTTCAAGCACGAGTTTCAAAATGGCTTCGCCTTAGCAGCGAAGTCCGATGAGTGTTCACGACGTCTGTGCGCAAGCGTGCTCCTATCCTCGCACGTTGATTACACTCAATTATTTGTAATGTACGGACATCTAGTGGCGAACGCTGAGAAATTGGTGAATGTAAATTTGTCTACCATGTGAAGCAAAAAAAAGAAATTTTTAGGCCTAGAATATCAGAAGTTTTTATGCAGATTGCTTTTTTTTTCTCGATTGTGCTTTTCTTGCGGATATCAATGCATTTCCCGCTGCGATTAATGCGGCATTTGCACATAAGCAGCATTCGAAGCTTCCTGCGTCGTGGGTACCTGAAAATACCATAATTCGGTCATATATTTAGGGGAATATATTGACACCGGCGTATTAAAATTACACAATCTTACGCGTCTCCACTAGAGCAGATAATATATTTTCGCAATACAAAATGCATCACTAAAATTCATTAGGCATGGGCTAGGCCGTTGGCCGCGATGTAAAAACGATCAAAACCGCCAAATATTTCAGATGAGTAGCTCGGCTCCTACAAATTACATCCAATTCAGCACGCATAAGTGTAGGAGCTGCTTATGAGGCAATCAAATATTCGCCACATGTAAGTATTGCGAATCCCTTCTAACGTGACCATGGCTCTAAAACGTGAGTGCTTTCCCACTATTTGGAAGAGTACTAGCACTGTTCTGAAGGAGTACGTTAGATCTGTTAGGAGGAGTACAAGCGCCCTGTTTTGGGGAGAATAACTACTCCGTCTGGAGGAGTAGAAGCACTCCGTCTGGGGAAATACTGCTGGCATTGTGGGGACAATATTATCACTCTGGCAGAACAATACTAGCACTCCCTTGCGGTGGAGTAACAAAACTGTCGGGGGGAATCATTCGGCTCACTCTGAAAGGGAGTCGATATGCTCTCGAAAAGGGAGTGATATATGGGACAAGCAGCTGCTCCTTCAAAGAGAGTTCCTGGAACTCTTTGTTTTTGGAACAAACACGTGCCGTGTGATACGGGTGGCATGCTAAATGCCGGAATGCATTTTTTTCTCAGCGCTCAATCGCACTCAGACTCACTGAAATTATATTCTCTGCCTGGCTCACTAAGACTGATCCGCACCAAAATGCAACTCAGATAGATTCACGGAGATACCAGTTATGCGCAAGCATCGCGTAAAAATACAAAAAGGTTCGTTCTCTTTTTTGTGGCAGTAAGTCATCCACCGGCTATAATAAAATTGTAGAAAACAAAGTGCCACTTAAAATGCGAACACCTCATCAAAGCGGAATTTTGATGAGTGCATATCAGCCGTGGTGGTTTAGAAACTAATGCATTTTTTCTCAAGCATTAAGTCACGTTTTTTATTTACACCACAGCGGTCGCATATCAGCACTGGGCAAAGAGGAACACTTTAGAAGTAATTACTACACTTCGCTCGTAGTTCAATGAACCTAGTTTAATTTACTGAAAGGCCGCATAGAATACTTTTCCAGCAATAAGTCCGTTTAATAACAGGACGAAGCTGATCACTATTTTTTGTAATGCCTTCCTATGTGTGCCGATCAAGATGGAAGAATTATTAATGTTCAGGGTGTGGTCACGTTCCTAATTAATATTTAGCGTTTTTTTTCGTTTTTTTCCGGCCGAATGTCTCAAACTCGGTGCGTGGTTTCCACACAACTATTCTGCAGTACTTATCCTTGAGTATCAATGCAATAGGTCGGCGTTAGGGAGCTTGAGCTAAAACCTAATCCTAATCCTAATAAAATACCTAATCGCTAGCACAACAACTAGTGCCTTCTTTTCAGTTGTGCTGTATATTTGCCCTGATTTTGTGAAAGTATATGGGTAATATCCAACTACTTGTCTTGCTCTTTCGCTGCCACTTGTGCTTCTTCCTTGGTACGGTACACCACCTGCTCCATAGTTCAATGCATCCCCTGTAAGTTCCAATGAAACAGTGAAGTCGGGTGTTGAGAGGACCGGGTCTGATTATAAGGCTAATACCAAATCTCTGTACGCCCTTTCACATTCTTCATACCAAATGAAATCTGTGTTTTTACGGAGTAGGTTGTTCAACGGTTTAGCTCGTGCCGCGAAATCCTTTATGTAGTTTATAAAATGTCTTGCGAAGCCAAGAAAAACTCTTACTGCGTGTACATTGTCTGGCTTCAGTACATAGTTCAGTAATCAGTGCAGTACAGTAATCAGTGCACAGGTGCAGAGATCCGTCCTCTTTCGAAGCCATATTAATGGGCGGGGCGCACTTCGACACAGATGGCCGTATTATTCTAGCATGTAACATAATTTCGGTCTCACTTTTCAACCGAACTTGCTTTTCGCGTGACATATACTGTAAGGCTTTTTCTGACCCACGTAACATCTCTCAGCTGAAAGGGAACAGTAAATTTTGTTGTAGCCGGTGGATAGTTCCCTAGACAGATAAGTTCAGGGAATGTTTCACGAACGCCTTTTTCACACTTAACAAGATGGTCTGCGACGTTCGAGGACGCGCACTTATCTTGCGCCACAGTTGCTTCATCATTCATCTAAATGTTTAACTTCAGTGCCTGCATATCTCATATCGAAAGCAGGAATTTATAGTCACATCCTTGCACAACACGGGCGTCGACATTAGCGTTCCGGCCTTGATAAGATATATTACCTTTCGCCCATTCATAGTATATTTGCGTCATCCCATTGAAGCTCTGCACCTGCACCAGTCTTCCTCTACTTATTTTGCCAGTTACAACAATAGCCTCATTTATTACAGATACAGATGCACCACTATCAACCAATGTATCAACATCGTCTCAATAGATATTGAGTTTAATATTCACAAGGTTAAGGGCGGTTAGAAAACCATCTCAATTTTTGTCGTCAAGCGAGACGGGACACCCTCTATTATTAGTTTGGTTGGTTGCGCTTCCTCTGAATAAGCGGCTCCTGGTTCTGCGTCATTGCTGTTAGTAGACATTAGGTTGACGACTCGATTTCGCCTATGAAGATTTTCGAACTCGCGAGACCTGCATGGAGCACTTTCAAAAGTCGGATCTGTCCGACGCACATTTTGTGGTGTCAAATCGTGCAGATATTCTTGAGACATCGCAACAGTTCTTTGATAGTTTAAGGCAACTTTACTTGCACATGGCTCTGAAGTTCCAGGGGTAAGCCATGAACAATCAGTCACACTATTGCGGACCCCGGTAGCTCCACATTTGCCTTGTGAAGTAGCCGTCTTTTCTCGTGAAAATTTTCTAGGTGCTTTTCTAAGCGATATTTATGAAAAATAGCTCATTC
Organism: Dermacentor albipictus; assembly: GCF_038994185.2. Classification (NCBI taxonomy): domain Eukaryota; kingdom Metazoa; phylum Arthropoda; class Arachnida; order Ixodida; family Ixodidae; genus Dermacentor; species Dermacentor albipictus. Next base: position 81,533,864 of record NC_091828.1, read on the forward strand.
CCGCCTTTAAACTGGGTTTTCGTCAAAATTTACCAAACTGCTCGTTCTCCACTACTTCCATGTATCCGTCATATGTCCAGCGTAATGAATGCCACACCATTTCTTGGCAAGTCCGCTGAGAAACTGACGCATGTTCCTCATGCGATCGCAGGGTTCACCACAGGAGCCCTTCTCATACGCTTGTTCGTAGAACTGTATCCAAGTGTCTGGGCTTGAATAACAGTCAGAAGAATTTCCATGAGTTGCTGCTGTCGCTCGGCGTGTTTCTGCTGCAGGCGAAGCGTTTCTAGCAGGCAGGTGTCTATGGAAGAGTCGGTCTTGCTCGGTGCAGTTCCTGCTGTCAGCTGCACCAGCAGTGTTGTAGTATAGTGTCGCCCCCTGTCAGATCTATGTGTCATCGTACATGTATGTTTTCTAGTTGTTTAGCTAGATGGCGCACCCCCCTTCTGTCATGTGACGAACATTGGACCAATCGGGAGGTGTCATCTGGCGTGTGAAACCTTTTTAAGAATAAACGGCCGAGGGTCGGTCGAGTCTTCCTTCCGGTTTTCATCGGGAGCAGTTCGCTTCGAGTCTCCTTCTCTGCGCCGGCGCTAGCCGCGCGTTCGCTGGTCGGGGCGCCCCGCTTGCCTGCCGCTGCCGACACAACATCTTTTGGCGACGAGGATGGGATTCCCGCTGCGGTTCCGACCGAAGCCCCGGGAAACGAACGAGCTTCGTAAGTGAAGCGTCCCTTCCGTGTCTGCACGGCCGGCAAACGCCGCCAACGCACTTGGCGTCGCGAGGCTTCCGAGCCTAGGCCTACTCGCCCCCTTGCTCTTCCGTGCCCCATTCCTGCGGCGAGCTCCGGCTTGCCTCCTGCACTGTCTCCTGCACGCTACCCGACATGGCTTTTACGGCGAACCTTCCCGTTTTTCTTGAAGTGCCCTGCCCACCGTTAATTCCCTGGTATCGCTGGAAGAAAATTTTTCAGGCCCACCTCGAAGCGGCCGGCGGTGGCGACTGGACGGACGCGCGACGAGCGTCTGCGCTCGTCAGCGCTCTCGGGCGTGAGGGACAACGGAAGCACTTTGCAGCCGAGGAGCAGGAAGCAGCAAGGCAGTTAACCAGCGCAGCATCAGCTTCAAGCGAAGCAGCAAGGCAGTCGACCGGCGCACCGTCAACGTCAAGTGATGCGGTCCCGCCAGCGTCAGAGTTTCCGAGACTCTTGCAGCGGCTTGACCGGCTGTTCGCCGCGTCAACAAATGTCCTGGCGGAACGGCACGAATTCACCAGCAGAAAGCAGTTCGAGGGAGAAGGATTCCTGGAATTCGTGACCGCATTGAAGGAGAAGGCGGTACAGTGCAACTTCGGCACAAGCTATGACGAGCGCGTCCGAGACCAAATCATACATGGGGTAGCGAACGCCAGCGTTCGCGAAAAGTTATTGGCTCATGGCGAAACCCTGTCCCTGGACAAGGCAGAAGAAATTGGATGCTCGTTAGAAGCCTTGCATCGAGTGAACCGCGCGTTCGGCTCCGGAAATGTAAGAAGAATTGAGGCATTTCAACTTGGCGTTCCGTCGACGAGCCAAGATGGCCGACTTCTTCCGGGGAGCCGCCAAGATGGCCGACGTAGTCCGGGAGGCCATGAACACGTCCGACTTCTTCCGGGAAGCCGCCAAGACGTCCGACTTCTTCCGGGAAGCCGCCAAGACGTCCGACTTCTTCCGAGAAGCCGCCAAGACGACGGACTTCTTCCGAGAGGCCGCCAAGACGACGGACTTCTTCCGAGAGGCCGCCAAGACGACGGACTTCTTCCGAGAGGCCGCCAAGACGACGGACTTCTTCCGAGAGGCCGCCAAGAGGGCCGACATTTCGCACATGGCTCCTCCGGGAACCGTGGTGCATGCGATCGGTGTGGCAGCACGAAACATATTGCCACATACAGGAATTGTCCCGCAAGGAACCGGCGGTGCAACGCCTGCCACACGTTGGGCCATTTTGCATCAGTATGCCGAAAAACCCGTACTGTTCAGCACGTCTCTTCCACAGAGACGCTGTCTTCAACTTCCGCAGGACAGCCGTCCGCGTCTCTCGTGACGGTAAGCGCTTTTGAAACTGAAGATTTGGAAGTTCCGGTCGTAGTTAACGGCGTCTCCATGCGACTGCCGGTGGATACGGGAGCGTCTGTCTCATTGATGACGGCCGAAGATATTGGAAAGCACTATGGTCGACAGCCCAGACTGTCACAAACAGTGGACTTGAAAAATTTCTCCAAGCAGCGCATCGACATTCAAGGCCTGTTTCAAGCCACTGTCCAGTTTTTTCAAAGGTCATGCTCCGTCACGTTCCACGTAACGACTACAGGAACATCACTGCTGGGTTTAGACGCCATCCAACGCTTGGGCATACAGATCGACGGTACGTCGCTGACATGTCTACCATCACTTCCTTCAGTACAGAGCCCCACAAGTGTGCCTCCGGGTTTTGATCACCTTTCCAGTGACGAGTTGGGTCTCGTCAACAACTTTGTGCACCGAATTCATCGGCAGCAAGATGCGAAACCAGTATCTTCAAAGTTGCGCCGACTACCCCTGGCTCTCCGTGACCAGGTCACAAATGAATTGCGACGTCTCGAGGACTGCGACGTCATCGAGCGCGTCGACGCTTCTGAGTGGGTGTCTCCACTCGTGGTGGTGCACAAGAAGGATGGAACCATGCGGCTCTGTGTAGATTCACGGGAACAGGACAGTCTTGTATCTCAAGTTCAAGAAAGGGTCTTGCAGAAACAGTAGCAGACCAAACAGTACGTAGACAAACGTAGAGGTGTTCAGGCAACTCGTGTCAAGGTGGGAGACACCGTCAGAATTAGATTTAACAGGAAAGGAATTTTTAAGTGCAGTAAACCTCGTAAAGTCAAGGCCCAGATAGGACCATCTACTTTTCTACTCAGTGATAGGAAGACGTAGCATGTGTCTAAGTTAACCCTAGTGATAAAGGATTCCGCAGGTAGTACATTGTGTACAAATGATAGAGACTTTTTGTACTCATATTCAAACTTGGATAGTCATTCCGATGACTCGTCTGTAGTGACATCGTCTTCTTCATCATCATCAGTTAAGTAGCTTGTCTGACTGTATCACTTCCGAGTCTATGCAGTCAGCAGTCATCTCTGATTCCATGGGGGATCGGTAGCCTCCCAGGACTTGTTGGGACGTCGAGAGGAGCTTCCTGGGCAACCCTCTCCAGCTTTGAGCAACAACCACATTCAATTGTCCAACCAGGGGGAGGGAAATAGTAGTGGGACGACTGGGTCTTTAAAGTCGACCGATACGCGTCGCAACCCCCAAAGTTCTTCTGAGGTACGCACGCGTCCTCATCGTGACAGGAAACGGCCTCCGTGGCTCGATGATTTTGTTTATGCAGTGTAGAGCGCATTGCCGTCTTCGAAATGCCACGGCTAGGGGCCTCGCTGCCACATTTAGGAGACAGTCCACATCTTTCATTTACACGGTATAAAGTGTTCCTTGTTGCGGTGCAGTGAGTTTTGTGCCGTGTTCCTTGTTGAACTTTGTTTGAGTGACTGCCTGTGTTTTGGTGCCCAAGACTGGTGCGCGTGTATGTGAACTTGGGCGGGGACGGATTGAATTTGTTGTGGACTTAAGTGCGTGCTTTGTGTGAAACTGGTGCGCGTGTGTGAACATGGGGGGGGGGAATGAACTGAAATCACCTTTGGACTTAAGTACGCGTCTAGTGTGCGCGTTTCACTATGTTTACTTTGTTTCCAGGGGGGGTTCATGTAGTATAGTGTCGCCCCCTGTCAGATCTATGTGTCATCGTACATGTATGTTTTCTAGTTGTTTAGCTAGATAGCGCACCCCCCTTCTGTCATGTGACGAACATTGGACCAATAGGGAAGTGTCATCTGGCGTGTGAAACCTTTTTAAGAATAAACGGCCGAGGGTCGGTCGAGTCTTCCTTCCGGTTTTCATCGGGAGCAGTTCGCTCCGAGTCTCCTTCTCTGCGCCGGCGCTAGACGCGCGTTCGCTGGTCGGTGCCCCCCGCTTGCCTGCCGCTGCCGACACAACAGGTGTCATGATATGTTTTCGAAATTCTGAGTCCTTCATTCTTATCTTCACTGATGCTTGAACATTAATCTCCTGCAGCGTCTTCCCAGCCTTTTGGGCAATGAACTAACGAAGCTTGGGGGGTCGTGACGTTTTCGGGTAAATCATACTTGGCATCTTCATGCACTTCACACGTTGAAGAATACAATGACGTTGCGCGCCTCTGGCTATACTCAGCGTTATCCACATAATAAAGGCTTGTATCCTGTCATAGACTGGGCCAATTGAACATTCCCTGACAAGCGCGCACAGAACCAAAGCACGATCTCTTTAATCTTCTTCCTCTTCTTCCCCGCGTTCCCACCAGACCTCTCATTTGTCACCTCAGCCCACTACAATAACAATACCAGGTTTCCACGTAACTCGAATTTTCTACTGCCTATGGTTCATTCTAACTATTTAAAAATGACATCATCATTCGCTGCTATAAAACTGCAGAATGGCTTAACCAACACCTTTACCTCATCATCCTTTCATGCATTTAGTCGTGCCATTAAGGATTTTTATTTGTATAACTAAGTTTGCTTCATTAATTACACTACATTTGCCATTTGTTTGTATTGACGGCTGTTTTTTATGTAGTCTAGGCTTGCATACAGACAATTTGTTTTAGTTAGCTTAATTTATATAGGTTGTATTTTTGCGATTGTATTTGTTTGCTTTAGTTCACTTGCTCATCTTTAACAGTTCTCTCTATTGTGATTATTAACCGAGGGTTCCGTCGCAGTCTTTTGCTTTGGGACCCTCGCCTGTATATTGTCTCTTACCCATTCATCGTATTTAAATAATATTAAATTTATACTGAAACTGAGTGCGCACTGTGGCACATCTTGGCATTTATGCGTTAAGCTACAGGCACAGCAAGAGCGATGGCAGTATTTGAAAAACCCTTGGCCTCCTATGTCGATCTTGGAGACTACGAAAAACGATGAAGTATTGTTGGCCTTTTTTATACGTAGACATCAAAACTTGAAAGGTAATACAACTGATGCATCCAACGTTTATTTTAGCCTTACCAGACACTGAAGGCAAGATAAAAGAATGCTTTCTTGCATTTACACTATTCGCTAAGCTCGAATAATTTCGTATCCACTGCAAAAATAGTTTTCTTTGGAAGGGCAGCGTCATAAACATCATCTATAGCTTCGAAGGGAGGAAGAAGAAGAAGCATAGAGAGCGGTGAAGTGCTTTTCTTTGACAGCAAGAAGATACAGCGTTTCAGTTATTGAGCATCAATCATTTTTAGCGTTGTTGTCGAGGAACAGTACGTACAACTGTGCAGGACACCATGACAGAAGCGATCAAGGCAGGTAACAGACCGAGGAAATCATGTGCTACAACAGATAGGCGTCGTTTGCTGAAAGCAAGCTTGTGGTGAGTGAAAAATTATTTCTTCATCCGTGTAAATTTTTAGGCATGGTCGCACCTTTAAATGCACGCAGTTCATCGACAATAATGATAATCTGGTGACAGCTTGTGAATGTGTAAAATGCCTTCAGTGCAGCTTGACTTTGGTGGAGCAGTCGCTGTGTTAAAGGAGCTCTGGTACTGCATATGCTAGCGCAATCCAGATTAGTAATAAATGCACTGAGAGAGAATATATGTGATCGCCATCGCAGTACTTTCCTAACCTAGGCTGGTTTATTTACGTCATTGTCGTAATAGGATTTTTCGAACTTGGCACGCACTGCATGTCCTATGCACAAAAGGTTACAAATGTAGGCTGTCCCGTGCGTATCACCCAGGATGATAAAGTTGCTCAAATTTGTTACCGTAATCTAATCTGCCAGAGAGATCAACCCATTGTACAGAGGAAGAGTTGGTATTGACGTGAAACATCTTTAAAATTGGTCAGAAGGAAACACTCGCTAAAACCACATGTAACGAAAACACCTTATATCGTTATCGCATATATCTCTGCAGACCTACGATTGACGTTCCTTGAATATTTTGGTATCATTTAGCCTCTCGCTTGGCATTCAGATATGCATAGCTCAGCAGTATTATGGGATCTGTTGAACACGAACCAGTACCCATCAGGAGATAATAGGCCTACAAGTGCGATTTTCTTGCGAATATTTCCTGCTTTCTTGTTTCTTGCGCCGCCGCATTCCAGAAATTACGTGAGGAAACTCGGGCAGCAAGACAGACTGAAGCTGATTCATGCCTGCCACCTTTCACCACGGTGGGTGCTTTACGAATAGGGAGCGAGCACGATTGTAAGAAGTGAAAGACGCAGACTCGGTCCTTTGAGAATCGGTGGGGCTCAGAGTAAATAAGCCTGCAATTCTGGAAGTGGTGTCGCGCCCAAGCGAAGCTGCTGCTACCTGACGATTATGAAGGGAGCCGGTTGCGTCCACCGTAATCGTGGTGGATTCATGTTGCCAGATGAGCTGGCTGGCTGTATCCAAGCTTAGCGTCCCGCGCAACCATGGTGGCCGTGCTGGGTGCGAATCCTCTGCAGCAAGATGGCACGAACCGAGCAATAATAATAATATTTGGGGTTTTACGTGCCAAAACCACTTTTCTGATTATGTGGCACGCCGTAGTGGAGGACTCCGGAAATTTTGACCACCTGGGGTTCTTTAACGTGCACCTAAATCTAAGCACACGGGTGTTTTCGCATTTCGCCCCCATCGAAATGCGGCCGCCGTGGCCGGGGTTCGATCCCGCGACCTCGTGCTCAGCAGCCAAACACCATAGACGAACCGAGCAGTCTGAAACACAAGACCATGGTGAACGTGACCTGAAAAGGCAACGGACGTAAGCCTGTAATTTTGGAAGTGGTGCCGTGCCTCTAAATGCCTTCTATTCTTATTGCATTTCTAATTGTTATTCTTATTATTATTGCAAATGCCTTCTATTCTAAATTTTCCAAATAGTTGTCTGTTTTTTAGGTTACTACTTCATTTATTTGGTCTCACTGCTCAATTAAAAACTGTGTTTTAGCGCGATAGCGTTAACGGTCCCGTGTCGCAAAAAATCCGGCGTCGGCGACCGCCGTTCCTCGTCCGGCATCGGACGTCGCTTCGGCGAAAGGAAGTTCAAACCAAATTTCGGACAACGCATAACCAACCACTCTTCTACCACCAGAGTTGCTCATACCTTGTGTTTCAGTCTTTACTGAGTTATTACATTATAACATTCTGTTATGGTGTAACAAGCGGTCTATGAAGCTAAACTAAAGCAAATGTAAATGCATGCTCGTATCACAACGCACTAATCCTAATCTGCATACCTATTGCCTCAATAATAGCCCTCTCTCAGTTGTCTCATCGTACAAATACCTCGGACTAAACATCACCAGCAACCTCTCCTGGCACATCCATGTCGACATTATATGTAGCATTGCCAATCGCATGTTGGGCTATTTGCGCCGAAACTTCTCATCCACGTCATCGTCACTGAAACTAACTCTTTACAAAACATTATTTCGCTCCAAACTAGAATACGCATGCGCCATTTGGGGCCTGGCTAACATTACACTCATAAACAGCATAGAAGCCATCGGAAATCGTGCAGCGCGTTTCACATTATCATACTACTCCCGACATGCTAGCGTTACCTCAATGAAAACGACATTTTACTTGCCAGAACTTTCTTTCCGTCGCAGATGCTTCCGCCTTTCGCTATTCCATAAATTATACTACCATAACTGATCGCTGAAAGAACAGCTTATCACCCAACCATCATACAGTCATCTCGCCCTGACCACAGTTTCAATGTTGGTGTGCCGTCTTCACGTACTAAACTTTGTAATAATGCATTCATCCCTAGCACAATCAAAGATTGGAGCCACCTTCCCGCCACCGTAGCAGTCATCCTGGATACCGACGCCTTCTAAACCAGCATTCATAATACGCCACGTTGAATATGTTTGTATATTGCACAATTTTTTGGTATGTTCACTTCCTCCTTTCTGTAAAGCTCTCGGGCCTTGAAAGTATCTTAAATAAATAAATAAATAAAAAAAGAAAGAAATTTCTCGAAATTTTCATAACGGCAACTCTAATGAAAACGTAATGTAATGCAATGAAAAAAAAACACCTACAGCACATATCTTTTATGTTAGTTCTTCTCAGACAAAATTATTAAAAGTGCGAAACAATAAGAGGATATCCACCCACGCATGAGGCCGCGTTTCTGCCAGAAAGCTTGCCTTCGTGCAAAGCTTTCGTTGCCCGTGTCACCCGGTAAACTTTGCGGTTACATAGTTTAGCTGCAGTTCCCAGAAAGCATGAAAAGCAGTCAGGGGTCTTTGAATGCTATCGTGTTTCACTCTTAAAGGCGAAGCTGAACCGTGGTCCAAATTTTTATTCACCGGTACACCCTCCTATGTTCTATTCTGTCATAAATTATTGTAGAAACAGCCGATTCATAGCAGCATCGTGGGTGCGTGCTATATTTTACAAAAAGATCATTAACATTGTAATCATCATTATCATTATAAAATGGCACCAGAACCAGCACTGAGCGAAAAATGTTGCGCAACATATAAGTGAATATATTATGGAAGTGAAGGAAGCTTCGCTTGCAACCGGTTCCCACAAATGCGTGGGATACGTTATTTTCATTACTGTGATTTATTTAATTAGTATATTACCGTATTACATTCATAAAGTCCATTGAAGCTCACAACTTCGCAGCAACGAGAGAACGCAAAGCGCAAAATTTGTGGAAGCGAGGAAAACAATTTTCGCAAGCAGCTTTCGTAGAGCATAGCAGCAATGAAGACCATGAGCTGTTCATAGAGAGGTGTGTGCCTCAAAAGGCAATTTCAATCCTTTGTGCCACGGAACAACCTAAGAATGAAGGACCGCCCTTTCTAATTAATCGATAACTGAATATTTTAGGTATGCGTGTTGCACCTCACATATATGTATATGACGAAGTAAATTTTAGCGTTTTGTTTTATAAGACGTACCACATAATCTGGATATACTTGTCAACTGAAATAGAAGGAGACGGGCCACCACAAGTTCAGCCTCCTGGATTTTAATATTACGGTGTGATCGTTGACTACACGGAATGACAAACCACAGAACCAGGACTAGCGGCGAGAACGGCAGTGATACGCGGAAGGGTAAACGACACCGTCCAGTTCGAGTGTCGTGGGCTACGCTGTTCACAAGAGAGAGGCACGCGCCCTGCTTTTGTCTGTGCGGCCGTGTAGTTGAGAGACAATAGCTCGTGGAGCCGTTAATTCGTCTTTGTTGTCACGATAAATCCATGGTGCATGCCGAGTGGCAGTACTACAAAAGAAAATGACATGCTCGTTGGAGATCACACATATTAGTCGGCACGTGTTTTCCTTCACGCGGAATTGTTTTGTATTGCTGTGTGAGCAGGAGCGTGTTGAAAACCCCGGCAGGACATGTGTCCTCGTGAATTGAACAGCGTGTAACACGAAGCTCCCACGTGTGTGCGCTTTTCGTTCAGCTTCAAACAATCGCCAATCATCTCCACTTCTCACGGTTACAAGGCGTTCCGTGTGGTCGATTCTTGTGCGAAATTATTAAACGTCCTTGTCTTGTACCTCTGGACATCGGACACCTCGGGGAGCCTTGCAACAGATGAGGCGCGCGTACTAAGTATGATGCGATGTGCACAATGTACGCAATGATGGAAATGTTTGGGTAGCAAAAAAAAAACGAACGAAAGACAACCTTCCATAAGTTAGCTTGACGAACAGTGGCTCGTGTTCTATGTTCAATTTCGTATACTGCCTTACGCGAGGCTAGATCTGCTCATGCAAATAGCCAGACTGTATAAAGCTCTATAATTCAACACCAGCCTACTTCCTTATAGGCCGTAATCGCCTTGTTGCTAAAGTCGAGTCATGTACTTTCAAAGCTTCATACATTTCTATAAATAAACTATAAGACACAACATACCGTGACCTTCTTTAGGCCTAAAATGTCTGCCCGCCGCACTTTACGTGTTGTGGCTAATGCATCATTTTACAGTGTTTACCTCCAAGGAAGAACTTTACTTCCTTAAGCAACGTCTCTGTGGTGTTCTTGAAAATGTAATACCTTGTGTTGCTGCAGGACGATATTTGGAGTGCTTGCGGTGATAAACATCCTTCTTGGCATCAAGTTGAGCAAGCTTAAGTGGCAATTCAAGACGCAACCCCAGCGGCGACCAACAGCGCCCCCAAAGCAAGTCCACCAGCGTCCAAAAAGCTTCTACGACACGGACGGTGTAACGGGATACAGCTATGACGTCGTTCCCGACATCCTCCATCTCGTTAGGTATGTGCAGCCGCTAACTGCGAAAAACCCTGCGTGAAATTCATAAAGCCAATTTAGAAAGAATTTTCGCGAATTTTGCCCATTCTCGCAGCTAAAAACATCCATTGGATAAGCAAGTTTATGGTTCCCACCGCTGTAAAAACAAGCGCTGCTTTCGACATCAGACGTGCGCGCAATGCCACGTGAACTACCGCATTAGGGCCAGATGTAAGCGATATCAAATCACAAAACCTAAAAAGCGGGCCCAGCTCCAGAAGCATGCAGGAAGTTCTAATATAAGGGTGATAATATAGCTCCTTGAGGTGTTCCTTTGTGAGGCATTTTAAGTAAATCCGAAGTGATCTGGCCAATACTGATGCTCGCCTCGCGGTTGGAAAGAAACGCTCTTAAGTAATTATATGTGCGCTCACCACAACCCATGAGTTCGAGTTCCTCTAATATTGCGGCTGAGAGACGTTGTCGAAGGCTCCTATGAGCTCTAGTGCTAGGACTAGTCTCTCGTCGCCGTACGGTATATTAGTTAGAATTTCCTTTTTAAGTAGGAGGCACCCGTCCTGGCAAGATAAACCCGTGCGAAATCTATCGTGGAGTCCGCGAACCAGCTCCGCTCTTCTAGGTATCGCTGCAATCTGCTGTGGATAACCCGTTCATAGAGCTTACCCTTGGCGATGTGTTGCCTCGCGCGCGATCTGGATCGGATACTCGACCTAGGTTACACGCTCTACGCGGACGACATCACGCTGTGGACGAGCAGAGGTTCACTTGGGGATACGGAATATATGCTCCAAAGCGCAGTATTAGCGGTGGAAACATTTTCTACATGGAGTGGCCTGAAGTGCGCACCCGAAAAATCTGAGGTCGTCCGGATACACGCGAAAGGCAACAAATCCAGAGGATCGATTAATGTCGTGGTTGAGGGCCAGTCAGTCCGAGAGGTACCCACGATGCGAGTGCTGGGTTTGTGGCTTCAGAACGACGGGAGAGCACTACAGACACTCAAGACCCTCAAATCCACAGCCCACAACATAGCCTTAATGATACGTCGCGTGACGTATCGAAAAGTGGGAATGCGAGAAGACGATACCCTAACGCTCGTACAGGCCTTAGTGGTTAGTTAAATCACGTATGGCTTATAGTACCAAATCCTGAACACGGAGGAGGAAAAGCAGGGTAACAATAAACCGAACCGCTTTCAAAGCTGCTCTGAGCCTGCCTAAGTGTACTTCAACGGAGCGCATGTTAGCTTTGCGAGTGCACAATACTTCCGACGAACTGAGGCAGGCCACCCTGATGCGACAGAGGGAGCGCCTCAGCTTCACAAAAACTGGTAGGGCAATATTGGCTAGACTCAATATCTCAGCATACCCCATTTACCTCACACAGCAGGCTGTACCTCTTCCTCCTTCGATGAGATCCAAAATTACAGTAGCCCCAATTCCAAAGAATATGCATCCCGAGTATACAACAAAGAAAAGCGCAAAGCACGCGCACAACACATTCAATCAGCGTACTCTAATAACCATAGGTACAACACGTACTACACGGACGCAACTGTGTGTGCAGAAGCGACCGGGCAGTGCTACCAAACGAGGTATGCCCTGACAGTCGTGAATGCGATCAGCCAAGAGCAAATTATCACGTCGGCCACGGCGGGATCCCCCACCTCGGCTCAAATATTAGCAGGGGTGATCGCACTCGCTCACGCCGAGCGTTCACAAAGGGACTTGGTCCTGGTCACAGACTCCCAGGAGACATGTCGCATGTTCCTCAAGGGGCACGTGACTGCGGCTAGCCTAGCGATAATCCTTAAATCCTTCAACCGCCTTTCAACCGCGCGTTTTCCGCGAGCGAAAAACCTATGGCGTGGCGCACGCTCGCGTTGCCCCCGACGCGCGAGCACCCGCACGAAAAAAGGGAGCGGTGCTTTCGCGTCGAGTTTTCCGGGTTGATAGACAACATGACTCTCAACGACATTAACTGTCTCTGCTACCGCATATACAATGTGCCCTTAAACACAGATAACACTACAATAAAAATGATGTTAGTGTAATTAGGCCGCGACATTTTTCTCCGGAGTGTACTTATCAAGCTTAATTTCAAGCAGGAAAATTGGGGGCGAAACTGTGACTATGTACCTTCCGCGGGCTGAGAGGCCGCTGCTTGTTTACAACTTCACATAGAAAACAGAGTGTCGGCCGCTTACTACCGATCAGAAGAGGCGATCGCTACATTTTAGGGGGATGCTGAGGTCATCTGCTATACCGTCTACGCTGACGGTATCTGCTATAGCTCGCCAAGCCTGGTCACGTTTGATGTTGTTCTTGTAATTGCGGTCGCGTACGTCCTGCAGGACGCGACGCTTCTCCACTTCAGTTATTAGGGCCTCGTTGGAGGTTTCTTTGTCTATTTTGGTGAACACGATGCAGGAACCAACACGATGCGCGAGCGAAATCACGGTAGCACGTGCTTTCTTTGAGGCACGCACCAGTTTTTTCGAGAAAAAATAAATGCGCCACAGAGGTTCCGTCGAGATGCGTAAAGCCCCTTGATAATTTGAAAGTAGCGACACTCTTTGAACTCTGCCGCCGCCGCGAGACCTCCTCGCCTCCTCCTCGCTCTTCCCGCGTTCCCCCGCGGCAACCAGTTTTGCCCCCGTTTTTCTGCACGACGATTGGTCTCCCTGCCGTTGCCCTTGGAAACTCGCGGATCTTGAGTTTTGCTTGTGTTTTTCTTTTTCGTTCGCGCCATTTTCCTCCTGAGGAGAGCTGGCTCGGCACTTTAGCTCGGCGTACTGAACGTTGTAGCGCTATGCCGGACTGTTGGGCATAAATATAACTGCAGCAAAAAGCCTGAAGATGGTTATGCCGTTTTTATCATACCACAAGGAAGGCGTGACGGCTTGCGCAAAACGCAGTGCCTGCATGACATTGGCCAAAAGAACTTTGTTCCGACAAAGAACAGCGTTGTTTGCGAGCTGAGGCATCCTTCTAGAGCTCGTAGCAAAGCATCCCGTAATGCTGCATTTTTTTTTTCATTTTTCTGGCGTGCTCACCAGCGTTTTTGTTGCGGTTGTCCTCAGTATGCTTAATATGCTGGGACGGCTCCTTCACCTCGCACGTCTCTAATTGTTGTTATTCAGTCGGAAGTGCGGCATTATAGATTTTGCCTTGCGCCCTGGAAAAGTTTGTGGCAAGTATACCCGTGGTATTCCAGGTTCCAAGCCTTTAGATCTGTTTCAAGGTCGCGCTGTAAACTAGACGTATCACGTGGCCCAAGGAAGGCCAGAGGTGACCCAAAGCATGTCCACCCATGTAAAACAGAATGATTACCCAAGTTAATTAATGAATCATTAGTGATTGACATAAGGTGGATTAGGAATGATTAACGTTGATTAAAATGTATTAAAGAAGAATAAGGTGAATGGGAGTGTATTAAGAGAGGATTAAGATGCATGAATAAACATTTAGGTGAGGGAGGAGGAATAACGCGGATTATGGTGGATTAAGGAGAAGGGTTGATGAGAGTATTAATACCGATTAAGGTGGGTTAGTGTGCATGAACAATGATTACGGTGGATTAAGGTGGGTAAAGGGAGAGCAAGGTCGTATAATGTGGATTAAGGTGAACTAGGGTTTATAAAGGAGGATTAAGACCTATTAGGGTGAATTAGGGACCATGGAGCTGGATTAGGTTTGATAGAGGTGTATTAGGGTGTATTGAGGTAGATTGGGACTGTTAATCAGGATTAAGTTGGATTAAGGTTCATTCATGATGCAGGATTAAGGTGAATGAAGGATGATTAGGGCGGACTGTGATGGATTAGGGTTGATAAAGGAGGATTAAGGCCGTAAAGGGTAAGCTAAGGTGCGTTAGGGTCGATGTATGTTGATTAGGTTGTATTAAGGTGGATAGGGAGTATTAAGGTGAATTAGGGTCGTCTAAGGAGAGTTAGGGTTCATTGAGTATTAAGACCGATTAGTCTACCATAATCCTCCTAATGCACATTAATCCACCGAATCCACATTCAGCGATCTTAATCCTCCTTCATTCACTTTATTCCACCATAATCCACGAAAGTCGTCCTAATGCACCCTAATCTACTTTCATCGACCTTATTCTACTCTAACCCTCCTTAATGCACTTTATTCCTCCTTAATCAACCCTAATGCTACCTAATTCACTTTAATCTACCCTAATCCACTGTAATTGTCCTTAATTCACCTTATTCCACCCGAATCCGCATTCATCTACCTTAGGCCACCCTAATCCTCCTTCATTCACTTTAATTCACTCTAACACACCATAATCTTCCTAAATGCACCTTAATCCTTCTTAATCCACCGTTATCCTTCTTGCATTTTAATCCACCCTAATCCACTATAATCGTCCTTAATGCACCTCAACGCACCTTCATCCGCATTCATCGACCTTAATCAAACATAGTCCTTCATTCACCCTAATGCACCTTCATCGACTTTAATCCACCTGAATACAACCGAATTCATCTTAATCCAATCCCTAATCAATGATTACTTTGCTAATCGTTAATCATCTCTTATACGCGGCTGCACATGCTTTGGTTCGCTTCCCGCCTTCCTCCGGTCAGGTGATATTTCTGTAGCTCACAATGGGACCTTGAAACAGAGATCTAAGGCTTTCGCTCAATAAGCCACACGCAAGGGATGTTTGTCACAAGCAATGCTAGATCAGAGGCACGAAGTAAAGCATGTGATCATGTGGCAGAAAAATTGTCTAGAGTATAGAACTCGCCTCAAAGCTCCCTTTACATCAGTATACCCCATTCATAAGGCTTTAAGAAAAAAAACCAACCTCCTCATAAACTTCGCCTCCAGCATTATCGATGCTGTTACTAGAATTTCTCAAAATTTTCAACCCCACTGGAGCGTGCTACTGGCCCAAAATAACACGCCTCCATAGAATCCTGCGGCCCATCCGCGAAAGCCCAGGAGGAAAAGCGTGCCGTGCGCACCGGCGGGCGAGGAAAATCGAGGAGGAAAGCGCCGTGAGCAAGAGAGTGTCGCTACTTTCAAATTATGAAGGGGCTTTAGAGATGCGCAGAGAGCAGGGCCATCTGGTTGCAAAACCAAAATGCCACGTGACTTACTTGAACTCTGATTGGCGCACGCGCCGCGCGACGCGTTTTTTTTTATACTCCGAGCAGCAGAACGCGGCGGCGCGATTTCGTGACAGATCATGCTGAGCACCCGTCAAAATGACGCGCGCGTCTCACCGCGCCTGAAATCGCGCCATGCGGTTCCACCTTAACACAGTGAAATGCAGCCAGTTGCCGTGTACCACAGTGATCCCAAGGCAATTATTACAATGGTCGCGCAACAAATGATGACAGCTGCGCTCTTTCAGTAAATGTCTCTTTATTCGCCCAATACTAAACTCATATTAGTCAAATTCAACATCGCAAATACCCCCCCCCCCCCCAACATAGGAAAACCCGAACATTGCAAAACCAACCACATCGCCAGCTTCGCTGGACTTCTCTTTTCACAGGGTGGAAGTGCTCCGAACAATTTTCGCGGAAGGAGCCTGGACAACGGGGGAGGGGAAGCGATAATCGGCTCCACTGATCTGCAGCGGGACAGATAATCCCCCCATCGTCGTGCAGGCTCTTATCAAAACAAACCGCCGGCTGACGCACGCCCATGTCACCAGCCGTGTCAGCCGGTGACACGTCAGCCGTCTGCCACCCGGCGCTTTCTGAGGTTCCTCCACCGAGTTGGAAAGGACATTGTTCTTCTCAGTTCTATACCCTCGCTGCTAACATACCCTCGGTCGTTACCTCGTACGCCCGCCTTGCCTCCTCTCCCTTTAGAACTCTACTTATATATACTGTGCTCAGTAAAGAGTATCTCTCCTTGAATATGAGAAGTCAACTTGCCGAAATGTTGACTCCTGCCTTTACCTTGTTTCCGTTTTGCTCACTGTCTTCAATTTCCATTTCCAGCCTTCCCCATATTTTCCCTATTTATTGTTGAGTCAGGCATCCTACGTTTCTTCATAAAACTTATTGAATCACCGGCACAAATTAAATGAATATGTTATTGTTTGCTGCAGGAATTGACAGGAAGGAAAAAATAAACTTATTTTCCGAAGGGTACTGAAACACCCCACGAAATACGCGTCCCGTCAAAAACGTTTGTGCCTTCATCAGAGCGGTCGTCTGTAATCTGACCTGAGCCCCAATCAGACTGCCTTGCATGCGCTGACGGCACGTGCGTTTATCGTTTGACGTCTTTCCCTTGCTCTCCCTTTCCCCGTTCCCCCTCTCTGTTTCGTATATATATGCTCCGAGACGGAAGCAATAAAGATTCGTGTCCGAACCTTCGAACGGCATGCTGTCGTATACAGTAAGACACGCCACGAGTGTCGTAAATATGTAACGATTTCCCTCAGAAGTAAAATGGAGGTACTTTAGTAAACAGACTGCTCAATTTACCCTGATCAATTCCTTGCTGCTACTGTACAGTAACGACAAAAATAAGCCTCGCACACAAATGTGTATGCCGTGACGGAAGCAGGTAGTCGTAAAGGTCTGTTGTGAAACGCAATGACGACGTGTAGGCGAGGTGCAGGAGAACACCAGTTAGCCCGCTGAGGAGCCAAGATCCTACTTTTACAAGGAAACAAAAGTCATCAATGGCACTCAAACAATAGACTGTCTAGCATGCTTTTAGGTCATGGGTAGAAAGGCCGGAAAACACGCGTTAGTTGAGAACCACTGGCAGAAGGACCAGGCAGGTAACCGGCTGCCGATGATCAATCGGTGGGAGAACGATGATGACGAGCTCGCCAAAGAAGTGTTGAGGCTGTATATTGACGCTGTTGTTATCCAGGTGGAAGTTTATTGTAGGAATTCACGGAATATTGGGAGGAGGAAACGACTTGCAGGCCACCGCTGCAAAGGTGGTGTGAGTATTGTCGCAGACACGGTAGGACAGCTAGATCGGTGCGCCAGATGCTGCGGCCAGCACCGTGACGATGCTTTGCGAAAGGCCTTGCAGAAGTAACTTCCAATAGGATGCTGCTCCCTCAATATGGTCGCCGAGGGATTGTCACATGCTCTGCCGGAGCCGCGATGCCATCTTGCACTTATCTCCTCAGCAGTAACCAGCCCCTGCCGCCTGCTGCACAAGGGCTCAGCTTTGCGGTTACTGGCTCCCTTCTTCAAGTGGACTACCGGGGTCATAGGCGTCTTTTTTCCCTTGTTTCTTTCATTTATAGAGGAGACAATATATTGGGAACAGGTTTCTTGACGACGGTTTGTCGGTACACTGACATTAATTGAAGGCACCGCCTCCCTGTTTGTGTAGGCTATTGATACCGTTGTGGTGGTAATGAATTGCAGCTAATGTGAATTTCAAACTAGCTTGTAGAGCGGTTCTAAGGTCGTTAATATTTAGGAAAGGAATCAAGCGTAAAAATTCACGAGTCTCAAGAAACCCTTCAGTTCGGAGACGCCAGTGGGGGTTGGAGCCCTCGATATGACTTCCACTTTATCCTTCGTGAGATAAATGCAGACTGCGTCGATTTCGTGACCTAGGTAGTGCACACGGTGTTTCAAAAATTTACATTAATCGGCGTTGGCCCGTATTCCATGCTTCCGTAATCTCTGTAGCACCTGTTTGGTGCATATCACGCACTCGTGTTTGGTCTTTCCTGCTGTGAGGACATCATCGACATAGCACACTGTGTCCTCCAAGCCGGCCAAGGCCTGATCCATTACCGACGGCGAAATGGCACGGGCGCTCCCGACACCAAAAGATAAACGCGTGGAACGAAAAAACCGAGATGCTGCTGATGATGCTAACGATGTGACACGGAAGATCACTTTCGGTTTTTGAATTTCCCTTTTGACTGAGTAGATAGCAATATTCTCGAACAAAATTACGGAAACGTCGAAAACGCCTTCTTTGTAGTATTTTGTGCACAGCCGATGACTGCGAGCTGTCGCTGTTGTCGAGGTGTTGTGGAGTCGACACGAAATCGAGAAGTCCTTCAGACAAGGTCGAACGTACTCCAGGAAGCTTGCCGGTGATTGATATTATTACACCGATCACAAAGCTGAGGCTATTTGTGCGATTCCACTTCCATTGATTGTATAACATATTAATTAAAGGTTCTGAGGCACAAACACAAACATTTTAGCAATCGCGAGGTACCCGCGCCGAGATCGGCCCCTTCCAGCGAAGCCTAGGCCTAGCGTCTACACGCCATCGGCCCGACTGGGCTCATGAATCAACAAGTCTAACAAGGATAAATCACTCTATATTTCATGTTTTGCATCGATTTTCTTAAATAAACATTTTTTTATGTCTACAATATCAGCCCATAAGCCATGAGCGCCGATGTGGTGTGCTATAAAGATGGGTATATGGCCTGTCGCTGAAGGCTGCCAGCACAAGCCTACGCTTCTCTGACGAAAATATGGGACTAGACAGACGTGCCGATTGAAACAAATCGTTAAACTAAGGAAATGTTGCATATACCTTGCTCGAAGAACAAGAAACGGCTATCAAAATCGGCACTAACAGCCCATACAGCGTCCCGGATTGACGGCTCATTTAGGACATTTTTCTAAGTTAAAGTACCGATCGCATAGAAAATAAGTGTTGTGGTACTTCCGTGCATACCATTGCATGCGGACAACCTTTTCTTCCTGATAAAGGCGTGAGGATTTAGTAGCGGGGTGATAGCCTATCTACCATGTCTCTTCGAGGCATATCTGGGATGTATAATTGCGGCTGCGTCTGTATGATTAATTATGCATAAATTGTCATGGCTTAGAGGTAAAGTACTGAGCTCGTGATGTACAGGTTAGATGATGGAATCCTGGTAATGGAATCTTTAGTTGTTCTCGAAATTTTTATTGCTCTCAAACACTCTCTAACGTTTTCTGCGTTAAAAAAAATATATGCCGTAGCCAGGCACCGCGTTTATCTCGCTCTGGCGCTGCTTGTAGCACCGGTAGCCAGTGCCTCCCAGTATACCGCAACTGCCCAGCATGCAGCGGGCGACACTGGACCCTTAATCCGGCATAGCACAGGGTTTTGAGAGTAGGATATGAGTACTGTATTGAGAAAAAGTTAGAAACCCGAGGAAGTCACAATTTTGTGTGCAATTAGCGACGATCGTGAAAGATGGCATGGATTGTTCACAGAATTGCTATTGTGATACAAGCCGCCAAGCGCCTTGGAAAGCTCTGGCTTGCCTTCGGGAAATGGCTAAGGAGCCATTCGGGAAATGGGTGGGGCATGTATATCCGTGGGCTAAGGACTAGAGCATGGGATGATGTGCTGGGGGTCCTCTGTTCCATTCTTTTGTCGGACAATCTTAACGCGAGAGTGTCAAGGGCTCCGTGTCGCATAAATTACGGCGCCGGTGGGCTTGTCCAGGAACGGAGGACTTCGTATGTATTTAGGCATATGTATATGACATGCCTTGCTATACGACATGCGGTATATGCGCGTTATGATGTCGCACAATTCTGTCTCTAATGGTGCCCATACCTTGTCGTTCATTCTTGATGAAGTCACTCCTCGGAATTTTGAAGACGACAGCCCACGAATAAGTGTCGTGAAAGAAAACACCGTTAGCACGTGCCTTTTACTTTATATGTTATCCGAGTTAATTATTAAATGTGCGAAACAATAATGGGAAGCTGGAAATGTTTTAATTTGTGTGGCGCTACAGTGCACGACCTCCGGGATCGGCCCACGCAAGAGGCCGCGTTTTTACCAGAGAAGTTGCTTTCGTGCATAGCGTTCGCCGCCAGCCTTTCCCGGTAAATGTCAGGTTACATAAGCATGAGTTGCCAGGAAGCATGAGAAGCAGTCAGTGATCTTTGGGTGTTATCGTGTTCCACTCTTGAAGGCGAAGTTTAAGCGCCTTGCAATTTTTATTTACGTTTGCTTAAGTGCTATTAAACACATATCCGTTGGCAACGACGTGGTGGCCAGTGGTCTTGGTAGCACATGCCAGCCCACATATCTATGGCTGCACTATGTCAGGGACAGGCCCATGATTAAGGACGTGAAACATAATTGATACGGAAAAGTGGTAGTACATCGCTAAGAAAGAGATTGCTCTTAGAAATAAGCGGCACCGTGTTGTCGCATTCTGTACTTTTTCTCTTGTTTGTTGAATGCGTGCTAGCCTTCAATTTTTCATCCTCTACATCAATAAATGCTTACACAAAGTCATAAGTCAGCCTTTTGCGGCTACTAGAAATTCAAAATGACTATCTGGTGGGATAGTTGGTGGTATTGCATTATTTACACAGTAGAGCAGAAGCACGTGGCAGACGAAAAAAAATGAAAGAAAAAGAGGGGAAACAACGCCGTGTCCCATCTTTCCAGTGCTTCTGCGCTACTGTGCAAGTTATAGTAGACATTATGCGAATGTTATATGTTAATATTGACTAGAATAAGTACTCTGCCTACCATGCTTCAAAGCGTAAAAGTGCAATCGTATTCTTTCTGTATATTTGTTGCTTGCAACCACTTCTGCAGCATTGCTACAGACGCGTCATTATAATGCACTTAGAATCTGTTTAAATAAGCGAAGTTAACAATAAACTAGCAGAGATGGCTTGACCTAGTGACAATAAGTGAAGATATTTTTACCAACACCACCAGTATGGTCAGGAGGAGCTGAAATAAGCAGCACGATATTGTCGTGTTCTCTACTTTTGTTCTTATTTATTTATTGCATACAAACCTCTAATTTATCCTCCTGTGTAGTATGACATGCTTAATAGAAATTATAAACCAACCTTTCGCGGTAGACATTATGAGGATATACAATTTTACTAATTCACAAAAAAAATATTCTGCATACCATCCTTTAAAGCGTAGCACTGCAATCGTCTTTTTTTGTAGTTGTTGCTTGCAAACACTTCTGCAGCTTTGCGATAGACGTCTCCTTATAGTACGCTCAGAATCCCTTCGCATAAATGGAGTAAATGACGAACTGTCAAGTGTGGCATGCTCTAGTGCCAATAAATGAAGATATCGTTGCCTTTGTCCCAGGTACAATCAGGCGGAGCTCAGCTTTCCTGACGCTGTGTTCTACCGCGCTATGTACCTCAACCACAGACCGCAGAAGATAATGGTCCACTGTAGTCCGTGTGGATTCACTGGGCCCTACGCTCGCTTGGTTGAAGGCATTCCGTTCAGTTATGTGCCGACAGTATTCCCCAAAGACATCTTCGGCACACCTATAAATGTAAGTGAATGTCTTAGCCTCGGAGACGGACACCCTACGCAACTCATCACAGTGAATTATGCTTGGTTCTCTTCCTAGGTGCTACCTTTAAATGATAACTGTAGTGATGTCCTCTATCTGACACCTAAGGGTGACTCGAGAAAGTGTAAACAATTAACATTATGTGCCTGCACTGAACCTTGGCACTGTTGTCTGGTGACGACGCGGTGCACACAACAAGTCGTTTAATTGTTGGTGTCTTGTTTGACTTTTTTACTTTACTTATTTTGAGATGTTCTCTTGAATACTGTTTAATAAGCGGCCTTGCAGAATGTTTTATTTTGACAGCTAAAAAGTTTCATTCAACGTTTATGGGCCGTCCTTGCACTGTAACAAAGCGGTCGCTATAATTAAAGGAGAATAGTTACGAGGAAATAAAAACAACATTTTTTACAAAAAAATATATTTTCGAAGTAATAGTGATACTTCGAAGAAAGTGTACTACAGCATCGTGCAAATGCTAACTTTGGATACAAATCATTTGGATCAGTTAAAATATTAAGGTACCGTCGTAAATGACTTCTGTACTTAAATCATAGTAAGATGTAAATTGAATTTTGATAAGTAGTTAGGATGTTCCTCCTAAATATACCAGTATATTCCAAGCGGTACATATTTAAAAGGTAAAGCTCTGAAGCTCCTGGCACCGACTGACAGTTGGTCAAGATAATGAAATGTCGCTCAAAGCTTTATGCAGAGTGAGATGGAGGTGTACTAGGGCTGTCTAGGACGGTTCAGTTCTCTGTATGCCACATGTTCAGAGCTTGCAAACGAACGTTTAGGTTCTGCTAAGGCTAGCATACTTGAGCAATGCTAGGCTGCAGATGCCAAATAGCCCAAATTCAATTATGACTGTAAATATTTCTGAGCATCGGGAAGGTTTTCCTCGCACAAATTTTGTTTGCGGAATCACACATCTGATTTACTAGGAACAATTTACAAGAATTCTCCCAACTTTTCGGATCATTAAAAAAGTAGATTTTCAATACATTGTCTATTATGACATTGAACAATACCGAGCTCATCATAATGACACGTGAACTCGTTTATCTTTTACGGCGGAGCGCTTTTAACCTCTAAAAATTGTTATCAATCAGCGCAGGACGCGTGTACATGTATCGGAAATTTCTAGAATATTATTGATACTTCTATCTGCTGTCTGTTGTCACGGAACCATGTGTAATCTGAGTGCATGTATGCGCAACGCGAATGGTGTCGAGCATTGCGTAAGGGAGGCGGGTCCCAGGGGTTACGCTGGAACATTCGACGACTGATCTATAAAAGCCGACGCGTTTGACCCGCTGATCAGATTCTGGCGATCGCCGCCTGTGTTCGCCGTTGTCGCCGTTCTTTAAGGCAGCCTGTTCTTGTTGGCACAGGTTCACCCATTAAAAGTTAGTTTTGTCTTTCGCATTATTGCTACTGTGTTCTTCATAAGTCACTCCACGTGATATCTGGTAGAGAGGCTGGGTATACGTCCTTCTTCATGATCTTGTTCCGTTGACGATAATCGACGCAGAAACGTAGGGTTCCGTCCCGTCCTTTTTCTTCAGTAAGACAACAGAAGACGCCCACGGGCTTTTCGACTGCTGGGTGATGTCTTCGCCCAGCACTTCGTCGACTTGTTGTGTTACAGCTTCGCGTTCTCCCGTCGGAATTCGGTAAGGGCTCTGGCGGAGTGGTCGAGCGCACTCTTCGGTTATGGTGCGATGCATTGCAACTGGTGTTTGTGAAATTTTCAATGACGTCGAAAAGTATCTTTGTATCGTTGAAGCAGACTTCTGAGCTGTTGCTGCTTATTAACGGGGAGACTTGGACTTATATCGATGTCTGGCTCGGGAACTACGGTCGTCGGTGCAGATGCGGCAGAATCCGAGAGGACAAACGCATTGCTCTAGAATTTCCTCGGTATATGCGATCGTCGAGCCCTTGTTGATGTGCTTGAACTCCTGGTTGCAGTTTGTCAACATCAACTTCGTGTTTCCTCCGCGCAATCGAGCGATCTCTCTAGCGACGCAAATTTCATGGTCTAGCAGTAGACGATGGTCGCCTTCGATGACGCCTTCTACGTCAGCAGGTGTTTAGGTGCCGACTGAAATAACAATGCTGGAGCTAGGCGGGTTGCCCACTTGATCTTCTAGCACGCTCAAGGCATGGTGACTCCGATGGCTCTCCGGCGGTATAGCTTGATCTTCCGACAGCGTTATTGACTTTGGCTTCAGGTCGATGATTGCGCCGTGTTGGTTCAGGAAGTCCATGTCGAGAATGACGTCTTGTGAACATTGTTGGAGTATAACGATACTGGAAGGGTAAGTCCGGTCATGAATGCTAATTCTTGCCGTGCAGATTCCAATAGGCGTTATGATGTGTCCTCGAGTGGTCCGATTTCACGGGCCTTCTCACGCAGTCTTAGCTTTCTTCTACTGGGCGGCGATGGGTCCACTCATGACTGAGTAATCGGCTCCTGTGTCTACTAAGGCGGTGAATGCGTGGCCGTCGATGAGCACGTCGAGGTCGGTGGTTATTTGCCTTGCGTTATGGTTAGGTCTTGGCGTCGGCTCACGGCTGTGTCGCGTTTACCTGTGGCTGGTAGGTGGCGTCGTCAGGTGGTCTTTCGTTTGCGTATTCTTTGCTTCCAGACTTTGTTGGGACGCCAGAGTGTCCTTATGTCGTCGAGGTAGTCTTTTCGTAGTCTTCGTAGGCAAGCGGAGGATCTTCGGCAGTTCGATGAAGAGCAACCGCACCTCCATCGGTTGCTGCGGGTATGGTTTCCCGGGTATGGACTCACGGACCGGCCCCGGGCTCGGCTAGTGTATGGACAGCGCTGCGGCGACCGGCAGCGCCCTGGTGATGCCGAATGGGACGGTCGTCGAGGGCTCCACTGAGTCGCGGCGAGGTAGTCGGCGATGTCACGAGGGCGTTCACCTTCCCTCGTGAGCACTGCGTTGACGGCGAAGCCTCGCAATTCCAAGTCGCGCTATGGGCATTGGCGGTGCACAAGGCCCGCTTCGCCGCAGTGGTAGCAGAGCAGGCGGTAGTCGGGGGTGCGCCAAATGTCCGTCTTTCTCGCGTAGGTGCGCTGGGCGACGGGTGGGCGTGCTGGCGGCGGCGGTGGCGGACCACGGAATTGGGGCGTTACAGGGCCCTAGTGACATCGTGAAGGGGGACCTTGACGGCGTGCGACAGCGGCGTAGGTCATCGCTTCTGGCTGGGGCTGCGGTAATTGAGCTTACGCCTCAGCAACTCCAAGCGATCGCTGAACCTCATCCTTCACGATGTCAGCGATTGAGGCCACTTGAGTCTGCGACGAAGGCAAGACCATGCGCAGTTCTCCGTGCACAATGGCCCTGATGGTCTCTTGCAGATCCCCGGAACCCAGTGCTTGAATGGCGCCCTGATGTGTCAGCACTTGACGCTTATATTGCCTAGTGCGCATTTCTGAAGTTTTCTCAATCGTCTTTGCCTCTGTCAAGAACTCGGGTACGGTCTGCGGTGGGTTTCTGATGAGTCCGGCGAAAAGTTCTTGCTTCACGCCTCGCATCAAGAAACTCACTTCTTCCTCTTCGGACATTTCCGGGTCCGCGTGCCGGAAAAGTCGGGTCATCTCTTGCCTGAAGATGGCAATGGTCTCATTGGGTAGTTGGGCTCGGGTTTCCAGCAGAACTTTGGCCTTTTCTTCACTGACAACGCTCGTGAACGTCCTCAGCAAGTTACTGCGGAACACTTCCCATGTTGTAAGGGCGGGCTCCTGGTTCCGGAACCAAGTCCTCACGGCATCTTCCAAGGAGCAGTGCACATGTAGCTTATCCTCAGAACTCTAGTTGTTGAAGGTCGAGATTCTTTCGAAGGTTTCGAGCCAGGTTTCCTAATCCTCCGGCGTAGTTACACGGAAGGTAGGGGGCGCTCTGGGCTGTTGACATACGATGGGTGACACTGGGGCTGCCATTATGGTTGCTTTGGCCACAATCTTCTTGGTCTTCTCAGGTAGACGTCCGTGCTCCGGGGGCAGCTGCTGAAGACGGGGCTTGCTCGATGGTCCGGGACTACGTTGGTGTACTCGTTGGGGTTCGCGCATGGGTCACGGCTTGTCGGGGGTGTCCGGTGCATGAAGGAATAGCACCTTCACTAGATGTCACGTGGAATGACGTATGAAGGACACAGTAGCAATCACCGTACACAGTACCATCACTGCCGCTAAGACCCTTTCTCAAATAACACACATCGTTTATCGGCGTCGCTTTATAGGATTATCTTTTTTTATCTCGAAATAGCATTTGATGCTCTTATTACAAGGTATGCGAAAATCAATGATTAAATTACGGTTTTCATGGGAATGTATTGAGCTACGTTCCCATTACCATAAAAATACTATATGAGCAGTGCTAATGAATACCATCACGTCTTCTATGCGAGAGTAGCGCACCAGTGGCCTACAAGGATCGTACCTGGATCACTAATTTTCATCTCTTTATGGCAGCGATTCGGCATATATAGTTCTTTATATAGTATAAGTCTTTTAACGTAGTGATGTACGCTGACGATACGTGATGTATCATGACATCTAATAATCCGGATTAACTTTAAGTGAAAGCAAACGTTGAGTGAAAATGAGGTACCTGATGGTTATCAAGTAACAGACGAAGTAATAACAATAGAATAATAAGTGTGGTACGTTCCTCCCGAGGTAAAAATCCATGAACGCTAATGAAAGAGAGATAATCAGAGAGAGAGTCTCAAACAAATAATTTCAATGAAATATCGCTCAACAATGGTAGATCAACGCTTAAACTGGCAACAGCAGATACAAAGAAGACGCTACACATTTTCTGCGCCAACTCAGGCTCGTATGAATGCAACGATACAGGTGACAGTGATTGCTTATGACAATGATGCTTATGCACAAACACTAGAAAACAATAATTGGCACCAATTCTGTGAATTTCTACACAAAAACTTACATACAAAAAATACATGGGCCATTTTAAGAAGCATGATAGATCCTGCAAGTACAAAAACAGTGACGAACCGAGATCTGCGATTACTTGAATGTGAATTTGGAGACGCTGACACCCATCTCCTAGACACACTATATAGAAGACATGTATATAGGAGCAAATTCCACGCAAAACCATGATACTCCCACATATTTAGGAGGGAACAATGAGGAGCTAGATGCCTCTATATCGGTGGCAGATGTTTTCGCGGCAACCCAAACTTTCAAGAAAAATACGGCGCCTGGACCAGACAAAATAACAAACGCCATGATTCGCAATATTAGCCTCAATGCTTTAACAGGGCTAACGGATCTTTTTAACAAACATGTATGGACTGAAGAAGGTGAAATCCCACAGGCATGCAAGCATGCAGAGATAATTCTAATACCGAAACCAGGGAAACTGAGGGACATAAAAAACCTCCGACCCTTATCCCTTACCTCATGTCTGGGTAAGCATTTTGAAAGGTTATACAGATGAGACTCACTAGGTACATAGAAAACAGCAACCTTTTCCCGGAAACTATGTTCGGCTTTAGACAGCATATGTCGGTACAGGACGTGTTTCTCGCACAGAAAGAAGAAGTATTAAACACAGAGAGAGTAAATGCAGACAGATTCGTAGTGGCATTAGATATCAAAAAAGCTTTCGGTACCATCTCGCACGAAAGCATTCTAACGGAACTATCGAACTTGCACTGCGGACAGCGCACTTATGAATACATAAAATCTTTTCTAGACAACCGCAAAGCCACGATACGGCTGGGATCCACCCGCTCGGATGTTCTACGGACCCCAAAAGAGGAACGCCGCAAGGTTCAATTCTTTCACCGCTACTCTTCAATATAGGGATGAAAGGACTAGCGGTAAAACTACAACGGATCCCAAACTTAGGACATATGATTTACGCGGATGACGTAACTGTCTGGACTGCAAAGAGATCTTTAGGGGAACGTCAGGAAACCCTCCAGAAGGCAATTATTATTGTTGAGGGTCATGTAACAAAACTGGCATGAATTGCGCCCCGGAGAAGTCCGAACTAATCCAAGTAAGAGCGCCTTATACACGAAAGGACGATAGATTTCCGATAAAGCTTGCTCTGAGTGGTCAAACAATGCAGGAGGTATCTAAATATCGGATACTCGGACTATGGATAGAGGAAAATGGAGCAGTAGGGCACACAATCGCAAATCTCCGGAAAACGGTTAACAGCGTGTCTGGGATGATAAACAGAGTAGCAAGAAACAGAAAAGGCTTCAAGGAGGAAGAGACGATAAGGCTCGTACAGGCATTTATGATAGGCCGTGTAACCTTTGGCCTTCCTTTCCAAAAAGTATCGAACTCAGAGGAAACTAAAATAAACGCCCTTGCACGCTCAGGTAATAAGGCTGCGCTTGGTCTACGGATTTGCACTAGCACGACCCTTTTTAATGCAATAGGTATTAGCAACACATTTGAAGAACTCGTGGCTCCAACACTGATCGCACAACGAGAAAGGCTCAATTCCACGGAGCAAGGTCGAACACTTCTCCGTCGATGAGTGTATCCATTGAGACCGTCACATTGTAACGACCAAACAGAACTCCTCCCACCGGACATACGAGCTCAGATCTCTGTGTCCCCAATCCCTAAAAACATGAGCGAGAAATACCACAGACAACGGCGCCTTGCACGGGCCAGGACACTCGAACGCAGGTTCGGTTGAAATACGGAGGTTTATTACACGGACGCGTGGAAACAGGATAGCAAAACTTTCACTGTGGTAGCCACAAACGCAGAAACTACTATTTCCGCAACAGTCAGAACAGTGTCGGTGGCCACAGCAGAGACTACTGCGGTGGCTCTGGCTATACGTGACGCTGAAAACAGAGCACGTTCTGCGTTAATACTAACTGACTTGCACTCGGCATGTCGCCTTTTCATGGCAGGCACCCTGCCCACACTCACCATCAAAATCCTAGGAAGAAATCTCACGGAACACCACGCTAGTACGTGGTGTCCGGCAGATGCCGGAGTGAGGGGTAACGAGAGGGCGGACCGCCTCGCTCGGGAATATAGCATCCGAGCGACGGAACGCACTCTCGTAGAATCTCCGATCACGGCAAAAGATATCTTGGAGGCACAGCGACGAGGAAGGCAACGGTATAGCTTTCCAGACACATCCTTGGACTCAGCGCAAATGCGGTACTGGCGCCGACTACAAACCCGTACATACCCACACCTACTCCTACCACACCACATACACTCCACCCGGTATCCCAACACTTGCCCTTGGTGCGGAGGGCGGCCATCTCTTGACCATATCACATGGTCGCGCCAGAGTCGGCCACAAGAAACCCAATCACCCGTTATGGGGCAAAACTCCGACAGCCGGCAGTGGGATGTGTGGCTAGCCAGCATGGTGCGGGAGGACCAATTGGCCCTGCTCGACCAAGCCCGGCGTGCCGCGATCGCCAGTGGGGCCCTGGACTGAGGGACCCACCCACTGGGCCTGAATGTGATTTTTTTAAATAAAAGTTTTATACTACTACTACAACTGTCGAGTTTTTTAACTATATATATATACATGGCTATTCCACAGTCAGGGAATTGCCTATATGTTAACGATTGTTTTGATGGTGATTCTCTTCCTTATTTATTTCCGTGGGCAGTTTTGTGTCATGTACTCCGTTACCTCGTAGGGGTGTGTATAGGTGTAACATAAGAAATGCTGGACTTCACGTCTACTCGCGTTCCTACGGTTTAACATCTGTATTCGCATAGCGAGTTCCTAGTATTGCAACTATATTTTCACGTAGTTGTGACGGTGAAAAAAGCAGCAAAACTGGGAATGATGTAACTATCCTTTTATTGGGCTAACTTGTGCCTGCATGTAAACATTCAGGCTCAAGTTTGCCTAACATGCAGCCGCATCCTGCGCAGCGCGATAAATTTTCTCAGACGGTGAAAGGCACCCACCCGTAAAAGATAAATAAGTTCACGTGTCAATATGGCGGGTGGAAAAGCGAAATGAACCTGTTGAGCTAAATGCGTCGCATCCTGCAAGCAGATAAAAATGCGCAATTTAATGAAAAAAAAAGATTGCCTGTTTCTTCGCGGTGTGCCCGTCCAAGAGAAATCGAAAGATAGCTTCGATGCAATTGCCAGCCACAGAAAGCAAGAACTCACCCTGAAAAATCATAGAACAAAAGTGTCATTTCTGTTGTCGGTGACAAACGTACATGAACCAGTGTTAATTGCAGAGACAGCGCATTGCAATTAACATTTATTGTAGGATAAATCGAAATGAAAGTACATCATTTTGAAATCGAGGAATCGAATAACTAGAGGAAGCATATTGAAACAGAGGTATCCATTATTGCAGAGACTGTCCAGTGCGTCTTTTTATAACCGAGGCATATTGGCAAAATTATGGTTTAAAATGTACATTTGTTTACAATTAGCTGACGAATGCATTGATTTATAATTCTCTGTACGCCTCTGCCAGGGTCAACAAACACTCCTGGGAGACTGCATTTGTCTTGCTGCCTTCAGTTTTCCAAACAGGAAAACACAATTGATCGATGGATTGAAATTGAATATTGCGAACTGTGTGTGCATCTGGTAAAGAATATCGTGTGCGCGCATTCTGTTCATCACAACGCCGTTTGTTTTGTTTTCTAGCCAGAATGGGGCCACCACTCAACGGACATTGTGCGCATGCGTGTCCTGATGCGTTACGGGGGCATCTACCTCGACGCGGACGTGTTCGTGGTGCAGTCTCTGCGACGGTTCCTTCGTTACGAGGCCACCGTGGGTTGCGTAGAAGATGGAACTTTTGGCAACATGATAATGATCGCGCACAACAACTCCCGTGTCATGCGTCTGTTCATGGACACCTACCGCGAGTGAGTAGCGCGCCGATGCAGCAGTTGCGAAAACAAATGTTTTGCGCGCTAGCGACAAAGTTCAGATCGTCAAATTACGAGAACACGCAGAAGCAAAAAGTGGCAAAAATTTGGCAAAAATGTGGCAAAAAATGGCAAAAAAGCGGCAAAAAGATAGCAAAAATTTTACAGCTATCTGGTGCATAATGAAGTGTCCGACCAGCATGGCATTTCACAGTGAGGACAGAAAAAAAAAGACAACACGACTAACATACAACTGAAGAGGAATAGACATCTGTATGTCGAGGCAAAAAAGGATGTCTTAAAGAAAACTAAAGAAATGAACTTACGCATTTGAATAGTGTTAGTTTCTGAGACTCAGGCACGTGGCAGGAAGAGATTCCGTTTTATGCTGATGCACCAGCTGTCTTTCTATTGTATCGCCACCGTCTCTTAGATAACACACGCCTTTGTGTGTCTAATTTGGCTGAGCGCGCGTATCTATTTATGAGGCGTGCCGGCAACCACAGCTACGGCAATGTGTCGCCAAGTAGCAGAGGAAGCCAAACTCACCGATGACCTGACTCATTCACCAAGCCGCGACTGTGAGTGAGCGCTGCTGGACAGGAGTTCGGTGAGTCTGAGCACGAGTAAGCCATGCCGAGTAAAATGCTTGTGAGTCTGTGTCCGAGTGAGCCGGGTTGAGTATAACTTTAGTGAGTCTGGGTCGGATTGAGGCGAGCTCAGTAGAACTTTATTCACTAAGGCCGAATGAGTCCTGAACAATAAATCTATTTTGTGATTGAATATCAGTGAGTACTCTTAATTTTGCCGCCCAAAACAAAAACTCGCTAAAGTCGCGGTGATGGTAGCAAAGCGATACGGCGCCCAGTGTAAATTCCAATACTGCATAACGAAAAAAAAAAATTGAGCGCGAGAGTACACGATCGTCGTCGGCCTTGCTGTCCGTCTTTACGCCACAGCGGCAATGACCTCTTCTGCCCTTATCCATCACCTTGCCAAACGCTCACGCATCAGTTCCACGCGCCTCCTTATCGCAAGACCGGCAATTCAAGTTGACGCTCCTAAGTCGGCCACGATCCCGCACTTCGATCTCCCCCTACCTGTATCTGCTCGGTTTCTCGTTTCACTATTTTTCGCGCCCTTTCGAGGAAGGTTCGGAAAGGGAGTGGGGCAAGGTTCGCTGCGAAGCGTGCCGCATCCAGGCACATGCGAGCAGTACATGCCGTGCAAGCGTGCCCTCTCACCTTGCGTCAAGGTCGCACAAGGCTATATGCTATGCTGATGTGGGCTCTGGTGTTGTGAGTTGACACAGTTTAGTCGACACAGTTCCCGTTCTCGCTCAGTGTTCGCTAGACCATTTCCGTTTTGCCTGGACTGAGCGCTGTCACTCTTGCTTTCATGTGGAAGCCGTGATGACTTGCGTGCAGTGCGACTGACTTTGTGGCAGTCGTTTCTGGCCGTGTTGCTCATCTGTGCTTGTGGTAATCTAGTGTGGGCGTCCTGTTGCCTCCACGACCTAGCGTTCCAGATGCTGAGTGACCAGCGCGACCTTCGAGAAGGACAAGGCGAGCTGGATTTTGACGAGTGCTCTCCTGACGGGAAATTTGATTGAACGTAGATGATAATAAATGATGAATGTAGATGGCGTCCATGTGCATTTACGATTTACGAATCGCTATTACGATTGAGTACGCCACAGGGATGCAGAAAAGAAACCACGTATTTGCATCGTATTTTACTCACGTCATTACTGGTTCTGGCTCAATCCGTGAACATAGGTAGTCGCTGCAACAGCAGACCTTGAAGTTTCGGTGTTGTTCGGCACACCCGCTAGCTATCTTTTTGCCCTTCCGTTTCAAAAGCCCGTTCTCGCCGATGATTGCCAATAAATTCTACCAATAAATTGCATTCTGAAGCCTCGTTACTTGATTTTGAACCATTCTGTTCATTTTGTGGCACCCACGACCTTTGTTAGTTTTTGTAGAAGATTTGAAGATTTAAGATTTGAAGATTTATAGGGAAAACTTCGTTTTTTCTTCTCTCTATATATTGTTTTGCTGCACAGGAGAGGTTCCTGCACCCACTCAAGAAAACTCATTTGTTAATTCTCGGCGTTCTCCTATAATTTCTGTCATCCCTTTGCAGCGTCCCGTTCCCCGAACTTGCCGTAACTAAGCTTTATATCAGTGCAGGCCTGGAGTATTCCGTTCTTGTATTTGACCATGCTAAGTCCCTTGTTATCAAACTAAAATTCTACGAAAAATGACATAAGTGTTACAATGCGACCAAAGCCCGCGACTATTAAAAGCAACATGTAATGTCCTTGAGTAACTGAGATCAATGGTTGCATAGGTGACTGTGATAAGTTTTCCAAGATTTATATATGTAATGTAGTCATAAAATTTTACTCTAGCATATGTCATTACCAATTTTCAATAATGTGCTCGCTTGGTGTATTCGTATAAGTGATTTTTCTGTGCACTATTTGTTCCTAGTTGATGGAACTAAACAACCAATTCAAAATCGACTGTCCTTACTTAGCTTCCATTCATGCCCTTTACAATAGGCAATATGCCCCAACTTATGCAGCTTACAGTTCTGGAATTTCTGTACATCTACGCGGGACGATGTCACCCTTGTGAGTAGCGTTTGCATCAAAGCTAGACGTTGAGAGCCGTTCAATGATCCTAAAGACCGCCGGTGATCTGTAACAAACGCTACAGCACCTGCTCACCTTTAGATTTTTTGTATTAATCTGTATACAGAAGAGGTACTCAAATTTGAAGTTTTAGGTATGCAGTATTCGCTTGAATTATAGAACCCATACCGCCATCAATATTGGTCGTTTCTTTGCCTCTCGCTGTTCCTATGGTGATGATGCAGCGGTGTTGTGATCAAGTGTTTTACAAGCAAAACAAGTGTGTTTGATATTTACAACTAATTTAACAAAACTATCACACCAGGAAATTAGTTGGCATACCATGGGTTGTGCTACCATAGGATGTCGTAATTCCAGGCCTGTGTGGAGCTTAGGGCATACTTCCTGTAATTGCAATATTCATATGCATGTCTCACAAAATTTCTGTCTCTGTATATTAGGGCTCATAGAATTGAACAAAATGATCATGATGCACTGTGTGTGGTTAATTGGTAGCTTAGTTGGGAACGGAATTAAGAAGATCGTATTGCATTAGCGGTTTTGAGAAAGTGCCTGTTCTTGTAATTACTTAGAATGAGATGGAGAAGTGAGGCATCTAATTTTCCTGCTGGTTCTATATTTGCAATATCATTGTGACGTTAATATACAATTTTTGCCTGATGGTAAATACAAAAAAGGAACTGAGAATGAATAAATAACGGCATGTCTCCTTGAATATGTAGATTGTAACCTTTAAACCGAAATTCATTTGCGTAGTATACTTGGTGAGGTTTCTCTTTGTTTTGTTTTGTTGCGGCACCTTCAATTACCGCTCTGCTCGCAGGTTCAATGCATCACTGTGGGACTACAATTCCGCAGACGTGCCGACCACAGAACTGGTTTACAAGCGGCCTCACCTGTTTCACCGCATGTACCACGGCCTCGAGACATACATGCTTCCAGATATCTACTTGCCCCACTTCATCCCCTACTGGCGCAACGCCTACGCCATGCACACCTTAATCAACCACCGCCATCATGTGAAAGAGGACCCACTGTATGGTCAGGAGCTTAACGAGACAACCATCAGAGACTACGATACAGCCTTGGGACAGATGGTTCGCTCAGTTCTTTTCGGCACGTCTGATTTTGTCGCTCCCGACGCTCGCGTCCTGAATGTTACTGAACTGGCTGCCATGAAGGACCGCGGCGAT
This sequence comes from Dermacentor albipictus, assembly GCF_038994185.2. Taxonomy (NCBI): domain Eukaryota; kingdom Metazoa; phylum Arthropoda; class Arachnida; order Ixodida; family Ixodidae; genus Dermacentor; species Dermacentor albipictus. The sequence goes on from NC_091828.1 coordinate 81,568,259, forward strand.
GACCTCACTCGAATGGATACTGGAAGTTCGAGACCATTCTATTATCCAAATTAGTTCCCGGGAATGGTGCCTGCGTTATCGGCAGCGCTGTTGACATATGTTTCTTTCGCGTCTGTGTATCCAGGAATAAAAGTTGATGGTTGAGAGAGTGAAATCTGCCTTAGTCAACGCCTAACGATGGTGGAAAACAGCTCGCACATTTAGGCAACTCCTGAAGTTACCTATCTTGTTTATAAATATCTTCACTCACCAACCAAGTTGCGCCATATTTGACGACTTTGTCCATCTGATCTGAAGACCGAAATACAGTAAAATGTTTTTGTGTGGCTTTGAGCTGCTCCTGCAATTTGTTGTCATGTTAGTCAGAAATTTACCCATTTATGTTTTCTACGTGACACTTACACGCTCTTTTTTAGTTAGGGTAATATTTGTTGTAAGTAGAACAATGTAAAATGCAGCTGTTGCTAGAAGGGACAAGAAGCGCGTTTCAAAAAGAATGTTGCTCTGAGTCAATTTTAGTGCATTTTGTGCAGTGGACCTGCTTTATTAAGTCAAAAACTATTCAAAGGCAAGAGCTAATTAGAATCGAGCACCGGTTATGTGCCCTAGGCAATACGTGGTATGCCTAGCTCAGCTTGCTTGTCTTAATGTCAACGAAAATATCTACTCACGTTTCCTTTTGATCTACGCCTCTGTTCCTGTCTCTTAAGTTGCGCATAACATTTTAGAGCGCAAGTCTTGAGGCTCCTTCACATGCTGCGACTGGAACGATGAAAATCGGTGCAGTCACACGTGTCGCAGTGCGATTTTAATTCGGCCAATTTCACATGATTGCAATTTCAGCACTGCGAGTGCCGCGACGGGTTGCTTACTGCCAGGTTTCGTGGCACGAGCTGCATAATTATTTCATTGTAATGAATAAAACGCCTACATGATAATATTGGTGACCTTTCTATTTCATGAGCAAATGATATGCGTGTTATGTAATTTAGAAGCATGTTGAAGTTAAAGTTTGTTTTGGAGTGCGCAACGGCGCTTTCCAAAGTTCTATGCGATGAGACAAGGCGCACGTCAACGTTTCGGCACTGTGTATTTTCTCATCTGCCTTCCATGACCATATCGTTCTGCCTGTGCTACAACAATAGACAAGATGACCCATCGAGGAATACATATAGCTTCCTTCCCCGCATATGCAGTATTTGGAATTCGGCTACCACGAAGACCTCGTGTCAGCCCAACAAGATACCCGCGCTACCCGTTTTCGGCGTCAGCTTCTGGAGAAATGATGTGTGTATATTGCTCGTGATGGCGCGTACACGGTGCGTGCTCCTAGCCATATTCTTGCTCCAGAGGCAACAACAAGGACCAAGCCGATAGCCCGCGTCTGCCCCTGAACGAAGTCAGAAATGATCGGTGGGATTACTGAACGTGGAAGGGAAATTGTGTTGTGAAATTCAACCTTAGCGCTGGTTCGTCCATCGCGGTGCGTGTGCTGTGCAAATTGTAACGCACAGTTGAGCGACGGTGCTTCAATCACTTCCCAATGGGCGAACTTGTGCCCGACAAACACGTAAGCGAGAGCCTCGCTACAACGTGCACAGTCTTTTCGCCAGAGTCCCGCACCCCTTTTCCCTCGTGTCCTGCGCTGATGACACGTTGCTGCGATTGCGCGTGTCTTGTGAGCCCGTGTTGCCCACTTCACTGACGCTATCTTTCGCAGGTAGCAGTAGACAACTGGACGGACGCAGGTGGTGGCTGGAAAGCGTAATTTAAAATCATCTTTATCAATATATATTGAAACGGGCCAGAGATATAATAACTGGTGGGATCGCGTTTACTCTGCGGAAGATATGGCCGGTACAACCAGTATGGCCGAACCTAAGATTAGCCCCACTACGTCGTATCTGTCGTCTTGTTAGTTATCGTCCTCTTTGTCCCTCTCGTGGCACCGTGACATAACACCCAGCGGCGAAAGCACCGACCCGGCGCCTTCTAAGTGGCGGCGGCATGATTTATTTATTTGCTTATTTAGTTATTTATTTATTTTGCGTACCCTATAGGTCCCCGAAAGGCATTACATAGGGGGGAAGGGGGGTGCAATACAATCCACATGTGATATGTCAACGCAATAAAAAACGAGTGAAGACAACAATCAAGCACAGGTTTCGGTAAGAGATATAGTTTGCAAAAAAAGAATAATAAAAATAACGAAAGGAAATTAGGATGACAGTACAGGGTACAATTCACGTTTGCTATAGACGGCACGTTTCAACAAGGCACAGGCGGCAGGTGGGTGTGGGAAAAGCGCACCATTTACAAAACACTTTCATATATTTAACAGAGGCCAAGCAAGAAGTGGCAGTTGAACATTTTTATACATTTAAATATGTGTCCAGGGCAGATTGGAAGGCAGACGGGTCAGTGATTGAAACAATATCTTGGGGTAGGGCGTTCCATTCTTTTACTGATAACACCAAAGGGGAATTTTTGAATTTTGTGGTCCTAGCGAATATGGGAGACGATTTGTAAGACTCACCAGAGCTTGTTTTCAATGTATTCTAAGCTCGTGCCTTGATTTTCGAAATATTTGAAGGTGAAAAGAGCACGTTTCCTGCAGTCACGTGTAAACCCTTTGACTCAACTCGTGAGCTTTACACTACCAATTAGTGAACCGATCGATTCTTGATAAAGATGATTCTTTATAAAATGTTCTAGTTCGTGCCCAATGCCGTTGTATTGAAACAGAAATTTTACAACAGGAGGTGGTGTTAGTGAGCCTAGTCTAGGAGGTGGCTGCGGGCTACAGTGCTCGAGGTGCATTTATCGCCTGAGATTGTGGTATTCTCCTATCCCAATGTTGTTCTCCGGTTATGAGTGGGACACTATTATTTAGTAGGTATTCCTGAATATGGAGATAACGATAGCACTGCTCATGGGGTGCTCTAGCATTGACACCGGCATTCGGAGAACAATACTCGAGATCATATTGCAAGTACCTAAATTCCGATATTTCACATCGGTGAAGAATCGAGTTGACTAGGGCAGAACCATGAGCTCATGGTTCGGCATTCAGAATGCAAAAACAGCACGAAATACATGAAGAAACAAAATATGCAAATACACACAAGAGCTATGGCGGTCCTGCCTGATTTGTGGTACTTGTTTGTCGTTGCGCCTTGTAATTATTAACATCCGTGAGATCAATATTTCTTCACAAACTTTATTACCGTTACAGTCGTGTGAATTGTGACGGTAATGTGAAGAACTGGTCGGTCTAGTGGAAAAGAAAGTTCGTGGAAAAAAATTTTTTTGTCATATAATTGCCCAGATTTAATTCAAGAAAGTACAGGCCAGCGTGCGCCCTTTGCGTAATACTTCTGAACCTTTTTTTAGGAGGATAATAAATATAAAGCACAGATTTCGAATAAAATATCTTATATCGTTTATTATCTTTCAGCGGAGTGCTGGTTTAATTGCACAATGATCGCTGAGGGAAGAACCTTGGGATTGTCGTACCCTTGTTTGGGCCTCCACTGCGAGAACGGGACTTTGCAAGCTGTAGAGTAACCATTTTTAATGCCTTAGAATTCTCGCGGTTCTTTACGCACTCCCTGTGACCGGTGGGTCGGTTGGTCGGTCGGTCGGTCGGTCGGTCGGTCGGTCGGTCGGTCGGTCGGTCGGTCGGTCGGTCGGTCAGTCGGTCGGTCTGTTTGTATGTTTGTATCTGCCCGCTTTCTCGCGTACCTAGGTCACTGGATGATCAGTGATCGAATAGGTACTGCATCAAGCTGCTGTGCGGAGGTAACAAGGTTCGCTACTGATCATCGGACCAACTTGGGTCACTGAGCATGTGTATGCGTATCTATGTACGCACGTAACGCTCTTCAATGTACATCTTTCACGCCGACATAGGTCACTAATACGCGAAACCGGGTAGGCACGAATGTTCGAAGCCATTCTAACGGCGACTTGGACTACTGAGCATGTGTATGCGTATCTATGTACGCACGTAACGCTCTTCAATGTACATCTTTCACGCCGACATAGGTCACTAATACGCGAAACCGGGTAGGCACGAATGTTCGAAGCCATTCTAACGGCGACTTGGACTACTGGGAATGTGCCATTCGGTTTTTGCTGGTCCCCGACGTACATCTTTGATGCCAACTTGAGTCACTGGATATGCGCCAGCCGGTGCACTCTTCGATGATGGCCTCTGACGCCAGATTTCGTTAACTAGGCATGCGCCACTCGCAATGTGCCACTCTAGCATGGCAAAGAAGGATCCGTTAAATTTCTCTGGTGCTTAGCGGAATCAAACTAGCGTCGGAATGACTCCTCACAGACACCAACCCCCGGCACTTGCAGGCTGCTCAAAAAATTCAGTGGATGTGTGTTCTTTTTTTAATGAACGCCGTTCACGTTAGAGCGTTAGCAAGCTGCGTCATGAATGCACTCGGTACGTGGCGCTCTTCAGTGAACCTCTCATCAACTTATTTAACTGAGTATGTGCCACTGAGTGTGTGGCAAGCGAGGGAACAAGTCTCAGCGTTCGCAAGCTCTGGGACCGTCCCGCTTCTCGTCTCAGAGGCAAAGCGCGAACTTCTTGGCAATGCCACGGGATGGCGCAGTGGTCCAAAAATTAGCGCGAAAGATGAACTTGGCTGTCGCATGACGCTCTTCCAAGCGTCCGCAGGCAGTGGCACATCATGAATGTAGGAGGTCGCGCGCAGGCTTCGGGGTGGCGCCGCCAGGTGGCACCGAGTGTTGCTAGGGCAACACGAAATAGGAGTCTCGCTGCAGTACGCGCCTTCTACATAATTTATTTTGACAGAGGCAGTGCGTTGTGTCGCTACAGTCGGGTAGAACTTTAGAAAAAACTGGCGTTTACTCTAGACTGACCTCATGAACCGGATAGCCAATGGAGAAGATGGCCGCCCGCGCTTCAGAATTGGCCGAGTCGCGTCAATTGTAAGCATCTGCCCCTCATCAGAGTGGATTCCCAAATTATTTGTGGTGGTCTGTCATGCGGGAAATATTATTGCGAGCTTACGATGCATCATTTTTGGAACGTCCGTTTACTCTGAGCCGTGATCCGGTGAAGAATGCAGCAATCATCGCTGAGGCTGTGATACGCTTCGTCTGAACACACAATCACATGGCGATACACCGCTAAAAAGAAACACCCTGCGTTTTTGTTTCATGGTGTAATAGCAGTAGTAAATGTGCCGTGTACATGTAAACCAGCAAAAAAAGCCATGCAGAGCTGGCCATTCTACTTTTGTCTCTTGCAATAAAGCTAAAATGCAGACGATGCGCAGCGTTGTCATACGCACGGGGATATGTTTATCTCGCGATCCGGCTTGCGCTGTAGCACTCCAATCACGAGAGCTCTAGCAAACCAGTGATCAAAACACAATACTCTTTATTAATACTCAGAATTTTGCGTTTTTGAAACACGGTCCTTTGAGCGCGACTAATTTTGTCGCAGAGACAACTGGCTGTCGCACTTCTGTCATCAGGGCGGGGCCTCTCCCCACTCTCCCTGTCTTCTAAAGCTGCGCGCGACTATAGGTTGATACAGCGCTAATGCATTACCGTCGACAGACATCGTGAGGTGGGTATTGCAACAATCTTTTTTTTTGTTGTTGTATCACACTGAATGTGATGCAACATGTGTATGCAACGTAATTCTGAGACGAGAGATTTACAATTTTAGCGCCACCAAAGACCAATTCGATAAGAATTATAGGCTAGTGCTAGTTTCACCGGAGAGTTCCGCGATCGAGGCACAGAAAAGCTAACGCTTCATCGGTTATAATAAGAACAGTGACGAAGACAACTAGTATCAGAAGCATTTCGTTATAAAATACACTGCATATAGAAAAATATAGCCTATTCATGCACACCGATAATAATAATAATATTTGGGGTTTTACGTGCCAAAACCACTTTCTGATTATGAGGCACGCCGTAGTGGAGGACTCCGGAAATTTTGACCACCTGGGGTTCTTTAACGTGCACCTAAATCTAAGTACACGGGTGTTCTCGCATTTCGCCCCCATCGAAATGCGGCCGCCGTGGCCGGGATTCGATCCCGCGACCTCGTGCTCAGCAGCCCAACACCATAGCCACTGAGCAACCACGGCGGGTCATGCACACCGAGAAGTTATATTGTATAAAAACAAGGAAGACTTACATGCAATGGGACTTAATTTAGCGCGGCTCCAGAACTGTCTACAAGTAAAGCTGTAGGAATGGAAAGGCTAGCAGCGTCTTCAGAACATATGACCAAGCTTCCCATCTGGGTGAAAACTTTTGCAGGGCACGTTCTCAAGCGTGCGCGTTTGATCCAAGGCTGGTCTCATATGTGCTCCTGTTCTTTTTTGTAAGGGCCTTTTTTCGACTGCTCCATTGTCATCAAAACTGGCGCACTTGGCAAGGTTTCTTTGCTAATGAAACGTGTTGCAGTGAAATTGCAACCCTGTTTACATATTCACGCCCGTTCATAATTTTTTTGTCATATACGCTTGCCTCGCCACTTGAAATTTTATAAAAACATGGCCCTCATTCATCTGGGGCAGAAGCGAGTTGCCTAAAACATTTCGAGTACGAGGTAATGTGCTCTTAATACATGAAAATGTCGCAGTCTCACTCCAAAAGTGAACCATGGATTTCTGCAGAAAATTTGTAGAAATCTGTACGAAGCAAATATGGCACTCTTATAGGCTAGATAAGCGTCTGAAAATTCGCTTAACAACTAAATGAACCTGCATGGTTTCCCACGTGCATAAGGGTACACGAACACAACACACTGGATGACCGCGGAAACTCGCTATCGAAACGCTGGAATGAGGAAGCACGGCAGCAGCTGTGAGCGAATTGACCTTCGTGCTGCCACTCGCTTCAAGGTGAACCATTTATTTTTTTACTTAGTTATTGCTTACCATTGCGCAAATCAAGCAAAGGAGAGGGCTAAGATAAACGCTGTAATAAGGCAGCTTCAGGTGCTCTTAGCCCACCGTGTTACACGGTGGCAGTGAGCCACGTAATCATCATTATGCAGAAGCATGATTGCGAAATAATTGTTACGGAAAAATATTTATCCAATGCAAGATAGTTTTCTATAGTGCAACAATGAAATGTAACAATGAGAAGTAGAAGCAACGCAGACATTACGCACTAGCGTACTATATACACTTGGCAATAACAAATAAAAGTGAGATCTATGCACACTTTAGAATACATAATTAAAATGAAAAAGAAATTGTGCTAGCTCAATATTGGAACGATAAGGAGAAAGAATGGGACGAGTGAAAATTGTTTCATTACAAGCAGTTGACACCATATGTGAATGCAGGTGAAAAGGAAATTATGCTTGATTTACTAAGAGAATGTTCGTATAAGTGAAAACGATTGTGACCGTGTTGTGCTGATGACATGAATGCCGGCATGATAAAATGAATTAAGCAGTCTGGGTAACTTATTTTTAAAATTTGCAAGCCATAGTTGGCTGTTGAAGGGGGTATGGTTCAAAACTCTTTATGCAGGCTAGTACAAGTAGCTGTAGTTTTTTTTTCTTTTTTTTGCAGAGAAGCAATTTCAATAAATACGCTGTTCTGAGAGTTTAGGTTTGCACGCCACTTACGAAGGCGAGAACGGATATGTAGGGAGCAAATTGTGCGTAGGCTGTAGTGTTTAAAAGGTGCTCACTGTGATTGGGATATGGCACGTTAACTACGATACCTATTATCTTCTTCTGGGGTAGGTTCATTTTCCTGAAGTTACATTGAGTTGTTGAGCCCCACAGCCTCTGTGTATAATTGATGTGCAATGCAAATACTAGGGGGTAAACTATAATATTTACCGATGTTGGCAGGAGATATCTGTTCCTTGTAGCAACACTGTGAGACGGTTAAGCTTTTGTCCTACTGACTCTACGTGTTGTTCCCACCGTAGTGTACTAGTGAAGTGTGTACCGAATGCTTTAGCTTCATTGACTTTCTATACTCCCCTTGTTCCTCTCTAAAACGTATTTTTTTGGAATCTTTGTGCCTTTCGCATAAAAAATCCGTCGTTGGCCTTATTTGGCTTTACGGTTAGAAAAGCTTTCGTACACAAGAGTATATTCTCTGGAAAAACTGATCTGTGTGACCAAATAAGCCTGTACAACATGGCAATGAATAAACACGCTAGTTTGCATGTATGATGAATATTGCGTTCTGATGCATGAGCAATAACGCTTATATATAAATTAAAAAGCAGCTAACAAAGAATACTTCTTTGCAGGACACCTGCTTTTATTTATGCAGGTAACAATTTGAAGTTGTTTTATGTGCACACATTGCCGCCTTTTTCCTAAATATCAATTACCTCAAGCTTGAGGCCCTGTATCATACGTCTCAAGCATCTTTAATAATAAATTATGGTGAAACTGATAGAAACATAGAGTAAACCTATGAACACGCATATTGTCGGTAACTTCCTTTCAAAATTTTTCAGTATATGGTCTTGCTGGTCTGGAAGGGCTAACTCTGTTGAATTCTTTTTTTAAATCATGGTCATCGAAGAAAGTAATCGAAATATATGGCAATGTATCAGGCAATTACAGAATATATGCATTATGTACATGCCCTATGATGAGTATATATATATATATATATATATATATATATATATATATATATATATATATATATATATATATATATATATACTATGAGTGTGTGTATGTGTGTTTGTACACACGGAATATTTACGTGGACCTTGTCTTGACTTTTGCCACGCCTTTTGCAGTGAAGCTGCTAAGGGCTATTTCCCCCACTATGGTCTTCGCTAGCAGAACATCGTGCAATGCCAGGGCGACGCGCGGCGGAGGTGACGTAGGCGTTCAGCACTCCCCATGCGCGGGCCGATCTGGAAGATGGTGCAATGCCGCACCGACGAGCGGCAGAGGTGCAGTTCACCATTAAGGGGGCCCACCTACACGGCTTCGGTACTCATCCTTCGTCACAGAGTGGAAGGGCACTTATTTTTTTCTTGCTGTTCGGTCGTTGTACATGCGCATATATTTCACTGGCGTTGATAGAAACTACAAGGATAGTGATTCTGGTCAATGATAAGATAATTAACAAAGTGTATTTTATAAGGAGAGATGTACGACTTCCTTTTTTCGTATGAGAATGTTGTACTAAATCTCTCCCTAACATTATTGTGTTAAAAATGGTAGCGCCTCTGTCAAGTTAACGCCACACTTTCGCACTAAACATTTTTTTGGAAATGTCACCCAAGGAACTCGCAAACAACTTTTCGTGCCCCTGCCGTCATATGCGTTTAGAGAGAAACCAAAGGTTATCTGTCTAAATATCTGTCAGAACAACTAGTCGGAATAAAATGATCTCACCTTTAATAACATTCCGCACATGACGCATGAGAATGAATAACCATAAGGTAGGGAATAAATGTCGGGCTATAGATGTATTTCTTCAAACCACGCTAATGTTTTCATATGAAGCGAACATAATTGCAAAATGCAACTACCATTGCTAGATGCAGCCACACAAATATTTGAAATAATTATTGTTCATCTAACAATGAGATAGAGTACACAAGGCCTTTCTCAGCGGATTTCTAACGCACACATTTTAGAAGAGATATCATTAATAGTAAACACCGCATTGCCAGCTAATATGCGGACGTGTTCTGAGGTGGCAATCAGCATAAACTACTTCATGGTCAATTACGGCTTAATTGTTTGTGCGTAACTAGACGGTACGGCTAGTGTTAGGGCGACAATATTACACCTGAACTTTAGCGCCATTTCTTCAAGTACGATAGTTACGCTCAAGCATAGTTACTGTACTAACAATCTTCGTCTAGTGCCTTAGCTATATAAGTACTTAACTGATGAAAACCAGGTAAAATAATTTTCACTTTTTCCATTTCACGTTGCGCGTGGCGTCCTCACACTGGGAGTGATTCGTCATATCTGCAAGCAAACGGCAACAGGAAGAACAGGGCAAGAAGGCGGAAAGCTTAACCTATTTATGGTGCGCTCTCTGACATAAAATGTGTAATTAAGCAATAAATTGTAGTAAAAAAACGAAACGCTATTTCTCCGTACTATATACTCCAAGCCGTACTTTTTAAAGCATTGCTTGAGTTACCAATAAAAGCCAATACGAAATTTTAGAAGTTATGATGCATGTGCTTCTTGGAACAGCATGCCACAACGAAGGTTTCTCTGCGTTTCATACGATCGAGCAAAGAAACTTGAGTATTCCACTCTTGATCTCGCTGCCTTCGGCTTAGATAAATACAGCCTGGAGAGCAAGCACATGAAATATAGCAAAGAAAATTCGAAAAGCCTGTTTAGAGATGTCTGCGAACTGCTCATTCGAGATGTAATTACGCGCCGCTATGGCGTTTTGGGAAAAATAAGTGCGCCAGAACCAATCTGACGGCGACTGTCGATGGTAGTGCGTAGGAAACAAATCGACAAAGCTGCACAACACATAGCCCCTGTCGAAACGAGTTATGTATGAGGCGTGTAAACCAGCAGAGCACCTTTTTCATGCTGCCCTAAGAAGACTTTGCATCATTTCGCGTTGACTCCGAAATGAATGGCACGTGGGCACCTGCGAACGCTAAAAAACCCGCGAGGTGGAAACCGAGCTCCTTCCTCGCGCTTTATTTTTTTCGAACGTGGTGTGCCATCTGGTGGCACTGCCGACATGTACGCGCGTGGCCTCCGAGACGAGAGGCGTGGCGCTGCGGTGCCTGCGAACGCTAGGAATTGCTTTCTGGCTTGCCACGTATTCAGCGGCATATGCTGGGGCACCTACGTTGGCAAGATGGCGATATAGAAGAGCACATGCTCAGTGAGTCCAAGGTCCGGCTAGTAAAGCGTCGGCGTTAAAAGTGTTCTTTGAAAGGCGGTACATACCCAGTTCATTAGAGGCGCAGCCTGCAAATTTGTCTGGTTGCTTATCTTGAGGAACTGTTTACATGACACTCATATTCCCCTCAACATCAAATAAATTTAAGGGATCGTTTTTGTCCTTGTAAAGCGGCGCATTTCCACTTGCAAATACCTAAAGTCGTTCTTTAAAAAGACGCACACTCCTGCTGGCGTATACCCCGTAACATAGGTCGATATCAAACAGGTTATTTGAATACCAGCACAGCTCTAGTGGCCCATACCCAGTGTTCCACATTGGCGTCAAGGAATTTCTTCGAACAGCGATGCCTACCCAGCTACACTTCTACACTGAAACATGTCGACGTCAAACATGATCGTTGAAGAGCGGCCCGTTTGGGGGAATTCCCGCATGCTGACTGACCCAATTTGCTGTCTTGGAAGGCTAGGAAATGCGTTACCTAAGCACACAGCATAATGCACCGCCCATTCAACTACAGATTACCCATAACCGAAGGTACACAGAAAAGCCTTTAGATACAGACAGCGATGAGAAGAAATATATATATATATATATATATATATATATATATATATATATATATATATATATTGTCACAAGCTGTCATGAACCATGCCTGCCGCGCAAACAACCAGATGAAAGAAAGAAGAGAACAACGTGAGCCAAGCTGCCGCGAGACCGCTCTTCAACAACCGCGCCTATCAACCAGATTCATCTGGTTCTGCATTAAAACACCTCGTGTGTAACATTTGGTGGAGCTGTGCGGGGTAACTCCCACGACCTACAACGGAGCCACCAGCACAAGAGCTACGCCGAAGCCGTCGCCTCGCCGGACTTTCGCCGTCGCGCTCAGTCATGGCCACAGAGCAAGATACCCTCACCAGCAGTGCCTCGGCGAGCCCAGTCCCTATCCAGCACTACCGAGAGCCACGCACGTTCTCGGCGAAGGCAGAGGAAGATGTGGATGAGTAGCTAACCCATTACGAAAGGGTAAGCCAATACAATAACTGGAACGCTGCCAGTCAGCTTAGGAACGTTGTTTTCTCCTTGGCCGGCACGGCGTTTGTATGGTACGACAACCACGCGGACATGCTAACTACTTGGACACGCTTCGTTGAGGAAATCAAAAAGTGTTTCGGTGACTCGGACGCAAAGAGGAAACGTGCGGAACTCACATTAGCCCAGAGAGCTCAGGTACCCGGCGAGACTTGCACTACCTACATCGAAGAAATTTTGAAGCTGTGCCGCACCGTCAACCCTCAAATGACAGAGGAAGATAAAGTGGGGCACGTGGTAAAAGGAATAGCGGAAGACGTGTACAACTTCCTCATTGGTAAAGAGAACTTGCACACTGTATCAGAACTGATACGGCACTGCCGTACGTTCGAGGCGCTGAAGACTCGCCGAATTACACCAAAGTTTGGACGGCTGGCCAATGTAACGACTGTAGCAAGTGTTGACACGAGTCCTCTGCTACCAGACCTTTCGTCCGCTATCCGCCAGATAGTCCGCGAGGAGCTCCAGCGACATGACGAACAGGCACGTTATGCGGCGCCTCGTTGCAGCTCCTCCGTTTTCCGAGACACTTTTCGGGAACCCCCTTCGGCTACTTGGAACCACTCGGTGAACGTCGCGGATCTTATCGGCTCCAGAGACGAACCGCATTACATTACGACCGAACCACCACGCAATGATTCGCCCCCTCAACGTTTTGATCCACGCCCACGCAACTTTCGTCCACGAAGACTCGCCGCTACCTACGACTTTCAAGGGGAAGAGCCTCGTTACCCTCAACCGATGTCTTCGGCAGATTACTTCAATCCGCATTCTGAAGTTCGCCCTTCGCCAGTGTGTTACTGCTGCGGCATGCCTGGCCATATAGCTAGGTACTGTAGCCGACGCCGAGCATCAAACTACGGATCGTCAGCGCCGACTACGCGGTCTAGCGGTCGTACACTGCGCACTCAGTGGCCAGGAGACTCCTCTTCAGGAAGCCACTTTCGAGAGGACCCATGCACCGCCCAGGAGACCTACTTTGGAGCAGAAAGAACCCGGAACCACTACCGCTCCCCTGCCTCCGACCGTACTCTGACGCCACCACCAGCCTTCCGAGCCTCCCGATCACCATCCCCTCGGCCGCGATTCACGTCACCATCGCCTCGGCGCCGTTTCGTGTCGCCCCCGCCGGGAAACTAGCCAGCGCGGCCGATGGAGGTGAGGTCGCTGGAAAATGTGTGCTGCCGACTCAACTGCCTCCAACTATTTTCATGCTAAAGAATAAGGTTCATGTACTGATTGATGGGGTCTCCACAATGGCTTTGGTCGACACGGGAGCAACTGTCTCGGTCATGAGTGTGGGGTTTAAAGGCCTTCTGGGACGCTAGGTTATGTTTCGTTGGGACCAGTGCACAAGTTTCCGTGGAGTCAGTGGTGAAGCATTATACCCGGTTGGTGTGTGTAACGTGGATGTGTCTTTGGGTGGGAAAGTTTTTAATGCAGAGTTTACTGTTCTTCCTCGCTCCTCGCATGACGTGATTCTGGGGATTGACTTTTTGCAGTTGTGTGGTGCGAATGTTGATTGCCGGACGGGAGAACTCAGTGTCGACACCAGTGTTTCACCTGTGCTCTTTGAAGGTGAAGCTTGCCCGGAGAGTGTGCTGTGCGTGTCTGAGGATACAGTTGTGCCCGCCTTATCTGCGATGCGTGTTGCCGTCGCCTGCTCATCTCCGACTCCTATCTCGTTCGATGCTGCAGTGCAACCTGTACATCGGAACTGCCTCAAGAAAAACGTATTAGTTCCGCACTGCGTGGTCTCAGTGACCAATGGATGCGCGGGGCTGTGGGCGCTAAACTGTTCCACTGAAGCGGTAGTGCTACCTCAAGGCCTAAAGATTGCCACGTTTCCGACAGACTCTCCCGTATCGGTGGCAGTACTTGCGGAACTCCCCGATGAAGGAGCAACCAGTGTCTCGAGCTCCGGGAGCTCGAAGATACTTTCCATGATTGATAAGTCACTCAGCGATAATGAGCGTCAAGTTTTGATGGCCCTGCTTACGAAACATACCTCGGTATTCGACTTTGCGCAGCACAATGGACCGCCATCAATTCCTGCGTCCAGAACTCGTCACCGCATCAACACAGGAGCCGCCCAGCCAATCCGACAAAAACCCTATCGTGTATCCCCATCAGAACGCAAGATAATCAGTGATCAGGTCCAAGAAATGCTATGCAAAGGCGTCATTCGAGAATCATCTAGTCCTTGGGCAGCCCCCGTAATATTGGTGAAGAAGAAAGACGGTACGTGGCGGATCTGTGTTGATTACCGTCGCCTAAACGCTGTTACTAAGAAAGATGTATATCCGCTCCACCGAATTGACGACGCCATCGACTGTCTCTTTGCGGCATCTTACTTTTCCTCAATCGATTTACGGTCAGGTTACTGGCAAATTCCTATACACAAGGACGACAGAGAAAAGACAGAATTTGTAACACCCGACGGACTATTCGAGTTTAACGTGATGCCTTTCGGGTTGTGTAACGCGCCCGCAACGGTCGAAAGGTTCATGGACACGATATTACGCGGCTTAAAATGGGAAGTTTGCATGTGCTACTTAGACGATGTTGTGATCTTCGGGCGAACGTTTAGTGAGCACAACAAACGTTTGGATTTGGTCTTGTACTGCTTGGAGAAAGCGGGTCTTGTGCTCAATTCAAAAAAATGCCGTTTTGGGGAACGGCAAACTCTTGTGCTAGGCCATCTGGTCGCTAAAGAAGGCATCCGACCAGATCCGCAAAAGACTGCGGCCGTAGAAGCATTCAGAGTACCCAACTCTGTCAAGCAGTTAAGAAGTTTCTTGGGCTTGTGCTCCTATTTTCGCCGCTTCATTCCCCGGTTTGCTGACATAGCTCATCCCCTTACACGCCTTCTCCAAAAAGGCGTTCCCTTTGAATGGACTGCAGATTGCGACTCATCATTTCGCCAGCTCAAGTTCCTGTTGACATCCCAACCAATTCTTCGCCACTTTGATCCTTCATCACCAACTGAGATTCACACCGATGCCAGTGGCGTAGGCATCGGTGCTGTGCTAGTTCAGCGTGTTGGCGACCGAGAGCACGTGATCTCTTACGCTAGCCGGTCCTTGAGCCGCTCCGAGCGCAACTACACAGTCACCGAACAAGAGTGTCTGGCGGTCATCTTCGCCGTGCGACGGTTTCGTTCATATCTCTATGGGCACCCCTTCACTGTCGTAACAGATCATCATTCGCTATGCTGGCTTGTGAATCTGCGGGATCCCTCAGGACGACTAGCGCGCTGGGCCCTCCGTCTACAGGAATACGATTTCCTTATTTGCTACAAAAGTGGTCGGCGGCATGCTGACGCTGATTGTCTCTCTCGGATGCCACTTGAAACAACTGAATGTGATGCGGACAATTTTGATGAGTACATCGCTTTTGTGTCCCCGGAATTTCCGGATATGGGTACCGTCATATCCGAGCAGCACAAGGACGAGAGCTTACAACCGCTCTTCGCGGCAGCACAGGAGTCACCTGCGGGCAGTCGCTTTCGCCTACGGGATGGTGGCGCGCTGTATAAGAAGAGCTACTCGACCACCGGTGCACGCTACCTTTTAGTTGTCCCCACGAACCTTCGCCACCAAGTATTACACGCCATGCACGATGACCCAACTTCCGGTCATCTTGGTTCCACACGGACACTCTACCGGGCTCAAGAACGTTTTTACTGGCCTAAGATGCGGAAAGATATCGAACGGTACGTCGCCAGCTGCTCTAAATGCCAGCGCTACAAGCGTCCGCCACAAGCGCCACATGGCCTGCTTCAACCAGTTCCCCCTTCTAGCGTCCCCTTTGAGCAAGTTGGTATAGATCTTCTGGGCCCTTTCCCGCGATCCTCCAAGGGTAATCGTTGGGTTATCGTTTGCGTAGATCACCTTACCCGCTATTGTGAGACCGCCGCATTGCCATCGGCCACAGCTACAGAAGTTTCTTTCTTGCTGGCTAACATTATACTCCGACATGGACCTCCTCGCATAGTAATCAGCGATCGTGGGCGACAGTTTACCGCGGACGTGGTTGAAGAAACCCTTCGTCTGTGTTCATGTAGCTTCCGCCATTCTACGCCCTACCATCCACAAACTAATGGTCTGGTCGAGCGCACAAACAGAACGCTTGCCAACATGCTGTCCATGTACGTCGATTCAGCTCACAAGAATTGGGACAGTATCTTGCCTTTCATTACCTATGCCTTCAATACCGCGAGACACGAGACCACTGGTTACTCACCATTTTTCCTTCTGTATGCTCGTCCGCCGCGCTACACCCTCGACACAATATTTCCCTACTTCGCTCATGACAACGAATCAATTGATGAGCTCCTATGTCGAGCAGAAGAAGCGCGACGCCTCGCTAGGCTACGCACCATAGCATCGCAGGACCGGTCCAAGATACGCTATGACGGGCGTCACCGCCACGTTTACTTCGATCCTGGTGACCTTGTGTGGCTCTGGACGCCGTTGCGGAAGCGTGGCTTGTGCCAGAAGTTTCTCGCCCATTACGTCGGCCCTTACGTTATTCTGGAGCGCCTCAGCGATGTAAACTACCGCATTGCGCGTCTCACGAGCAGTGGACGACGCTCGGCCAAGGCTGAAGTGACACACGTCGCGCGTCTGAGGCGTTACAATCCGCGAGATGACTGACTCGCCCGGCGGGCTTCGTCTGCCAGCGGGGAAATGTCACAAGCTGTCATGAACCATGCCTGCCGCGCAAACAACCAGATGAAAGAAAGAAGAGAACAACGTGAGCCAAGCTGCCGCGAGACCGCTCTTCAACAACCGCGCCTATCAACCAGATTCATCTGGTTCTGCATTAAAACACCTCGTGTGTAACAATATATATATATATATATATATATATATATATATATATATATATATATATATATATATGTATATATATGTTTATATGGATGTTCATATCATGTAATCTATATATATATATATATATATATATATATTACATGATATAAACATCGCACACAGGACACGGTGGTGGGACGCTTCTTATCTCGTTCCACGCCTTTTTAACACTTGCTGAGTAAAAATCAAGCCCTGATACAACCAATTTATTTAACTATTGTTCTCTAATACCGCTATTTCCAGCCGCAAACGGCACTCGCGAGACAAATGAAGCGAGAACTGTTCTGTGGATTTCCGAATATAACTCTTTATAAAAATGATCCCCGCTTTGCCAGCTCTTTTGCTCACTGGGAAATATATAGGGGGAAGTTTACCCACTGCATTCAAGATACTGCGCAGTATGTCTTCTTGCCTATTCAGGTTCCTGCTACAATATGACTTGAGGCCCATGAGGCCGCTTTGACATTGTGGGAGGCAATTCGTCATCAGTGACTTACTATCTACGCCAGCGCGGACTAAATTAGGTGGGAAGCGTCCGCGATCAAAAAGTTCACAAACCTATTGAATTTGTCATCACGTATGCTGAACAGCTCTCTAGACTCTTCAGACGCGGAAACTGTTTTGTGACAGAACGAAATAGAGTATATGACCTAATACGATTTGTGCACTTACGTGGCGATTCCACATGTTACCTGTTCAGCCTCATAAGCCTCCCCCCCCCCACACACACACACGCACACATGCACAAATGACACTCTCGGAGTTTTTTTTGTTTAACAATCACTCGCGCTCAATATGCACCCAAGAATATTTTATTGGACTGTAGAACCATGACTGCACTCGGCATTTGGGTATGCCTTACGACTGACATTCCAGGAAGTGACATAGGCGCCTTATGAATGCTGCTCAGGGCTCTTGTCAAAAATAATTTCTAGAAGCGCACCGCAAACATAGATTTACCGTGTCGTAAATGCCAGCCATTAAATTCCAAGATGACATTCAGTTTGTTGAAGGCTAAGGCGCCCTATACAACCGACATCAATTTAGCAACAATTATAAGAAATGTGCACAGCCTAGGCTACTGCGCCATATGTACAACGTACAGCACGTCACAAAATCAATCATACTACAAATAAAGCGTCGTAACTTATGCTTTAAGAAGCATCGCATCGAGACAAAAAGAAGAATACTCTCTGGCACCATATTCCAGCACAGTAAGTTCTTTCCTGTGGTTATGCCGACCGTAGGTATAGCACGTGTCCTCGCTGTTGTGCGGGTCTCAGAGGGTTCTCGCCATAAATGCATGACGTTCTAGGGAGTCCGCGACATGAAGTGCAACCTCAGAGGCTCTAGTCTCGTCTGAGCAGAGTTTGTTTCCTTGCCACATCCGCGATTTAACCGGTATTGTCATGTAAATTGGCTGCTAACGCTGCTCTCCTATATATCTCAAACAGAGAAACCAGCAGATAGAATATAGCGAAATAACAATCAAAAAGCAGTGTTTTCGACTGTCCTTTAGGGTACCTGCGATACACTAGTGGTGCAGGTCGAGGCATCTCTCCTATGTGCCTCTCTCACTTTCTGTCCTTTGGGGTATGCAAATGCAAATTGTTTCCATTTATCGATAGTTGTTGCGCAACTATCGACAACTACGAAACAACGGATGTGACAGACAGAGAACCACCATTCTTGAAAGAAGTCGTTATGCGTTTACAACGAGTGCCAATATGAGTTTGTTATAATAAGAAAATGAGGAAAACAAGAAGACGGTAAAAGCGGGAGCCAACGTTTAGAGAAGTGGACAGTTCTTCGTCAAAGCCACTTATTCGATATATAGCAAGGGGGACTTATGTTGTCAGTATCGAATCCATTTCTCTTTACCAGAATAAGTTTCATTTCCTTCAAATGACGTCGTTGGTCACATTCGCATATTGTGTTGTATTATATTTATGTCCGTTTTCATCTTGCTTTCCTTGCACCCAAATTAAAAAAAAATGACGTTTTTGGTGAGCAAACTGCCCCCCAGACAACTAGCCCAATATCGCACTTTGTTAAACTCACTACACTTATCTTTCCATTTGAGCTATTTTTCACTTTAGATTTCACCGCCTAATGTCCACGTATCTGAAGTGGAAGACCTATTCTGACCCACTTCTGCATTAACTGTATGGAGAACATGTGCGAAGCACATGTTCTCCAAACAGTGAATGCGGAAGTGGGTCAGAATAAGTGAATTAGGTGTGGTAAATAGTAGAAGTAATAACTGGTTGGATGTTATTACTTTAGCTCTTACAAGTAGGAAAATTCTGTGCTGACGAAACCCATAATTTACTCAATTGACATTCGATCTTAGATCTTTAGGCGTGCCTCCGAGTAAAGATTTTCGAGAAGATTACTCCTAGACGTTTTGTGCTACGTACACCCGGGAGCAAAAGTATACGGACCAGTGATGGCACGATAAAACTTATTTGCTCCTTTGTCTGTGAATGCAAGTTGAAAGTGAAGATTGCAGTTCAAACTTGACATTACGACTCTTGTAGTTCACTCGTATATTCCTGTTTATTTGTGTTATATACGCAAAAATTGTGTTTTTTAGGCGATCCTGTGGTCCGTATGCTCTTGCTTACGGGTGTACACTTTAATGCCACCATGTCTATACTTAAGCATTACATCACAAAAAAACAGAAAAATCCTCAGGTGAGTATTGCTGTACTTATGTCACGGAAAAAGTCCAAGTGCAAGATACGGTGCGTGAAATAAAGGTCCGGAGTTCATACGATTCCTGAATAGAAGATATGATAGCTAAGTGAGAATCACTCAAAATGAGCTAAATTAAATGCAGCGGCTTGTGAAGTGATTCCAATAATATACCTCATGACGCTAAAGCTTAGTGAAGCTTAGGGTGCGCGATTACATTGCATAGTCATTTCAGTAAGAGCGCAGGAGCTAGATGGATTTTCGTACAAAGAAGAGTGAGTTTACAGTTACCTTTATCATCAGCAAGCTACAAATTTTTATTGATTAGATACTGATGGTGGTCGACTAAATCTATAACATGGAAGTTAGTATTATAACATAACTGTGATAATCGTAGCCAGCAAGAAACAAAATCGGCCACACGTCTGTTTCCATATTGTTGCTCCTCTTGCTAAGCCACCTGTTGAACAAAGGCAAAATGTTTCTACAGGTCACAATGTAGGGTACATATGTGAGACGCGATAAACATTCTCCAACAGAGCACAGTTGGTCTAAGATAACCTTATAATTTGGCAAACACAGCCAGAAAGGTCAATATTATAACAAAGAGCAGAGATCTTCACTTTATCGTCTAAGCTGTACGTTTTCCTTCCTTTTTTCTCTGCCGTTTCGCACTGCCCACGTCTGAAGAAACAGAGCCACTGAGGGACACCAAGCGTAGCACGAAAAGGTTTGAATGTGTTCACCTTTCTCGTATCTACAGGAAAAGAATTAGTAAATTTAGGTGAGTGGTTCTGGGCTTTACATGCACTTAATTTAATAATTGTGTTGGATGACACACGGTCTCACATGCCCTATCGAAATCTCAAGTGATGCTACCAGTTACAGTGGATTGGCCCAAACTTCTAATCAAGGTATGTGTAAGGGCTAACAATTGCACCTCAAAAAATGTAGTTGGGGAAATCTGTGTTGATATTTGAGTTAAAAAGAAAACCGACGCTTACAATACTCCAAGATGCGAAATTTCAGCGCATCTCTACAGGTGTTTCTCGTTTGCAATATACTGGCTGGTGCGGGCATTTTATCTCGTGTGGCACTGGGAAAACGGAGCCAAGTTTGGCGCGACTGCCTTGTTTTTCGGGAGAGCGCGAGATGCAGCACGTGGGTGACGCGTGAGGGCGATGCACAGCAGCCGCCGCAGACAGACATCCACTCATGCAGCGCTTTGTTGCCAGTTACAATATCGGCGGGCGCGCTCGCGGCATTCCGTTGGAGAATAGACAACAGTGCGCTACTCTGGGGCCATCTAGTAGCGGTTGCTGCCGCAGAGCCAGTCTTGCGGGGCACTACGTTTTTACAGAGAATATGTTTTGACTAGGTTCTGGGAGATCTCGTGTCCGTCGACATAGACGAACAATTTATACACCTCTCCACCGAAGATGCCTATTTCCCAAGTTGTGCATACTCCTCACCACGCGTGCCGCCTCTCTCACGAGATTGTGCGATACCGCGGCACACGCAGTACGGCGGCCACCTGTGCGGTGCACTTGAGCACACGTAGTGATCGGCGTAGCCGTTATTTAATAAAACACGATTGTCTCTATACATATTGTGACAATATATATTGTGACAATATTTTTGTATCGTTACCTTGTAATGTAGAGATCGCGCCACTGCCTTTATCATTTGCGCTTTGGACTCAGCATGGGTAGGACGCCTGTTGTTCGATCGATATTGCTATGGAAGCGGTTACATCTTACAGATACCTACGAGTCCATCTAACCTCTACTCTTTACTGGTCTTTACACGTCGACAGCGTTATCAATAAATGTAATCGCATGTTAGGTTATATCCATCGAAACTTCTCTTCCGTTCCATCATCATTCAAGTTAATTTTCTACAAGACGTTGATTAGAAGAAAAATGGAATACGCTTCATCTTTTTGGGACCCACATGCTGAGACACTAACCCAGTCTCTCGAACGTGTTGAAAATAATGCCTCGCGTTTCATCCTAAGCAATTATAACCGTACGGCAAGCGTAACTTCTATGAAAAACACCCTGCGGCTTCCACCGCTTTGTGCTCCTCGCAAGTGTTCTCGCCTAGCTTGCTTTCATAAACTATGCTTGCATAATTCATATCTGTGCAATAATCTTACTATATCCCCAACCTACATATCTGCTGACATTGATCATCCTCACAAAGTTGGAGTTTTGCAGCGTCGCACTACAGCTTGTCACGAATATTTTATTCCGAGGACGTGTCAAGAATGGAAGCGCCTTCCCGGCGCGTTGATTGCTATTGAAGACTCCGCACAATCTCGTACAGCTATAATTGACACAATCGCTTCAGGCTTCACATGTCTATGTCTATGTCACTTGCTGCCTTCTTTGTTTTGTAATTTTTTTATCCCACTCCGCTCTTTAAGGCCTTGTGGTCGTGAGGGTATCATAAATGAAATTAAAATAAATGGAAGAAGACCAGCGGAAATACAATGAGCGTCGATACGCACAGAAGCGCGAATGAGCGTGCCGGGAACGTGAGGCCGCCCTTGCCGCTGCACCCAGTCTGACATCAACGGCTGCTGGCGAAGCTCTGCCCGAAGAAGAGGAACTCGCGCGTGTCGAGTGTCTGTGGTGCGAGCGGCGCCGTCGAGTGAAGACCCCCGACGGTGATCGTGCCAATGAGGCGAAACGCAAATGCGACGCATACCAAGGGCTGCATATTGCACAGTGCAAAAGGCATGTCGCCCCGTGAGGTCCCACAATCAGAACGTTTCCCGGTTGCTACGTCGAGGTTTGCAGACATAGCAAAACCAACCCTAGCGCCATGTGCGCTGGGCTGCTCTCTTCACAGGGTGGAAGGGTTCTGAATTTCCTACTCACGCTTTCGCCATGCTCTCTTCCTCTACTTTCCGCCTCATGATTCCGCTGCACCCCCCATCTAAGCTTTCCTGCCTTCCACTCGCATCAGTATCGCCATCTTTCATACCCCGCTGCGCTCCCGTTTGCTCTTTCATTCCTCGCTGCGCTCTTCCTTGTAGCGGTTATGCTGAGGGAGGACACCGACACGAAACGCAGGAACGGGTGCCTGAGAGCTGCGATTTACAATGTTATGCCAGAGCTACGCTTTAAAATCTTAGCGCTTGTACCATTACACCTTTTAAGACTCAAGGCACTATCTCATAGTTATTCTGGCTTCAAATTGTTTTATATTTATTCGTTGCGGCATTTTATTCCCGTTTTTTTTTCAGATTATCTTTGTTTGTGCTTCAGTAAGTCTTTCCTTCGTTTACGTTCGCACCGAAATATATCTATTGCTTTTCTACGGGCATGGCTTGCTGTTGAATTGACACCATCATATCGCTCGTCTTTTCATGAAAGATCAGGTTTCCTGATTTCTTGGTGCTAAACTGATATCCTAGATGCGCCCCTTCACTGCCAAATATTTTGGCAAGTCTCTGGAAATCTTTTGCATGATCTGTAAATAGCACTATGCCTCCCCATACTTCAACCCCAGGACCTCCTTGTGACCGCTTCTCCATTACACATGTAGGGTCAACAAAAAATAATTCACTGTTTCAAGTCGTCTTTATCCGCCCTTAACATAAAGCGTTCAGACAAATGGAGATAGACTGCATCCTTCTTTGTGACCTTGCTGAGTTTTCCCGGCTTCCTTACCTTGTCGGCCTTGCCATGCATATTGTACTCGGTTGACTCCGACTCCGAGCGCATGCAATCCTCCATCTCTCGTCCCTTAAGAATTTGCACGCAAGTTGCAGTCTCGCTTCCAGGTAACGTCAACTCGACGATGTCGCAAACAACATACGTGTCCGTCGCAGTCACGCTGAACATCCTGTCCCTGACGATTGAGCTTTCGGCGGCCGATCTGACTTAACTGGCTCACAGAGCACTATGTATTACCCACATTGGCGTCCATCACGTCCCGCGCGCTCTTATTGCTGCTATAAAGGCCATATTTCACGTTTCTGCTGAAAGAGCCAGCAGGACGGGCGTCAGGAGTAGGACATGTCTGAACGCATTTTTTCCAGTGTGACCTCTTCCCAAAGCCAGCGTTTCTCTTCACCTCTGCTCCGCTCTACATCTCCGCCAAATTCGGCGGAATACTTATCGTTCAGGCAGACGCCGCTCGCCTTCGCTATTCCGCTGCTCCACGTCGACACTATGGCGCGTCTTACGCAACTCCACCTTTTGCCCAGAAAACTAAGTGATAAATTTTTTGCAGGAATAAGTGCACACGTCAACAGGACTGAAATTCCTCGAGGGGGGCGGTCCAATCTGTTTTCGGTGTTTGTTCAAGGGGTAGCCATAAATTCTTTGCTGAGCACATGTGCGACAATCTCAGGTCTTCGTGCTAAGGCGGGAACTGTTCCCGCCTCAGGAAGGTCACGGCGCCTAGTGATGACTCGACGCTTACCGATGACCGATAATATCCTGCACCATATACAGTTAGCTGTGTTGGCCATATGCGCTCATCAACTTATTTTAGGGTGAGCTTTTCTCTTTTCCGCTTCTACGGCTATTTCTTGCGGGTAATTTGTCGTGCATCTTACCGACACCAATTTCTTGCCTGGGTATCAATCTTACACGAAGTTATGGCCGATCGCTGCGGACTGCTGCCCTCCGACAGCGAATTGTTACCATTATGTCCGACGACATTGACCATGGTGATGTCTTGGTCTCACTTCACTCTCTTCCTGTTACCAGGTGCCGTTCGATTTCGCAATGGCTCAGCGCCTGTCACCAACGCGAACGCTACGTAAGAGAAAATATATCTTCCGAAACGTACCACATCGGCTTGAGTGGCAGACCCAGGGCCTGAATGCATCTTTCCCAATAAACTTATGTCCTCTACCCGCCTTTTGTACTTTGATGCTCCTTCTCCTTATAGCCTTACTACAGCCATCCGCAGCGACTTGCCTCCTTCAGAGATGCCGCAGGTGCCTGCTTTCGTGAACTAACACGCAAGTCCTTTTGAAGTCCGTTCGTCCACTCTGGGCCAAGCCGCAGTTGCAGCACATTGCATTCAGACGGACGAAGCGCCTTCAGTGCGCCAAAGCCCGTACCACGTGTCTCTCGCTGAGAAGAAAGTCACGGGAAGAAATGTTGCGGATATTCTACAACAGAATGTCATACGACCTTCATCTAGCCCTGTGTCATCCCCTGCTGTTTCGTTCCGAAAAAAGAGACGATTACCTGCTCTTTTGCGACAATTAGCGGGCCCTCAGTAAGATCACTCGAAAAGACGTATATCCTATGCGACGCATTCATGCTGCCCTTCATTCGCTACAAGGCGCAAAATATTTTGCAAACTTCGGTATGCGTTCTGGCTACAGGGCTAATTCCCATGCATAAAAATTATAAAGAAAAAAACAGCGTTTGCCACACATACGGACTTGAGGAATTCAACGTCATACCTTCAGGGCTATGTAATGAACCTGCGAACTTTTGACCGCATAATTGACGGCGTGCTCCGTCGCATGAAATGAGAAACTTTCCTCTGCTGGTCATATGACCACATGGTCATATTTTCATCAGCATTTCTTCAGCACCTGCAACGCTTGAATGAATTTCTAATGCACCTTGCCAATACAGGTCTACAGCTCAACACGAAGAAATGCCTTTTAAAGTCCTGGAGCTTGTCCTGAGCAAAAACGGCCTTCGTCCTCACCTTGACAATGTTTCTGCGGTCCTTCACTTCCAGCCCTCAAAACGACCTAAAGACTTGCCAAGCTTCCTTGGCCTCGCATTTCATTTCGGTCGCTAATACTACACCAACTCCTTGTTACCAGTGTATCCTTCTTCTCGCCTCAAGAATGTGAAGGAGCCTTTAACATGTTGAAGTGCGCCCTTACGACGGAAC
The DNA here is from genome assembly GCF_038994185.2 of Dermacentor albipictus. Taxonomy (NCBI): domain Eukaryota; kingdom Metazoa; phylum Arthropoda; class Arachnida; order Ixodida; family Ixodidae; genus Dermacentor; species Dermacentor albipictus. The sequence continues at coordinate 81,593,712 of NC_091828.1, forward strand.
CTGTGTTTTGCCACTTTGATCAGACTGCATTGTCTCTCATGTACACAGGCGCCAGTGGTCATGGCATCGGTGAAATTCTTCTAGAACGCAATAGCTCTTCGCGAGACGGAGTCGAGGCACACGCCAGCTGCATTCTCAATGATGCCCGGACACACTATAACATCACTAAGCAAGAGTGCCTGGCTGTTGTTTGGTCCATACAAATGTTTCTTCCCTATTGGCGTGGGCGTCATTTTAGAATTGTTATGGAACACCACGCCTTGCGCTGGCTCTCCACGCTCATGAACTTGACCGAACGCCTGGGTGACTGGATTCTCCGCCTGCACAAGTATGACTTTTAGGTTATTCATAAGTCATGCGAAAAACACCAAGACAATGCTGCTCATTCTCGTTGGACGTTTCCTGCTTGATCCGCTCGACATCTCTGGAACTGCGCCGCGAAGCACCTTTTCGGATTTCACCTTTACGCTGCTTTCCATCCCATTCTCGATAGACCGCCTTTGTGCGCACGACGATCTGACATTCGCATCTCGCCAACTGGCTGGCCCGTATTGTTAGTGTATGACAAAACATCTCTCTGACGCTTCTTCTCCAGCTAACGCGCGGCTTCTACGCCAGCTCACATAGTTCAAGCTGATCAATCTTGTACTGTACGGCGCATTTACCACCCTGACGATCAATGCTGGGTAGCCGTTCTGCCATGCATCTTCGAGTCCATATCCTTGAAGCATACCAGGATGACATGATAGCTGCCCACCTCGGTTTACAAAACACCTGCGATCGCATTCGAAACCGCTGCTATTGGCCTGACCATTCTTCTAGTGCATCGAGGTACGTCGGTTCCTGTTTCCTGTGTCAGCGTTCGACTGTATTCGGCTATATATGGTTCAGTGCTTGATATTCTTGGAAATACATTGTAAATACGTTTGCCTGTTATATCCGCCCCTATGTAAAACCTTGGTGGAAGTCTTGTGGGTCTCACGCAAGACGGACCACTATAAGAGTAGCCTATTCCTATGCTGCGAATTGAGAGGCGCTGCGTGCGCCGGTAGACAACGGCCGTTGGCCGGTGACACGTGGCTGACAGACGGGCGTGTCCCCAACCTTGTGCACAACACTTCTTTATTCGAAATTCTACAGCCTCGCCGCTAACACAGCTTCGCTCGTTGCGGCACACACCTGTTTACCCCCTCTATCTTTCCAAACAACTTTATGTATATATACTGCGCTGAGGAAAGCATACATATGTCATCTTGAAAAAGAGAAGTCCACTTGTCAAAACGTTGGCTCCTGCTTTCACCTTATTCTCGTTTAGTTCATCGTCTTGAATTTCCATCTCCCGCCTTCTCCCTGTTTTCCGAAGAAAGATGTGAGGATGTTCATTGAGACGGATAGTAGAGTTCAAGATTAATGTGCAGAAAACAAACGATGTGTTAACTAGCCTGGCAAGAAAAGGAATCATGCTCGCCAGGTAGCCTCTGGCATTTCTGCTGGTGTAAGCTTACCTAGGTCAGATACTCAAAGGGGACCCTGATCTTCAGAAGGAAATTGACTGAAGAATAAACTAGTGCTTGAGTGCATAGGGTAGGCACAACAAAATCCTAACTTTAAGCTTACCGCTGTGATTGAAAATAAATATACAATCATTGCATCGTACTTATATGAGTTAAGCATGGGGCATGTGACGATGGAATGAGAAGTTTTAGGCATAACGTTAAGAGAGAAGAAGAGAGTGGCGTGGATTAGACAGAAAACTATGATAGCCAATATTCAGGTTGACATTAAGCGAAAAAAGGGAGCGTAGCATGACATGTAATTGGTAGGGCAGATAACGGGTGTGCCATTCTACTTACACAAGAGGTGTGAAAGGAAGGGAAACGCTGTCGAGGATGGCATAAAATGAGATGGGTTGACGAAATTAGGCAATTTGCTAGCACAATTTCGACTGAGCTAACCAAGACAACATCAATATGAGGTCACATGCAGTGGAATTTGTTCTGTAATAGGTATGGGACTAGGCTTATGATAAAAATTCTGACTGTTAAAGAAATCGCCGCACAAAAATCTAAAAATTTATGGTCACTTGCTTGCGGATAACTACGTAAGCATGCTTGATCCAACAAGTAAAAGCACTCAGAGTTGATATTTCTCCCTAAATGGGTAGTGCCACCAAGTGTTAAGCATTATGTGCTTGAAAAGTGATACGATGCAAGCTTGGGGTATGTAATCTATGAAAAGAAACGACCATAATAATCAAAAAGCCCATTTGCTCTGCATCCAACTAATAGCTCCCAATATAATAACAACACTCATGTATTTCACATTAACTTCATACCGACATGAATGGAAGTCAGTAAACAGCTGCAATTTTGTGAATAATAGTTACCACTGTGATCTTGCCTTTAATTGACACACACGTGGTATACTTGTTCTGTTTGCATTCATAGGACTAAAAGGTCCAGCAGCTTTTAGGTAATTTTCTAGACATCGCATTTTCTTCCATAACAATTATTTTGTTGTTTACCATTGAAAATTCAGTTTTAATGTTGTCGTTCCAATTTTATTCTACTAGGAGGAAACAAATTGCTTTGTTTTTCGAACACCGCACATCATTATACACTGAATTTCTTCTCATAATATATTGGTGAAACAAAGGGAGAACTAATGGTGCTGCTGCTGATGATTGTCCTATTTACAACCGATGTTTCACAGATCACAGCATGTAAGTGAAATGTTTCATTGCTGAAATGTAGTGGGGGTGTCCTTAAGGTGTCCAAACTGAAGTACTTGTGTCACGTAGAGGGAGGAATGATTACCTTGGAGTGTCCTTAAGTTTCTTTTTAAACGACATTGTTGCACTGATGCTCATACATGGGGATGAATGATCAACTAAAATTTCAAGCACTCACTCCCTAAAAAGACCTATTCGTTAAAAAAAAGCTCAATCAGTGCACACCATTTATTTCAAACCAATGCAATTGTTTTAATTAGGCACAAGTAAATGTTACCTAATACCTAAAATAAACTTATTTTGCAAATAAACTATGTAAAATAAATAACATATAGTTAGGATGGAAGAACCTTTCTTAAATTGTGCATCAGACCATATTTATCCTACACCAAGCTTCATTATCCTATGTCGTAGTTGCTCCGATCTAGACTGAACTAGATTGATAGGTAATTAGCCGCTTTTTATGACAATAAACCTGACGCCAGTCTTCCGCCATAGGATCCCGCGGTCTGAGCACCTATTCTGTTTTAACATAAAACCTCTATGTGGGCACATCCTTGAAGAACCAAAATTTAAGTGAATTACATACCGTTTTATGGAGTACTTGTTTTAGTGAATGCTGATGATGAGGCAATCTGTTTGTAGCGATAAAACAGTATCGAAATAACCCTTTCAGAGCTTGCGCATTTCGACTTGCTGTGTTCTGCACTCCTCGTGCGCATTACGCCCGAGATGAGTGGAAGGATGAGTTGTCATAAGCAGGAGTTACTCTAGCATTTCGGAACACTTATCCTTACTGCGCAGAGGAAGATCTCAAGTGCATTGTAAAGAAAGCTCATTTTCAGTGAAACTCAAGTCTGAAGCACATCTAGTAGCTCCACACGTGCATGTGCTAGTGTCGCACTGCTCGAGGCGGACGATACAGTTGGCACAACGTATTTTCTTTTGGTTAATTTGGAGCTCTTACATTAAACAAATGAGGTGAGACAATCTATTTCCCATCTTGAGTATCGAGGTCAAGACCTGGTAAGCCGGCTTGTGAGGCAGCTCCTGGCTACCTACTAACTCCATTTATGACGGAGCTGATACCTCAGCACTAATTCCATAAAAAGACTAGAGTTGTTGGGATCACGAGGGCTCAGGCAGTGTCGCAGTTCTACTCCTCGCCCAGTGTTTGCATGTCGGCTCTCTTGAAAGCTGTATCCGAGATTGCACTGGCTTCGAAGAAAAACTGAAAATGTTTGAATTACAACGTTCAGGACGAGCCATTAAATTCCGATAGACAGCTTGGAAACCCGTGGGTAGCTATGGCGCCTAGACAACGTTGCGTACCACGAGTGAAAATCCAGTTCGTCGCCGCCATTACTACGTCTCCTGTTGTCGTTGCACATGTACGTACGCGTAAGCCGTTGTAGTCCAATGGGAAGGGTAGCCCAGAACAGTTAAATACTTCAGTGTTTCAAGGACCGTCGGAGGTGGAAGCTAAACTGAGCGCCGAGGGACAATCGAGTGTTGCTGTGCTCCACGTGATACAGGGTTGCCAGCTGTGGAGTGTGTTCCCCGAAACGGCACAGGAGCACTACTCGGGCGCGTCGGGGATAACGCAGGCTGGACGGTAGCGCCGGAGGAGAGACGGGCTCCAACGCAACACAATCTGCCCTGGTTAAAGCAGGTGCGACAAACACAAATCTTAATTTAAGGGAGCTGGTGTGCAAACTTAGTTTTCCACGGAAGGACGGTGGGAGGTGACGATATATTTTGCTTAACTGTAGAAGTCTGTAAATTATGTAAACGTCTGCCTTGCCTAAACCTGATCTATCGATTGCCCTAATATAATTTTTTTCAGCCACTTCTACAGCTCTTAATTGATGGCTTGAATTGTCATTCTAACTTTTAGTGCCAATGTGTAACTGCTCCCTAGAGGCTGGGCTTATGTTTAGTATCACTGCCTTTTTAAATAACCTTCATCTGGCTGTCACGCGACTTAATAGGAATTGTGAATGTGTTAACATAAGGAACGTCAAAGTGGAAGCAGCGTGTGTGCGGGAATTGGGGGAAACCGTTAACCTGGTATAGGTCGAAGGGAAGCGGGAAAACATAGCCTCGCCGCTAACACCTCGCTGCATAGGTGTATGTGCCTCGCCGTATGGGTATATGTGTAGTGCAACCGACAGTATTCTGCTCCAGACCACCGTCAGTGCATTTTCCTGCTCAAAGAAACGGGGCGTGTCAAGTGAGCTCATGAACAGCGTTTTACAGTGAGGTGAACGCGGTTTAAATCACGAACCCATAACATTATTAGGGCGGAAAGTATTGCTAACGCATTTCCGTCGCCAATACTTTTCTTTTGTAAATATTACGTGACCAAATTCTTTATTCTTCGCATTATTCCTTTTGACACAGTCAACCATTTCTTTTATTTTGTTCTTTTCTATCAGTACGTCTCCATAAGCATGCCACTCGTAGCAACATCCCGTTTTATTTCTATGTACGCCTAATCCATCAATGCTTTTTACACGTCGGTTTGAACATTTGCTTTCCATACTTCCTTTAAGGAGCGTGCTTTCTCTTCCTCCTAACTGCGGTACAGTCGTTCTCTTGCAGTTTTCCCGTGCCTTGAACCAACCGCAGAGATAACCTATCTGAGACACTAGGTTAGCATGATACAAAGCTAGACAGGGCAACTGATGCATGTGGAATGATATGCCATACGATCTCATGCTGGCACGCCTGCATCCCACACAAACGACGTGCAGTTACCCGGTGACGTGGATGAAAAACTTTGATTGTAGCAAAACCATAGCTTCAAATAAGAACCGTCCGCTTTGATAGATATCTAGAACTGGATTTCGGAAAAAAATTTAATTTTATTATTGTAGGCAACATATAAATACACTATAAGTGGATCTGTTTGCTGTTGGAATGGTATAAAAATTACGCGGGCACTGCGTTCAGGAATGAAATATTTTACACACGACGAACGCACAAGCTCCTGGGAGAGCTGAAAAAAATTGATTATTCATCACCTTAGATTGTTGACTATGACGCTGCGCAGCGCCGCACGAGGTCGTTGGTTACATCACGGGAGAGGGCGACCGAACAAATAATGTCCTTACTGGGGTGAAGGGGGGCGGGATTGGAGAGACAAGCCCCCCCAGGGCTTCCTTTACACAGGCGTCGGCGAGACCTTGAGTCGTGGTGGTATTGTTGGCCAGCCGGACTGCCCATAGTTGGTTCTCCAGGCAAGTACTGAGCAGCGCAGCCTCCCACTGCTCGGGCATGAAGATATTAAATTTAGTGTTGGTGCTGTGTTTATAGGCGTGTCTCACAATGGGACAGATTGTGTAGTCGACGTCGGCGCGAACCGCCACGCGCGCTTCGCATTGTGATGTGTGAACATCTGGGTCGATGTGACTCTACCGTGAGAGTGGGAAATGTGCGTGTCTGCTATAATCGTCATGTTGTTGTCTGGCACTTATTGAGTGGCATGTGACGTGGTCGCGCCTGGAGGCGACTGCATCTTCTTAAGCCTTCTGAGTTGCGGGTAGTCGGTGGGGTCCCTTCTCTGATGCCTGGTGACACGTCCGGTTGACAATTTCTCGGGCAACGACGTGAGCGGCTTCGTTCACGGCAAGGCCCGAAGGGCCCTGGGTGCAGATTAGCTGAACTTGGCCAGCGACGGGATGGGGACGTGCTTGAGAGTGTGTGGTTTGCTTGGGTTGAGATGGGGCGTATGGTGAAGATGCGGAGAGCCCTCTCTGAATCGCTAATAGAGCGCGGCTGCATCCCTATAGAAGTGCAAAGTAAAGTTCCACAGGCGGTCAAAATTATTCCGGAGTGCACCATTACAACGAGCCCCATAATCAGATCGTGGTTTTGGTGCGAGAACTCCGAGTTTATCAGAATGAACATTCTTTGCTTAGTTCAGCCATTTTATATCTTTCTATCATTTTCTTTCTAGTTCGAAATTATCTATCAATCTACTTATCTAACCTCTTACGCCAACCCAGTAGACCAAGTTGTCTACCTGCATGGGTCACAAGGTTTGTGCTCAGGATCTCTATGCCGCCGTCTTTGCAGCTTTGCGATTAAGCTCTCGTCACGCCATCACCGTGATGCCATCGTGGTCATACAGTAGTCATGAATGTGTTGTCATAGCGTCGCCCTGAAGCCATTGTGGTCACTACAGCATCGCAAGTACAGCTTCGACATTCGACTTTTGTCATGTCATCACTTTCATACACTGGTCTTCAACCTATTGTCATTGTTCTCATATGGTTGTCTGGTTATTGTCATCATTTTCCCGTCGTCATCCACTCGTTGCACACATTCGAATTTAAAAGCGTGGGCTTCTCGACAACGCCACGCGATATCGAAGGAACACGTGCCAGAGAGGAGCCCGGCTGCCACATAATGCGTTTCTCAGCGTTTGAGCGCATCGGCGCGCCATGCATGTCCGACATCACTCGCAGGGTTGGTGGCGATGGCACTAGATAGTGTTAATTTGTTTAAGGGAAATGCGAATGAGGACTCGCGCTGCAGCACACGCCTCATACATAACACGAATCGACGATGGAGATACATTCCTCCACTATATTGATTCCATGCTAGAGTTGCCGTGGGGACTCATCATGAGATGAGTTGTGGCAAATATTTCTTGAATGTGACGCGTGGAGAAATAGACAGGGTGTCTCATGTCCACGCCGTCTACATTAATACATAAGCCCAGTATCAACGAGTAAAACTCGTTGGTAAAAAAGAACAAGTAAGAGTGGGTGCGTTGCTATTGAAGGTGTTCGAAGCTGGAAAAATATAGTGGAAGAGACCATCGAAGGAGTGCTCCGAGGATGTGGTACTAAGGAATTTTTTGGCTGGAATTGGAATGCCGTTGTGGGAACTTGATAGACAACACGTATGAAGACAACTCGGACAAGTTGGTTCGGTCTCGCCAGATCACGTGAGTGTATTTTTTAGGCTTTGGAGCCTTTGAACGCGAAAGTACATTGATATCTCGATTCCTATCTCAAGACTGGTTAGCGCCGTTAAACCCTCACATTGGTTAGCTATTACCTAAAGAACTCAAAGCTGTCGCCCCAGCATTACGTAACATTGCCGAAACGAATACGCGCCGTTATCTTACTTTCATCGGTCGCAAAATTCATTTAACCAATCACACATAAGGTGGCATTAGGAAAGAATAAGGCTCGTTTTTAAATTACTAAATATGCCACGTCAAGAAGCGGTGCGTATCGCAGCGTATCAATCCTATGACTTCTGATTTTACAAAGCCGCCTTCCATAAGGCCTTCATTCTTGCTTTTGAGATTTGGCCAGCTTATACGGATATAAACAGGTTACCACAGTTAAGCCATAGGTCCACGTAAGAAGCTTCAGCCACAGAACTATCTTCTTGTCTTTCGTTTGTTATGTATGCATCTTTGAAGCAACTCCTTGTGCCTCGGGGTTTTAAGTTTAACTAAAAACCCTAGCTGATTGTTGTGCAATGAGTTTTCCGTTCGCGAAATTGCAATGTAACAGCTACTGAGCGCATCTCTGAGGCGCTAAAACGACGAGAAATCTATACAAATTCTTGCGTGCAGATTCATTCGGTAATTTATATTCAAGGGATATGTAAAGGAGTAAACTTCTAGCAGTGCTGCTTAGCGCAATCAATTATACACATCTGCTGAGTCTGTGAGCAGTGTATTTAATCGGGCTGGTTGGTTCATCTTTAGCGCTCTGTCCTGTTTACTCGCTCGTCCTGTTTTGCGCTGTTTCTGTTTTTATTCTAATCAGTCTGGATAGCGCAAGTTCATCAATAAACCGAGGGCAAAATCAGAATGTGGTGGCACACAGGCAATCCGGAATGTTGTCTGTGCGCCATTCCCTGTCATTTATTGAAAACATTGCGTTTATTCATTAGGCTGTTGTTTCAGTCTGAAGCGGTACTCTGCAGAATGTAAAGTGCCATGAGTAAACTCAGCATATTTCACTATTGCCAAATACACTGGAGGTCTCATTAAAATGAAACCGTATGAATGGTAATATTGATCGCCATCTTCATCATCGCCAGTCTATTTTATGTCCTCTGCAGGACGAAGGCCTCTCCCTGCGGTTTCCATTTAGCCTTTCATGCGCCACCTGACTCCAACTAGTGCCTGTGATTTTTTCTAATTTCATCGCCCCACCTTGTCTTCTTTCGTCCTCGATAGCGTTTCCCTTCATTTAGCACCCATTCTGTAACGAGAAGCGTCCACCGGTTATCTGACCTGCGCATTATACGACCTGCCTAGCTCCATTTTTTTCTCTTAATGTCAATTAGGATATCGGCAAAACCCGTTTGCTCTATTTCCGCTCTATTTCTTTCTGTCAACTTTGTGCCTACCAATCTTCGTTCCATCGCACTTTGCGCGGTCCTTAACTTGTCCTCATGCTTCTTTGTCAGTCTGCAAGTTTCTACCCCACACGTCAGCATCGGTAAAATGCAGTAGTTATACACCTTGCTTTCTAATGATAGTGGTAATCCTTCAGTCAGGAGCTGATAATGTTAGTCGTGTGCGATCCAACCCTTTTTTCTTCTTCAGTGAATCTCCTTCTCATGATCAGGGTTCCTTGTAAGTAATTGATCTAGGTAAACATATCCCTTCAAAGAGTCTAGAGGCAGACTGGCGATCCTGAACTCTTGTTCCCTTGCCAGGTTATTGATTATTACTTTTGTTGTCTGCATATTAATCATCAACGCCCCCTCCGCCTCCCTCTTACACTCTCTGTGTTAAGGTCTTACATAAAAACATAATGGCTATAAGACTGCTGGTATCTCTACTGAACATAATGCCTTTTCGTAATCTATGAAAGCCGTAGAGAGAGGCTGATTGTACTCTGCGGATTTCTCGATTACCTGAATTATGACATAGATGTGAGCCACTCTAAAGCATCCCTTCCTGAAGCCAGCCTGTTCTCTTTGTCCACCAAAGTGTAGTGTTGCCATTATTTAATTGCATGTTATCTTGGTAAGTATATGATATAAGACTGCGAGTTAGCTTATGGATCTATAATTTTTCACTTCTTAGCGTCTCCCTTTTTCTTCATTAATTATATGACACTTTATACATATGACACTAATTATATGCGCTAATTATATGACAGTCAAAAATACAAAATTATCAATTTAGAAGAGGTACTAGGATACTGTGTTCGAGTGCACACACACAAGGCCTTCATGGAAAATGATATATCCTAATAGGCTTTTTTAGAGGACCCGTGCCTTTCGCAGGAAAGCTAGTCATGACGTTCTTTTGGTATAAGTCTCAAATGTGCTTCAGAAAGACAACATATTTCGACAAGAAATTCAGATCTCTACGGCTACATTTAGTGCACCGAATATTGGTTGGTGAACAACCTTTGTAGTTATAACTGAGTCTGCGATATTTGCATAATATCACCATACAATTAGTGAAGGGAAGTTTCTTTTCAAGGAAAAGAGGGGACCGGGACAAAAGGCGGTAAGGCCTGATGTGACCCCGGTACCCACACAATTGTCAGTAATAATATAAAGGCAAACAAATATACATAGAAGGCGCGATAAATAAATCAAAACAACGCTACAATGCGCACAATGAAGCTTAATTCGGGAAAAGACAAACATGTGCAAGGTACTATGCAAGCACTCAAATTTATACACGTACAAATACAATGCGTACATGACTGGTGAATTAAGACACGAAAAAAATGCCACTACAGCACTTGTCCGCAACAAAGATAGAGAGAAACATATGTATAAACAAACGGTAGAAACACTTTCTTACATTTGAATTTCGCCTTCAATCAAACGTCGTTTCGTGTTTTTCTTCAACACATTTTTAGATAAAAAAAAGTCATCTGTGAAGGGAAATTTGTTGAGGGCGTTGGGTACTTGAAAATTTAGCTTTTCCTTACCATAATTCGTGCGCGCTCGTGGTACACGTAGTTTTACGTCACGAAGGTTGTAATTTCTAGTACTGTCAGTATTAGAGTACGAACTTTAACTATGAATGTATTGCAACAGCCATAGATAATTCACTTGGTAAGCTTGTAGAATGCTATGTTCAAAAAACAAGAGTTGTGTACGCAATTTATGTGGTGCGCCGCAATAACCCTCAATAGCAAGCGAGGCTCTTTTTTTGTAGCAGGAGTAGTTTATGGTATTTTGAAGACGTAGTCCTACTCTATACAAGATTACAATATGGCAGTTTTGAGAAAAACATTGCGTTATACATGGACACCTTTAACCAAACAGGCAGTAGTTTAGAAATACCAAAGAGCAGACCAACAGTTTTGCTTAGTTGTATGACATTATTGACATATGAAATTATATGACATTCCTCCGTCCTAAATCGAACTGATGTTCTTCACATGTAAGGAATTTGATTCTACCCTGGCTCGAATAGAATCGTGGAACTGAGCGTCTACATTACGTGATGTAATTATAGGCAATGAAACATCAAGGGCTCTCCCCCTACTCATAGCTCCTTTACCAGCAGCATTCTGTTACCCTACTATCTGCACGGTCTACCATACAAGCAGAAAATAAAATTGTTGTTCCATTAGGGAGTGCAAATGCTTGCTACGTAAGGCACTCTCAGCCGGTAAACAGCTACATAGTGTGATGAGGTCCGCCGATCTGGACCATTCACTTATGCGACTTTACACACAGGAGCGTTTGATTAGCTATTTGTGTAAAAGGCATTTTCCATCTTTCGGCACAAGAAGCCTCCACCAGTTAAATATAGTAGTTATAATGTAGAGAAGAACCCTGCTTTGATTGTGCGCGGTAACTGAGTGTTGACCTTATAACAAAAATTTTTAGGTAATCTACCTCAACCGCTTCACATGGTTAATTTATGTAAAATTTATCTTAGCTAACTGTGAACTGATGACTTGCATGCATGAAATGCAGCCGGTGATCAGAACCAGAGGAATTCTACCGCGCCAACAGAACCTGACGGAAAATCTTTAGCTCCACGGATACCTTTACAAAAAGTTATGCGGGTACGTATTTGTCAATATTATTTCGTTGAGGTAAATTTTGCTGGATATGTCAGCATTTGCGAGCATGAGAAATACAATAAACTCGGCTCACTGGTTTAGTGAGCATCACAATGTTACTTGTTTGTCTTCAGATGCAAGCGCGCATAGTTCATATATGTATTTTCGCTACAGCACTAGCGGATAAAGATTAGCTATTAACCGCACCTGTCAACGCCAAATTATGCTTCTTTTTTTCTCAATACGAAGAATACATCCTTCAGAATGCAAGGACCCAATATGGTATCAGCTTGAATTGCTTCAGTTTTCGATATTTCACGCGCACACAATATTTCCACAAGAATACCTCAATTTCTTTTACAAGTTTTCTAATCCGAATATAATGCGCCTGGAGTTATATTCAGCTTGGTAAGATGAACCTAAAGCTTGTTTTGCTTTATTTTCGCTCAGGAGGTTCAAACTGCAGTGAGCTAAATCATTGGGCATCACCGTAATCGCTATTGCAGACAGAGCCGTGTTGGAACAAACATTTTATCCATTCAGAAATCACAAGACTTTGCTGCGAGCACTTCCGAACGCTGCCATGAAGGACGACGGTAATGTCACCAGCAGTGTCAAAGACGTCACCAGTGACTACGGTTATATGGTGCATTCAATCGTTCTCTCACTGTATTTGGCGAAGATAGTTCGCAGTAATCATAAACAAAGAGCACCGCGGGCGTCCGTCCTTATCGGAGATTTCCTGTTCCTTCGTGGAGGCTTCACTTCTCTTTATACTCATAGTTCTATATATATTACATATGTTTTTATTTATTTTCTTGAGAAAACAGATTTGCGCCTTAACATTGGTGCACTTGTGCTGCATAAGGAACATAAAGCGTAAAAACAAAACAGAATATCTCAAAGGACAGTGGCACAAAGTGTAACAAAAAATTTTAATATTCAGAGGCAGAAGTCAGATAGTGAGCAAGTAGTAAAACTGAATATGGCAAAATATTCACGCACCCAGATATATATATATATATATATATATATATATATATATATATATATATATATATATATATATAAGCGGCTGTACCATGCTGCAAACACAACGTTGTGTAAAAGCAGCTGCGCTGTTCAGTAGGCCACGTCATCGGTCTAGGATGCTTACAATTACTTGCTCTTCCTTTCGGCATATTCGCTTTCGAGTGTTGTGCCTCAACGTTACCTCTCCTGCCTGCTCGTGAAGGTGAAAGTATATGGCAATATTAATGCCCAATCATAGAGGAATCATTGTGCGTCCTCGCTCTGCACGTGGACAATAATTTCCTTTTAGAGTTCCCCCAAGTGTGCCCGTTTTGTTATCGTAAACGCATCATGGGCACCTCATTTTAGCCACTTCGACTCTGATTTCGATTATGAGAAATATGTAAGTATCAATAATTTAACGTGCTCATGAATACCCTGCAATGTTCCCAGATTTGTTACGTGTAACTACATTTCACTTCAATGTTCATTTATCTTTCCCAAGTTTCTTCAAACTTATGAAGAAATTCATCTACAAATGATTCACCTAGAGGACTGGATGAACCTCAGATGCGAATGTGTGAAGTCTAGGTTCCAAGCAAGACATACCGATGGATGTGAAAGGACCATGGACTGCTATACGTGGGAGAAGGTCTCGTAAGTGAAATCTCACATCAGTTTTCATCCCCAAGCTCTCAAGCCAGAGCCTGAAAAAGCAGAGTATTCCCGTGCAGATGCAGTGCAGTGTGTAAGTGTGTAAGGTATTTTTGCCAAGACTGACATAAACACCTCAGCTGATCATGCACAAAATCCTTGGCACCTCAACATATATAAGCTGCATTCCTACTGAAATAATTCCCATATATATATATATATATATATATATATATATATATATATATATATATATATATATATATATATATATATATATGTATATATATATGACCCGAGGTACGATGTTGTCGGATATCGCGTATTTGTCGTACGGGTGATATAGGGGCATACATGCGATAAGGGATACGGGCAGCGTGGAATATGCAGCAATGGGCGTTTTAATCACTTGTTTCATGAGTACAGAACCCCATGTAGATGCATGCACAAAGCAATGTGCATCATATAGAAGAAAAATGAGGCGTAAATAATTTAGCCCTGGCCACTATTTAGTTCAATCGTCGAGCATCTTTGCGATAAATCATTTCATCTTTCGCAGTCGTCCTACTGCTGGCACTTCCGATGGTTGTTGTCGAACGTGCATTACGTATTAAATGGTTAAGTCAGTTGTCCATGTGTACATTGAAGTCTATTGCAAAATGTGCTAGGTTTAAAATACTCACTCATGATAGCTTGCAGCTTCTCAGGTGTCAGTGCCTTTCCCGGATGTGCCCGCTTTTCCTGCTTGATGAAGTGTTGTCAAACTGTTACTGTGAGGCTCCTATTCCTCAAGTTAGGGATACGCCACCGGAGCTTTGTGGCTTCCTTACAAAACACGCCGTCTTTTGCGCGTGCCAACAGCCACGTCCCCTGCACCTCTTTTTTTTAAGACTCCTTTGGCAAGGTGCGCCTGCATAAAAGGGTAACTTTCAGAGCCAACTAATAACTTTATTTTTGCAGAAAAATGCTGTCATAAGAATTCTCCTAAAATAAATGTCACCTAAAAGATGAATAACAAAGTGCTCTACATGAAAGGCACCAACTTTATGTTGATAGGATCATGAGATTTTTTTGTTGTACCGCTAATATTCAGGCTAAATGTTAAAACCTTTATTACATTCATAAGGAGCCTATGTGTATGTTGCGGAAGTCATCGAGATATAATTGATAAAAGTCTTTGAAGCAACAAAGGCCTTGCATAGTGTTCTGTGAAAAAAAGAAAGCTGGTATTATTTTTAAAATTAGCTCATAAGAATTAATGCGTCCCTATAGCAGTGATATCACTAGTTTCCTAGTCATGTAGTACGTTCAATATTTTGTGTGTGTGCAAACCACGGAAACATTTAGAATACATTGTGCAACATAAGATTTTATTTCCCAGTGACCATGTTACAATGCTCCGCCAAAAGCACACTGTGAATTATCTAAGCTGAAACGGGCGGCTTAGGCTTGTATTCTAGGGCTAAATAATAATAGAGCAATGGCTTCGTAGTCGCCGCTGAACACCCACATGAAGTGAAAATTAGCACCTTACCTTCCAATTTATGTCTTTGTGCGAGATGACAATATTGGTGCAGCACTTCTACAATCTCTGGAATTATTGGGCTAATTTGAAAAATTGATGTAGTGTAATAAGGCGATTTATTAAGAGGCACTGGGCACAGTCTGGTAGCGCTGGCAGTCGACAAACGCTGATCACGCGCACAGCCGCAACAAGAGCGCCTTCTTCGTCTTCCTCTTCACCACAATTGCCCCCGGGAGAGAAGAGGAGCCATCCTGGCGACTTACGGCGTAGGTAGGATGAGGGGGTCATAGTACGGCTTAAGTCGGTTGACATGAACCGTGTCACGCCCGCGATGCCTATGGTCGGGTGAAGGTGTCACAGGTTCGACAACATAGGTGACAGCGGAGGTACGGTCTATGACGTGGTAGGGGCCATCATAGCGTGCAAGGAGTTTGGTCGAAAGGCCAGGGCTGTGAGGCGGGACCCACAACCAAACAAGGGAACCAGTCGGGAAAACTGGTGTAAGCGCGTCACTGTCACGCCGCAGCTTTTGACGAACTTGAGCAGCGGTCGTAAGGGCTCGCGCGAGCTGCCTACAGTCCTCGGCGTATTTGGCTGCTTCAGACACAGGCGTGCATTCGGAAGCGTCGGGTCGGTATGGGAGCATTGTGTCCATAGTACACGAGGGCTCTCGTCCATACAGCAGAAAAAAGGGCGAAAAGCCAGTGGTAGCTTGTGTGGCCGTATTATAGGCATACGTGACGAACGGCAAAACAGTGTCCCAGTTACTGTGATCCGAGGCGACGTACATAGTCAACATGTCACCGAGTGTGCGGTTGAACCTCTCTGTCAAGCCGTTCGTTTGCGGGTGGTAGGCTGTAGACTTGCGGTGAACGATGCTGCATGCAGCGAGAAGGGCTTGGATGACTTCGGACAAGAAGACACGGCCCCTGTCGCTGAGCAGTTCGCGTGGTGCGCCATGTCGAAGAACGAAGTTCCGCAAGATGAAGGACGCAACTTCGCGCGCAGAGGCTGCCGGGAGTGCGGCAGTCTCGGCGTAGCGCGTCAAGTGGTCGACACCTACAATTATCCATCGGTTACCCGAGGAACTGCAGGGAAGTGGCCCGTACAGGTCTATGCCGACGCGATCGAAGGGCCGAGCCGGGCAAGGCAGCGGCTGTAGCTCACCAGGTGGGCGCTGTGGAATTTTCCGCCGTTGGCACGCCGTGCAAGCGCGTACGTACTGGCGCACGAAGTGATACATGCCGTGCCAGTAGAAACGCTGCCTTAGGCGAGTATACGTTTTCAGAACACCGGCGTGACCATTATGAGGAGCAGCATGAAAATAAGCGCATATGTCAGAACGCATGTGTCGTGGTATCACCAGGAGCCATTTGCGACCATCAGGCAAATAATTTCTGCGGTAAAGAACGTTGTCGCGGACAGTAAAGTGAGCGGCTTGGCGACGAAGTGTTCGAGAAGAGGGTGTGGCGGATGGGTCGTGGAGGAAATTCAGCATAGTTGAAAGCAGGGGATCCTTACGCTGCTCGTCCGGCATATCAGCGATGTTGAAGGCTGACATGGATGCGAAGAGCGGAGACAATGAAGCCACATCACAAGGTAGCGGCGATCGAGAAAGCGCATCGGCGTCAGAGTGCTTTCTGCCCCATCGGTAGACAACGCGGATATCATATTCTTGTAAGCGGAGTGCCCATCGCCCTAGGCGACCTGACGGATCCTTCAACGAGGACAGCCAGCAAAGTGAATGGTGGTCGGTGACAATGTCAAAAGGGCGACCATATAGGTATGGACGAAATTTGACGAGCGCCCAAATAATGGCCAAGCACTCCTTTTCTGTTACTGAGTAGTTGGCTTCTGCCTTCTTTAAGGTGCGGCTCGCATACGCGACGACGTACTCGTCATAGCCGTCTTTCCGTTGTGCGAGGATTGCACCAAGTCCGATACCGCTGGCGTCCGTATGTACCTCTGTAGGCGCTGTGGGATCGTAGTGTCGAAGAATCGGTGGCGAAGTAAGTAGGCGACGTAGTTGCTGGAAGGCTTCGTCACAGGAAGTTGACCACGCGGAGATGCCGTTAGTAGCGGTAAGCAAATTGGTCAGTGGTGCGATGATAGTCGCGAAATTGCGCACAAAACGCCGAAAGTAAGAGCAGAGCCCTATAAAGCTGCGGAGTGCCTTAAGAGTAGTGGGCGTCGGAAACTCTGCGACCGCGCGAAGCTTGGCTGGGTCAGGAAGCACGCCGTCCTTCGATACAACGTGACCCAATATTGTTAACTTGCGAGCAGCAAAACGGCACTTTTTGATGTTAAGTTGGAGACGAGCAGAGGTGAGGCAGGTGAGTATCTCACGCAAGCGAACGAGGTGCGTCGGGAAATCTGGCGAAAACACCACGATGTCATCAAGGTAGCACAGACATGTTTTCCACTTGAAGTTGCGAAGGATGGTGTCCATCATGCGCTCGAAAGTAGCGGGCGCGTTGCAGAGCCCGAATGGCATTACGGTAAATTCGTACAAGCCATCGGGCGTGATGAAAGCTGTCTTCTCACAGTCATCATCTGCCATGGGCACTTGCCAATAGCCGGAGCGAAGATCCAAAGATGAGAAGTACTCCGCGCCTTGCAAGGAGTCGAGGGCGTCATCAATCCGAGGCAGCGGATAGACATCTTTACGAGTGATCTTATTGAGTCGACGGTAATCCACACAGAAGCGTATTGACCCGTCCTTCTTGCGTACTAATACTACAGGAGACGCCCAAGGACTGTGGGAAGGGCGAATGACGCCACGGTGCAGCATGTCGTCGACCTGCTCGTTAATGATCTTTCGCTCGGCTGCCGATACGCGGTATGGTCGTTGGCGTAAAGGAGGATGGGAACCAGTGTGTACGCTGTGAGTGACGGTTGCCGTACGTCCCAGAGATAGTTGGTCACAGTCAAACGACGAGCGAAAATTCTGAAGAAGCGCGAAGACTTGCTGGCGATATGGAGGCGGCAGATCGGCGTCTACGACAGATTCAAGAACGTCTGACGACGATGACGACAACGATGATGATGATGATGCGCATGGCACGGGAGAAGTGAGGGCGTCGAGTTCATAACAGGCCGTGTCGTCGGTAACATCGAGAATGTGAAGCGGGTCAAGGGGCTGAACACGACCGAGTGATTCGCCGCGCAGTAACGTCACATGGTAGTGAGACGGGTTACACACAAGCATTGAGGATAATCCAGACGCAGTGGTGAGGACGGCAAATGGGAGAGGTAGGGCCTTGCGACGGAGAAAAATCGGCGACGGTGTAAAAAGCACTGTAGCGTCTGGCGCGGTAGAGCAAGAGACGGGCACAAGCGCACACATGTCGGGTGGTATATCCGTATCGGACACAATAGTGAGCTTGGAGGCTTTCTGTTCAGAAGGGTCAGGCAGTGGGGCATCGGCAAGCGGGAAAAGCGCTACTTCGGCCCGGGCACAGTCGATGATGGCACGATGAGGAGACAAGAAGTCCCAGCCGAGGATAATGTCATGTGAACATGATGACAACACGAGAAATTCAACAACATAGATAATGCCGTCGATGACCACCCTGGCAGTACATTGAGCGAGCGGGGCTATATGCTGCGCAGTCGCGGTGCTTAGAAGCATACCAGACAACGGCGTTGTGACCTTATGGAGGCTGCGACAAAGCTTTTCGTCGATAACAGAAACTGCAGCCCCAGTATCAATAAGCGCAATTGCGGCGGTTCCTTCGACCAAAACGTCCAATAAATTGCGTGGCGACTGTGCAGGCCTTGTAGAAGTCGCGAAGCTTGCAGTTCGTGCCTGCGGAACTGCAGCAACTAGTTTCCCTCGCTAGGTGACTGGCGGCGACGTAAGGGGGAAAGTGAGCGACGACGTTGTGATGGCGAACGATGGGTGCCGACAGGGCGTCGAGGAGGCGGCGAAAACTCGTGGTCGGGAAGAGCCGCATGCCCGGTGGTGTCATGGGAATAGGCATATCCAGGCGGTGCGATAGTAGCGTTACCAGGTGGCATGCGACGATGGCAGAAGCGCGCAACGTGGCCGGCGACACCGCAAGCGAAGCATATGGGTCGGTTGTCGCGTGTGCGCCAAGGGGTCTGAACTGGGCGTCGAGATGGAACGGGAGGCGACGCGGGAGGAGGTGCAGCTTGAAGTCGCATTGGCGCCGGAAACGAGAACGTCGGCGGCGCAGGTCGCGCGGCGACTTCGGCATAGGTCAGAGGTGCAGCCACGGGAGGGCAGGGGTGGGCGAAAGGTAAAGACCCAGCAAGTTCCTCGCGAATGGCCCGCCTAATGGGAGCAGCCAGAGATGTGTCAGGCTGGGGAGGTCCATCATTGAGAGGCAGCATAGACAATTGGCGTGCCACCTCCTCACGAATGAAATCCTTAATCTCAAGAGAGAGCGATGCTGCTGGCGTGGTGTTCGAGCGAAGTGTGAGGCCCGAGAGAGAGTCGCCAGGTGCGAGAGCGCTGCGCGCAAGGACCCTTTGTCGACGCAGCTCATCGTAGTAGTACACTCCGTAGAGGGCATGTAGCAACTTCTAACATATCAGCCAAATTTGCTACACAGCCTCATAAGGGGCCCCTTAATGTGGTATTTTTATTTTGAATCTAACCATTTCCTCGCAATTGTGAAAAATGCGGTAGGGTAAATACTGTAAGCACAGTCGAAACCAGATATATAAAACCAACAATGTAATAAGTATAACAATTATATTAAGTATAATAAACGGCAATAAATTCCTCTTGAAACTTTTTTTATAAGTTTTAGTTATATACTGAATTACATATACATCGAACTTTTTGTGACCCGCTTCAGATTTAATAGAAGCGGGTTCGACTTTATCAACACGAAAAATCACAACCATGGTGTCAATTGCATCAGTACAATATGCATACTCCGCCTATATGGTGATGGTAGGGAGCAAAACTGACTCTCACCTTTAGCAACAAGCAATAATGCAGCAGCGGTGCAAAACAATTTTCTGAAAGATAAGTATGCTTACTTCACTAAGACGGAATGTGAAAGAAATTGCTCAAGATTTGAATGCGTCAACCACAATCTGATAACGAGGCGCGCCATAGTAGGAGACTCCTGATTAAGTCGTACCACCTGCAGTTCTTTGTTGCGGATCTAAATGAAGATAGAATGCCTTTGCTACAGAAATTTAGTAAAATAAAAATTTTACAAACTTAGTACGTTCACGGTACTCTACACAGAACCATGTGTGCCACTCAGTAATATTAGTCTTCAGAATACATGACGGCCTGATTATCAACGGAACAATATAAAGACTTTTCCTATGCCAACACATTTTTAGTTACTAAATAAATCCACAAATCACGTACTTATTTCGCAGAAACGAAGTGCGGAAGCTACAAATACTGCCATTTCGTGTATAATTCGCGTTTGCAGCAGCGATCCCCTCACCCCTTCCTTTAAGAAGGTTTCGTTTACCAAGGTTTCGTTAAAAGCAAGAGCATCCGAATTGCAGTCGTCAAGGAAAGAAGAAACAAGATCGTGCTTTGACATCCTACTATGGATGTTAGCAACCGATAATGATAAGAATGGGGAGGTAAGCGTCGTATTCAGTTTATGGTGGTTGTGCACATGCGTATTGTGTCCGAACTATCTATTGACCGCGACAACTGCACCAGTTGCGACATTGCAGGTGTAGGTCTCAGAGTCTGTGCGCATTCCGATGACATGCGACCTAAATGCCTTGCCTTTATCCCTAGCAAAACTAGTCAATTTCCGCCTCACTTGACGCGCTACCGGGGCCAAATCATTGCGGATTGAAAACGTTGATTCCTGAAGTTTAGATGCTGAAGCCAAGATACGCTCTTTGTCTTTGGAAAAAGTGACCTCTGCTATAAGAGGTGCGCGCTTTTCTTCCGAATCGTTGTCCAAACGGTGCGCGCGCTCGAATCGTTCACCTGCCGTGGTGACTCCAAGCGTTTCTGGGCAAAACGTGATAATTTTGTTGCCCGGACGTAGCCCACTCCTCTTTAGGATTATCATCTATACCAAAAAATAAGAGATGACAGCGGCGTAGTCTATTTTCAGTGTCATTACATTTTGAAGATATTGCTGCAAATTGCATGGAAACATATAGCCTAACCATATGACTTGAAGGACTTAATCGTTTCTGCCAAGAAAGTTTTCGCGTCACAACGAGACATATTCGGTCTGACGTACACGCTGACGATCCAAGACGAGTAGGCATCTCGACTGCACAATGGTCTCGCACATGGTTTCTGCATGCCGTTGCCGATACACGGGATCGGCCGTACGGGCACAATCGCGCTCACCCTTACGTTCGCTTACAGCAGCCTCTTCTATCGTGCGCTGCACCCGCGGCATTCAAATGGTCGTGGCTGGGAAGTGGACAGGGGGATTGGACAGGCATTGTACAGGGGACAGGACAGGGGACTTTTTCCAGATCCTAAGACGAACCCGTCTTTACAAGTACTTGCTGTCTCCGATAGGCAGGGAAGCTCAGGTAATCGAGACAGGGGTGGCGTCATGCCTAGCAGACGCGACTTACCCTCCCATTGAATTTTGTGCGCATGCGCTACCCTTGCTGAGGTCGTCGCTTCGCCCCGTTATCAGTCACTGACCGGCAGGCCAGTCAACGCTGGAACGGTAAGGCAAATGCAAACTGGACAGTTCTACGTAGGTGTCTAGGTTCGTTTTCCTGCAGTGCGTTTTCGACGCTCACGGACGAGTCAGTGAAACATAGAAACCTTCGCTTCGAAAAAGTAGATTCGTAGGTGAGCATTTTAATAGGAGGCGCTACTACGGTAAGTCAGTGTTTTCCTTGAGTAGCCCTAGCACATTTAAGCATCGCGTAGTTTCTGAAGTTTAGCATTATTGGAAATTATGCTGTACAGTTTTTATTTTTTGGGGTAAACTACGGCAAACTCTACCTTTCGAAATCCGGAAGATTGCTAAGTTCTGTTAGTGGGGCATGCCTTCCCTAGGTTTGATAAACGTATATGGGCCATGGATATATGTGAACAGGTTATATGCGCGCTGAATAAAACTACCAGCAAATGCAGTGATGTAACTCTGCTAACTTGACCCAAAATGTACACCTCTGTCCTGCGAAAGAAAACGATCAATTGAAGACATTTCAACGCTCAATACAACTACCGCTCACTCAGTGCGTCTGTCGCGTCCCTTTGAGAGAGGATTGGATGCGTTACCTAATCAATGATAAAAAAAAATGAATCGCAGGCATGATATGGCTGACGATGAAGCAAAAAGGGAAGTTATGAGTCAGCGTTCCAGCGAACAATGTTGCACGTCACAAACACTTCTACCAACGAGATTAATAGTCGTTTTCGGAGTTGTAACAGTACGTGCCAGTATTAAGAATGGCAATATCAACTGAACCTAATTGAGAAGGTATCCAAATAATATCACATGGCAGAAAGAACAGAAAAAGGAGGCATGGACATTTACCAAAAGCTTTTTTTAAAAGACCTACATGTATCTATATAGATACCTAACACATAAGTGCATATTTGTGTTTTTGTGCCTTACTACATATCATGACATGATGAGGGACGCTTACGAAGCTGTCGCTCACCAAGACAGCACACTTGATTCTACATATCTATTTCGAACTTTGGTTGAACTGCATAACATCGCCTGTATTTGTTTTTCCCGTGTGTCTCTAAGTGTGTTTTAATAATTGTTATCTCCATATTTCTGACAGAACATTCATGATATACATAACAAGAATCAGTCATTTGCCAAATAATCAGAGTACCGGGCTGCTGGACGTCCTTTGTTTGAATCCTGTCGTTCTACAATTCTGCTCCTGCCTATTTAATGAAATATGTACATACTTAGATATATCCAGGCCATCGTCGCGGCATCGACGCAGATAGCGAGAAGTTCCCTTAGGTGTCCATGCAGTTGATATCGCAGTACAGTAAAACAGATCTACTAGATCTCGTTAGTGTTTCTGCAATCTCTGAATTAGAGCTGCATCTTGTTTAAGTATAACCTTGCAGACATTCACAGTTACTCTAGTTGGTGCACTACTGAAAATGAATTCTACATCAAATGGACATCATCAAGACATGACCCCCAAACGTCGCCACATCATTTGTACAAAGCACTCGCGTGGATGGTGTGTCCTTTGAGGAGTGATATGGTAAAGCTGTTTAGTAGCGCGCAAAGCAGGCCTAGGACTGAATAGGCAAAGAACACCGCCGGACACCTACAGTAAACACTCCCCATTACAAAATATTGGGAAAACCTCAAAGCGTGGATTGATTCAAAATTGACGTCTAGCCGCAATAAACTGCACAGATAAAATCAGCTTAAGTGGCGTACATAGTGTCTTTTACCGTAGAAAGGTATATAACCTCAATTTTCTTCTACTCTTCCACCGAGCGATACAGACTATAATAGGCTACTATTTCTCTATTTGCAATCACCTACTATGTACGCTCCCTCAGTTCACTTGTTGTCATGTTTGATAACATCTACGGAGAAGTCACTAATCATTCCTGTGACACTTGCTTGTCTCATAACGTTGATTGGCAGACTGTTTCTGTGTATTTATTTCATTTGCTACGATTTCTATCTGAATTAAAGACGCAGGGGGCTTGGCATGTGTCCAGGATAATATTTATGGTGTTCTGAATAAAAACAAATTGTGAAAATGGCGCATTTTGCATTTTTCAGAACCGGAAGAGAGACGATGATAAGAGAGTACGTAATGCCTATTTTTTCTATGTCCTTCTCTGCTCCAGTGAAAAGATAAACAGTCAGAAGACAATTCAACATGTAGTTTACATCGATATCAGCCATATCTTCCTGAGTTAGTTGAGGGGAAATTCTGAAGCATGAACCATGTTAATTGTTGTAAGAGCCAAGCCGGGATGTCTACATTTGATCGACGTTGACTAGAGTTTGGGTCGCCTTTCTACATTATTGTAATGCATACATAACTTCCGTTCGCAATTCCTTGAGGTGTGACATGGCAGCGTAAAGACGAAAAGAGTACATGTCAATGCTGGCGTCAGTTCATACGGCTCTCCAATGGGATGGAATTTTCCCACATGAGGGTGATCCACAGCTCCTCAACACGCCGAAAATGGAGTCACCGCATGTGACCATCTCTGACGTCTTTGCTTGGGTGTCAAGAGTAGCAGGAGCATCGGACTTAAAGCTGCTTGAGTTTCGTGATTATTCTACATGTTTAAACTGTACCATTTCTGGCAACGACGCACGAAAGACGCTAGAAACACACGTGCCCAATACGCAAAAGTACTGGTAATTCACAACAAAATGTTGTCATTAAAAAATGGCGGTATATGAGAAAACGACGTTATAATATCTACAATAATACTGAGATTTTTGACTCTCAGCTATACAGTAGAAGGGCTCAGAAAGGCTCAGCGGAAATTGCATGTCATAACTATAGTTGCTTATAAATATTGAAAAGTGAGTGGCATATATGCATAGTTTCGACGCACATTTTAAAATACGAGATGCGGGAATGCGCCTCGAAAGACCAACGTCCTTGATTTGCCAAGCTCAAGCGGTTTGACCAATAGTAGCCACTGCCAAACTCATTTGCCGAGCGCAGGGTTGGGCTTACCGATAGAGGCAGGATGACGCGGAGGTGGGCGCGGAGGTACCGTTGTGGCACTCTACCAGCAATTGCGCTTTGTGATCCTCGATCATTGGTCATTGTGATTTTTATGTGGTTCTCGAAGTCGTGGTCCTCGCCCTTCTGCGCTGCTCTAGCAGCAATGCTAGTAAGCCATGGTGGCGGATAGAAGAATTCTGGATGACTGGGGCAGTATATATCCACACAGCTTGGTTCTACTGGCCACAGTAAGCGGCAAATCTTCGTCGCCGCCAGACATAACGCGGCTGTTCGTTGGTAAACTGAACATGAACACAGGAGATGGCAAACTCAGCTTGTGCTAGAGTTGCTTGGTTTCAAACGCCGCACGAATCCAAGTCACTCAACTACTTCAGAACAGTCGTGTATAAGCTTAACATTGGCGAGCATTTTGCCTAACGTTCTGACCCTACCAATCAATGGATAGTATAGTAATCCCAAAGCTATTGCTACTACCGTTACTAATTGGAAAATTAGATATATGTAGCCTTGTCTAACCCTGTGTGATGCGCTACGGCTTTGCAGCTCATCAACCTTCCAAGAATGGAATGGCTGCTCTATTGCTTGTTAACCAGGAAATGGAAAGTTAAAACTGGGAAGGCATTTGCCACGCACCTGCACAGCTATCTCCAATAGTATGTTCAAAGCATGTTAGGTGTCGTCCTTTAAGCAGCTTCTGCAACTTCTACCAACGTATTCACAAACACTCCTCAACTCGTAGCTCTTGCTCCACTTGACCTAATGGAGCATAGCGCCGCTGCCCGACCGAAACAAACACTACGCTTCTTGAGAATATTTGGGGAATGTGACTAAAGTACATTGCCCATTTCATTAGAGAGGCGACACTGGCATCAATGTTAGCTAGTTTATGTGCAGTGTTGACTGGAGGAGCTTTATAGATACGGGCTTAGTCGTAGACCAACTGAAGATACGCCTATGGAAAGAGCTGTTAAGTGCCTGAAGCACGGTTAAGGCGAGAAATGGCTGCCCGTAAAACCAGGGCCGGCGACACACCCTGTTCATCCATTGTTTTCCGTGCACCTCACTTCTTAATGCCCGCACGAGCACGGAGACAAAGCGCAGACAGTTCAAAAATTAGAATCCCTAGATTGTTTGATTAAAAACGGCTCCATAGAAAGCATAATTTCCGCGGGCCCAAATTTATAAAGCTAAGTGTCAGCGTGCAGTCACGTCAACCCTGTGGTTGGCATGATGGCCAATGTGGGAGCGGGTGTCATATTTATCTGGGAGAATGCGGTGCTAACTGAGCAAGCTGTGCCTTAGAGCACGGTAGAGCTACGCGCAGCGCTGGGCACCTGTGCAGGCAAACCTGGCTGTTCTGCTGTTGTCTGCCTGTGGTGCAGAACACGCCACGCTAATAGTCTGCACTCTTACAAATATAGTCACTTACACAGTCAGTCTGATTTCGGCAGATACATGGTGGGAGCTGTAAAACTCGCGTCCAGTAATGGGACCCGTATCAGAGCAGTCTATAGAGTCAGGGTCCAAGAGAGACAAGAGGGAAGGAAGGACAGGGAGCTTAGCCAGTGTAAGTACCCGGTGCCTACCCTTTGTTAGGGAAATGGGTAAGGGGAACGAAAGGTGTAAGAACTAAAAATAAATTAATGAAGTAAAGAATGCTCACACAATTGCGGATACTACACGCCAAAACTTTTGAAATCGGTTGCACAATTCACCAGGCTTCGAAAATTTGAGCAGCGTTCTGAATGCCTTGAGTGCCCAAACGCGTCTGGATGAGCTTTTTAAAACTTTTTCATTTAGTCCCGAAATTCAAATAGGCTTAACCAGGAATCGGTTACTGTTGAACTAAAATCCGATCCCGAAAAACAATTTCTTGCTTCAAGACTTGCTATTGCAGAAAAGCTAGGTATATCGTTGAAGCCACCGATGCCCATGGCAGCCCACAATTCTTTGCGACTGGGAATTGTCCCCAAAAGAAACGAGCATGTGAAGTATGAGCCTGAGGCAGGTGTTAGCAATGCCGTCGCACCACTTCCGTACGTAGAATAGAGGGGCCTAGACAGGACAGTAGCCGCTCGGTTTCAGGGACCGTGGGCTCAATCATCTGAGCATTGCCGTGCGTTTCTAGACTGCAGCAGGATTAGCGAACAACGAAATCGTAGATTTCGCTGTCCGCCAATCTGCATGTAATGCGTTGCTATGAACGAAGCGTAACTTGAACAGTGCCTAACGAAATACATGCAGCTATCCTTTGTCTTTAAATCCCTTGAATTTCGTTCCAGAGAAGGCTGGGTTGACTTCCAGGTTACTAGCATACGTGGGTTGACGAGCGTCGATCTGAAGACCATAGTAGGGAGTAAGAATCATAATTTTTATATATTTTCTTGCCTTATGAAAGCAAAAAAGAATACATTTGCCACTTATATATGGTTTAAAATCTTCCGCACGGTGTAGCAATAAGAAACATTGATCTTACGCTCCCTTTCAAAATTTTTTTTTGAGATTTGCGCTTTTGTGGTCACTGAAACGAATGGCTTGACATTTTCAGTTCAGTTTAAAAAGCGATGCTTTACATATAATGAACTAACCATAAAATGTATATTCCATAACGTCCTACATATTATCAGTACTCCTGAATGCAGTTATATTCTTACAATGATCTGTTCGTTAAAGAGAATTTTCAATAGCTGAACCTACAACAAATATAACAGGATTTAAATTGACAATGCTGCACTTGAAGATGTTGCACCTAGCAGGATGACAATCGACCGTGCCCAGAGGTAGGGCCCGCAATGGTGTTTGAAAACAACGATAGCTGCTTTACTATCTCGCAACAAGCCTATCCCAGAATAGACTCCCAGGACCACGCAAGATCAGGACGGCCCTCCCCTCCCCCCTGTACTTGTACGCACGTAAACGCATCAGTCGTGCGGATTCTACTCGTCTGAGAGACCGCCAATTGAGTGTTAGATTGATATGAAAAGAACATGGTTCAAAAACCGCGTATGCTCACCCCATGTTTCTGCAGAAATATTCGAAATGCAAAACGCTTGTGCTATGATGGTGCAGGAACTCTTGACTTAATGGCAAGAGTTTTTACGAAGAGAATGTTGCACTAAGAGCAAAACTTGAGCAAACTATGAATTTTTTCATATGGTCATAAGCAGCGACGACGCTTAGACTTTAGAATGCGCTATCCAGCTGAAGTCACAGCGCAAGGGGCGTAAAAATTGTTGAGAGCTTGTTTTAGCGTAGAAAAGTAATATTCGTTTTGACAAGTTGAGAACGAAGAGTAAACTGGCTTCAGTGGTAGTACGCCTGTCGGACAGCCATCTCACCTCCCAAGAAAGAGCAGGGGGCAATAAAGGACCCCCACTCGGAGGACAGGCGAGGTAATTGAGTTTCCCAGAAGTGGGTGACAAATCACAGTCGCAGACGGTTGCGACAAAATAAAGTAGAGCAAATGTCAAAAAGTTTGCGGCAGAACAAAGAAATAATCCAACTGATGTTTACGGTGTTTTCGAATTGTGCACCACAAAATCAAACCTGAAAGTCGCGTTTTTAATCAGGCTTTCCACATTGTGGCCCGGAAGCGCGTGAAAAGATTTCCTGCCGCGCGTGGGACCCAATTTATTGAATCAGGGCTGCCGGAATATATACCATTATAATGGCGCTGCGCACTCTATTATATTGTGCGTGAGTTTCTCGCACGAAATTTCATAACAGTTCAGGAAAGCGGTATGTTCACTGCTAGCTTGATTTAGACACAATATCTTATTCTTTCTTTCCCAACTCTAAACTGGTTCCCTGGGGTCATGACATTGGTGATGAACCTACTATTGAAAAGGAAACATTATGGCTCAAGCACATAAAAAATACACCTTGCAATGATGCTTTCAGCAATGGAAGATGAAAGCGAACCTGTGAAATGTTTCTAAGAGGGGAATATATTTAGGCTAATCACATTGGTGTCAGAAAGTTTCTGACAGAATTTTCAATGAGTACTACGCTGAATTCAGTATTGACATACAAAATTTTTGAGATGAGATATGTTACAAAAATTTCACATTTTTTTCATTGGTGCGTATGATTTCAATATATTACATTTGCAAGTGTGAGCTTAGTCAGAATAGGTTATATATTAGGCAGACATGCCAACTCAGGAATCGGGAAATTCGCCCCGTTTATGTCTTGTCGTTCACACAACGGGCGTTAAGCGTGCTCGCGGATATTTATTTTAGTTTGGCAAAACATATGATGATTCTTAAATACGCCACTTTCTGACCAGCTCACAGCAACAAATAACATTTATGTAAAGAGGTTCAATATTAATTAGTCCTTCTTGCACATTTGACGAGAGACTCCATTAGGCTAGTGTAACTAATTCGCGAAGTAGCACGGCAAGCACAGCTGGAAAATAGCAGACATTAGTTACAGTGAATTCCAAGTCACAATAATTATATTAGGCCACCCGATATAATATTATTGTGAGGCTGTTGGGTGCAGAAAGATAGTTTTTGTCATCGTTGTATATATTTGGTACATGCCGCAATAAACAGCATTGACATACAAGAGGAAAAAGCGCTTTTTGGAGAGACGCCGTAAACCTGAATTTCCCTATGTTGAAGCCAGACAGGCATTCGAATTACGGTAAAAATTGTACATTCGATATTTTGAGCATTGTGTTTTGACGAAAGCTCTTTTATTTGGCATGAGCAGCCACGATGACAAATGCTCAAAGCTGAACAATTTTTGGCGCACATTCTTCGTATAAGGCACCGAAACGTGTGGTGAATATTTCTGGTAGGAGAGTTAACGAACCTTACGCATTTCGTTTCGTTAATTTAGAATAGTGTATCGATTAGGCCAGACAAAACAATTTCAGCATACAAGAGGGCTTTCACATTATTACGTAGTGAATATTACTACGCACCACAACTGTACAATTTATACAGCTGGCATTGTCCTGTATATATTGAAGGCACTTGTGGACTCTAACGAATAATTTATTGCATTTTATTTCCAGTTGAGCCAACCGAAGATGCACCCGAAGAGTTTCCTCATACTTACCTTGTGTTGAGGGCTCAAAGAAATTGTATGCTTGTCTCATATGGTCAATCAAGTAATGGTAAGAGTTTTGCGCATACTGTACGCACAGTCGTAGTGATTATTTGATATGCAACAAATCATCAAAAAATGTGTTACCTAGTGAAACGAGTGCTATCTTACAGTGTATTGGACGACGTGACCCTTGTTTTGCTGCTTCCTTTACGCTAACGTCTTTTCTGCGTGGAACATAATTATCCTCTTTGTCAGCACATCATTTTCATTTGAAAGGGATGCGAAGGCAGTGGTTAAGATTTTGAGATACTCATTTAGCAAGGCAGGAACTTCGGCACCCCATTGTCATTTCTGTGGTGTGTTGTGGAGCAGGGAGCTCTGCACCGGTGGGGCAGGTGGCCTCTGGCCAAAATGTGGACTCGCATAGACGGCCTTTTCCACTGCTAGCACTGAGACCAGTGGTTCTGACGGAGGTGTGGAACTACGCAGAGCACACAATTAATTCATTAACTGTAGCTCACCTGCGAACGATTGTTCTTACGTCCTGGGATTATGTCCTCATAACACTTGTGCATCGTCCCCAACAGCTCTGGAAAAGGGCTGATAGTAGGCTATGACAGGCTTGGCAGCTTCTGCAATTGTTCTGGGCTTCAGATACCAGTAGGTGTGGACATATGTTTTCGTTGTTCTTGAAAGCTCTAGAAGTTTGTAATGGACACAGTATTTGCTCCCATACCATCACATCCAATTGGCCCTTACTCAAGAATATTTGCATTAGTGAAGGTGTCGCTAAGAAATTGCGCCGTACTTTTGTGGATGACTGCGTACGAAACCACTGAACGAAAGGGGTCGAGCTCACCATGGCATTTTTTTTCGAGTGCTCGTCGCCATTAGCCCGATGTCATTTCCAATATTATGCGCTGCATTACAGTATCCTGAAATTTCTTCTTAAGAACAATTCTAATTTAAGACCTTGTGAATACGGATAATTTTCTTTCGTTTCGTGAATGGAGTACTGCACTTAGCTTTCTTCCAGACATTTTTTAATGATACACCCTCCACATACTCGCAATGCACTCTGATAGCATCCGTATACGAGCTCGTTATTGGCAATGACAAGTGTTACAGTCGTTAAGGCGCCAGAGTCAATTCTCAGGGCGTCAGGGGCATCATTCAGAAAAAGCGCTAGCGCTAGGATTGTTCGTAACGGCAACTTCCAGC
Organism: Dermacentor albipictus; assembly: GCF_038994185.2. NCBI lineage: Eukaryota > Metazoa > Arthropoda > Arachnida > Ixodida > Ixodidae > Dermacentor > Dermacentor albipictus. The sequence goes on from NC_091828.1 coordinate 81,624,580, forward strand.
CAATCCTTATGCTGAATTTATTGTTATGACAAGCGGCAAAATATACCGAACACCATTGACGAAGGAAAAAGGAAAAGCTTTGTGAATACGACCCCAAATTTTTACTGTTCACATCGCACTCGCACATGCCATCTTGCGGGCACAGGTAAATATCCATTACTGCACCACGTTTATTCAATAATTGCAAGTGGTATAGTGTTGCAATGAATTGAACCTGACGTTCATGCCTTAAAAATAGGGTGTCATGGAAGTTGGTATGCGCCTACGGAGTGTAACGGATAATGAACAGACGTCGTACGTTGTGCACAAGCTGCAAAGGGGAAATGATCAAAGTTTGGCCTTTTCTTTTTTGCTTCTAGGAATTACTTGATGTATAGACTGACCCCATCCTGCACGAGATTTGTCACCAATAAAACAAAAGTTTACACAAGTGACATACGTACGTGTAACAGCCTGTCTCTGACTGCAATGCAGTCAATTTTGTATCATAATACCGCACCCTAAGTGCGGCAGCAGGCGGCATCACACTCCAACATTTAGGAAACTTCTGTTGTCTGCTTACAGGATATAACTGCTTTCGGGATATGGTTCACGCGATTTATCAATTCTGTCTCTGGCTGTGTAGATAGATTACCTCTTATGATATTCCGCATAGTGATGCAAAGGTATACTTAAGAAAAGGCACATGTTGAGAGGCAGGATAAACGACGCGCGATCGTTGAAGAATAACAATATTTCTTACAGGATCAGCAATTTTCTATGACAAACAGAAGTTTTCTTCAAGGAGACTTGTACCTATTTTAGTTGTGTGATTCCTGTGCATTAAAAATGACAGCCCCAACAGAACTTTGTTGATGGCGTGTCCCCGTCTAAGCACCTATAGTCGGATAATGCAAGTCGCAGCACTGATTTCAAACATTTGGAATTGTCAGAAAAATCACTCACACAATTCAGAGGGTTTCGTTGAGTTGTATGAAACACAAACACATACCACTCAGCTGCAAATCCTTCAAATAAATTTTATTAGGATACAGCGCTAGTGCCAATCAAGTGACAATACCGACACAGCGCTACTGTCAAGAGAGTCCATCAGCAAAATCGCAGCCCATTGGGAATTAATATTATTTTTAAGAAAATTAAACTACATCGGCAAGAATAATTGACACAATTTGACGAGGTTGTCGCAAAGAATCAAATAATCTTTTTTGTAGAAAACTCTGCAGAAGTTTTTATGATTAACAACACTCCTAAAAAATGACTCCATTTAAAAGTCCCATTATTATTGATCTTTTTGAGGTATTTTTGTGGCTAAAATAAGTTCCATTATACCGTTGGAAAGTGTCGTATAATGTAATTTCTAAGTGTATTTTGAATGTACATTCAACAGGTGGTATTGTGAAATGTGTTATCCATATTTTGCAACGAATCATGCGGATAACAACATAATACGTACAATGTTGCTGTGAAAAGGATAAAATATACGCAAAATGTTATTCTGTACTCCGCCTAACGAGCCATTACCTACATTGCATAAAATTTTCAATGTTGAAACACGAAAAGCATAGCAACAACTAACAATGTTTCTTGTCAAATGGAAACTATCCATTTATGGCACGAGTGCCAAATTTTATGCATAATTTTCCACTCATTTCTACTTGCCAAATAAGAACGCCTGTCATAGCGCATTAGGAAATGAACGTAAGAAAGAAGCATAATAGTGCAACATTTGGTTAATGTTGTAGTGGGTGTTAGATGTACGTTATTCGTGAACTGAAAAGAAGTAGAATTAAATAAAAGACAAACAGTTTATGGCTATCCGGGTTCGTTTTCAGGATAAGCACTGCGTTAAATATAAATCCCATCAACTTCCCATTACAATCCGAGTCAGCACCAGCAGTAGCACGCAAGTAATTACATGAAGACGCAGCGTAATAATGTTATTGGCGTCGTTCCCACGAAAATTTATTTACCGGAGTGCCTATCGCATTTCCTATCACTGTATGCACATAATTAGGGACTTGGGTAACTTTCCTCCACTAGGAAAAAAACAATCGCTGAAGAAACATGTGCCTGCCGGTGTACGTTACAGACTGAACTACAAGTGAATAAGAGCATCGTTAGCCTTGAAATCTGGTGTGAGACTCGAAAACCGCCCCTTGCTCGCTCACGATGGTTTTAGTAAAACTGTGGAATGCTGCAGTGTTACGACATGTTGTTATAGTATACCTGCTTCTTTTTTATGCTTTCTTTACTTTCACAAACTGGTAATTACTTGTTTATGGAGTCTTCGCCCCGTATTCAGTAGTGCATCTTAAGTTGAAGTCCACGCTTGACTTGATTTAAATGGCGATTGTCGTGAACACGCCGAAAAAAACGCAATGAGTGCCTTGGACAGGTTCACGGCAGGTGCCATTTAGATCTAGTGGAGCATGAGCTTCAACTTATGGTGCACTGCAGAATACGAGAGTTTGGCTCGATATCGTAACAGTGAAGTTGGTTCGACCCATGATTTTAGATGTAGAACAGTGCGGTCGATTGCCAAAATACACTGTGCAACGACATGAATAATTCTTCACCAGCAGCGAGTTTTGTTATTTTCAGAATGTCCGCGTAGCAGCATATCAAAAAGCAGAATGATTTTTCTTAGTATGGCTACAAGCACTGTAATAATTGTTCCTCGTCTCCCTTTGTCACTGCGACACGGCGAAATTTCTCTAAAAAGAAACAGCTATTTTAAGGTATTCTACTTTTACGCTTCAAAAGAGTTTTCATCAGAGGATTTAGTACGAGGTATTTTTGCTCGCCTTGGCTGCACGGATTAACTGTTTATAAGACCCGGATTTTTTCGTAATTGTAAGTAGCTTAAATAAAGTGCTAATCTCGAAGACCACGTAGGTCTGACTATATCACCGACCTAAATTGGTTTTTTTATAGATAGCCCATAACAATTTGTCAGCAGAATATTTCCTCAGCCTGTTCTCTTTTTCAGTGGCCACTGAGGGTTTTTTTATGTTTTTTGAATATCGTTTACTGCTGCTTTCAGGAACGCAAAGGTGTCTGCTATGGGGATTATCTGGACGCCAAGTTAGCAAAGGAACTCAATGCTATCAGGCCCTCAATTCGTTTTGCGCTCCAGACATATACGATATGACGGAAACTGCCAGTCCGTGCGAGCAATACGATCTTGATGAAAACACGTGGAAAGAAAGCACAGCAGCATGAGAAAAGACATCAGCACCAGGTCCACCAAATTGTTGAAAATAAAAAAAAAACTTGTCTGTGTGCCCACAGCATTCCTACAGCATGATCGCAATGCTACTGTCTCTGCTACGGATATGATGCATCATTGTCCTGGCATCACGTACCTTCTACTATTTCAAGAAATAGTTTGCACGAAGAATACGGAACGCGTAGGACTGTTTAATTGTAGACGAAATTGGCTGGGAAAGCAAGCCGCGAAAAAGACAAGAATGAATGACAGCGCTAAACAAAAGCGAGAAAGAACTGAAGGTTACACCTACTAAGCTTAGTCAATTTGTTATTCTTTGAAGAAAGCTTTTTGTAAAAATATTTAATAATATAACAAGCGGAATCCTATTAAACACCTTTGTAAGTTCCAGTATCAGGGTTCGCAAAGTTGTAATACTGTTTCCATAGCGCGCAACGCAGCTAAGGTTATGTAAGCTTCTCACATTGCTTGCATTGCCGACAGGAAATATTCCGTGATTGATGAGAGAATGATATGGTTATGAGAAGTGTATTGCGAATGTTTTATACATACTTTTCTAGGCTCGCATTTTCATGTTGGAAATATTCATGCAATCCTTTCATGGAAGGTGCCAAATGTCTGAACCTATTTACCACAAAACAAGCTAAGCGACTCATTCCTGCAACCAGCCACCACGGCGCACTACCAGCACTAACGTCCAAAAAAATAATATGTAGCACTCTGGAAGCACAAATACGTACGCATAAGTTATTGGACGTAACCTGATGGTAACACGCGAAAGTTTTTCATATGAACTACTCTTTTGCAGATCAAGGCATTATGACAAGGAAAACAGGAATGCAATGACACTTATGACACACATGAATACAATGAAATGACGCTTATGAATTCACGGTGATATCACGACGACAGCGCAGCGTGGTTAGGTTGAGGATAAAGGGATGACTGCGAGCGTATGGCGATGATGGCTTGACCGTGATTGCATGAAGAGGGCTGTGTCGAGATGATAGCGTGATGACGACCGCGTTACGAGGATGGCTTGGCGATGGCGATAGGACAAGAACGGGATAAGGAAACCGAGAACACGATACTGCGACTCCGACGAGTTGTCGATAATGACACGAAAGAAAAATGCATCACGAGGACTGTATGGAGAAACGGCAGAACAATGGAGTCATAATCAAGATTGAATAGCCACAACTTGATTACAATTAAGTGATGGAGTGACATTGATAAAATGATGCAGGCATTTCGCCAATGTCATGACTACAAATAGGACGTCAGTGGTGTGACGATAGCACTATGACGAATAGAGCCTGACAAGGTTGGTATTACGAAAATACGAAAGTGACAATTGCGTGATGACTACCGTACAACGAGGAAGCTGTGATGATGACGGCATGAATACAATTACATGACGAGGCTGTAATGACGGCATTGGAAGAACCAGGACTGCATCATGACTAGTATGACTCCAACAGCGGCGATGGCTGCATCACGACGACGAGTACAACATGACGACTTGTCACCTCAGCTAGGCACAGAATGCCTTGGACCACGCAGTGCGTATCTTTGGCGCGTGCCGGAAGGCCGCACTTGGACCCTGTAATGAGCGGGCCCGAGTACACCACGGTCCCGGCGAAAGACGCTTTGAACTGCCCGGCACGAACCGAGCCGTCCTAAGTGATGTGCTTTATTTCCTTATTGAAATGTATTTTTATGTGTGTTTAGTGAGTGAAACCCTTTTTTTTTTGCAACGTTGCACTGCTACAGTGTCGAACTGCAATTGTTGGGGTCCGAGGTCCATATCAGGCACCTTTTCTCTGTTCCGGCGCTGTTTGTTTACTTCTTTTTTCGGTCGCAGTGGTTATGGGTGGATTTATATCTATAGTCTGCTCATGATACAACTCCCCCACAAATAATAAGCCCCTGTTCGGGCACTATCCAGCGCCTCAGAAGGGCAAGTTCCAGCAACCAGAGCCGCACTGGCTTGTATATTGAATTGGAAGGGGCCAGTACCCATGGTTTTCAAAAAGCTTGGCAATGATTTTTGTCGGTTCAATAATTCTTCGAGGTGGGAAAAGATAGACTTGGAACAGAAAAGTGTTGACAAATGCTGTTCTATAAAACCAGAATAATCATGGCTTTACTAATGCATCGCCAAAACATGTTCTTCTAAATATATACATTTTTTTTTGCTACCTCATTCATAAGAAATACCCACTGCTCTCAATGCATTTCAGCATAAATTCCAGAAAAGTGGGTAAAACTATACTCCTGATACACTTTCCGAGCATGGTAGAATTTTATGGAAGTTTACCTTAAGGCCCTCATTTCTGAAACCGGGCTTCCGTTGATATTGTCGCCAATTTAATAAAGATTGTTGTGTCTTGACAAACAAAGAAAAGCATGCATGACTTCCAGTTGAGTAGCACATTACGCTATGAAAAAGCGCAATTCAGCGCCAATGCACCAACTGATAACAACATAATGCACAGTCTTTACAAGATTTACTGCAAAAACGCTGCTTTTGCGTTTTTGCACTAAATCAGAGGTTATTTCTTTCTCTGCGTACATAGAAATCTTGCTTTGAAAAACTGCATAGGATGCAAATGAGAAGTCGATTAAGTTGGTTGTATGCATCATATGTTTCACGTATGATCATGACTAAACGCGTTTCAATGTCTATCTACCCAGCTATTTCTAACGATAAAAATATATGCGAGAATGACACAACTGTATGTGTTCATTCGAATAAACACATAAATAACTCATCAAAAGCAGGCTATGTGGAAGGCCGGCATGATATTCCAAATAATGTTCCCTCAACTTCTGAACTAGTTATTCCAGCTGCGACGCTGTGGGTGAACACGTGTAACGATAAAAAACCATTCCGTAAAACTGTACAGTAAAGACAGCCCATTGCATCGCTTCGTATGAATCTTCAAATATTTTAAGTATAATTATTTTTTGGGTTTCCACAACCAATTATATGTGTAGAAAAATTAATGCCTTATATGTTTCCAATAGCAGTTTCTAATAAGTTTGTGATCACATTTATTAGTGTCGCAATCCATATAACGATATCTTCTGTGATTACTACGTTTATAAGTAATGGAGTGCTATAATACTTGCAAGAACGTATCACCCTCGGATTTTAAAAGAAATTTCGACATTTTAACTGAGCACAATATGCAGTTTATTCTATAAAGGACCACAAGCTGCTCTTTTGTAATGACGCGCTTATGGCAAGTTTTACCTATACACAGGCACGAAAAAAAGCATAGACAACAAAATTGTTCAGATAATTCCCCTGCCATTGTGGCTATAACATTCTGCTGCTAACATAAGGTGAGGACTTGAATTGCCAGCCATGGCAGTCACATTTCAATGGCAGCCATAGGTAAAAAAAATGCTCTTGCGCTTCGGTTTAGTTGATCACCATTAACTTTGCAAGACTACTGTAAAAGGGAGCATGCACACGCATAATATAAGAAGCAATACTAAAACCAATCAAAAGCAAAGGGCCTAATTGTAGAACAAACATCTTTCCTGGTGTTTCGAATGCGCAAATAATCGTTGCATCAATATGTATTGTTCCACAGCACTGCACAAATAAGCATGATCAGGCAGAGTAAGCATTTTTTCAGGTAGATAGTTCTACATATGTGTAAATGTCAAAAGACATGAATGCTCATGCTACATCATGCACATAGCACAAACAAAACCTTTTTCAAGAGTTTTGCAAAAATATTTAAGAGGTACCTTGCCATAACTCTTTTTCAGCCGCAATTACCCTTACTGGTTACAACTTTTTGTGGTTTTTACAGAGAAAAATGTATTCAGGTGATTCTTTCTTGCACAACCTGTGGTCTTGTTGAGGCTTCGAAGTTCATGTTATCATACACAGCCAAAGCTTTCTTCCTTAACTCGTTCTGTGAGCTCGTGACGGGCAGGAAATACCTTAATATTGCATGTTGAGCTGTTTCCTACGAGGCTACTTTGGGAAGCACTACGAATCCCCTTCTTGATCAGACAACAGGAGTGCTAAGCTAGTTTTTCTCAAAACCGAGTATTGAGGAATTAAGAGTTCCTTCAGATAGTGATGACTGTGTTATGTCTAGATAGATGCATATATAATGCCTGTTTTCATGCTTGACACAATGGTAACTTTTTGAAAAAAAGCAACTTGGCGCAATTGATGCATCATGAAGAGGGTAAATTCATGGCCCTTCCTAAGATAGCCTTCTCAAAATACTTCAACAAGCAAAATCATAAAATTTCATACCCGTCAAGTGCTCATGGGAACAATTAGGACGAAAACTTGGTTTTTTGCAGTGAGATGAACTTTCAAAGCCCTGAGAAGGCAGGACGCATTGCAAAAAAGGACTACCTCAATGTTGTTCTCCAGCGAAATGCAGAAAAAAGGGGATGCCATTCAGGGCTGTTTGTGACTGAGAAATATTCCTGGCAAGACACTTTTCCTAAATTCTTGGAAACGTACCTGAGATTGCTTCAAGTCTATGGCTCTTAACTCGTGCTGAATTCAGAGAGTGTCTTATGTTATCTTTATAAGCATGAGTATGCTCTGAAGCTGCTGTATACTTTTCTGCTGCTTTAGTAAATCTTTTTTCAAATTCTATTCCGCCAAGCCAACTTTTTTGTGCTGTAAAGCATCGATGATTTCGCTCCTGTTGCCTTTCAAAACTCCGCTAGTTTGAACAATGACAACTTTATGGAGTTCTTATGATTTTGCCCTTGCTGGGCAGCAAACGCTTTTAATCACACCACTGTCCTTCAGATGGACGGAATTTGTACAGGGTACAGGGTCTTTTTTTTAATTTGTCTTGTACTTTTGTCACAACGTATTTCCACATCCCTTGACACAGCATCTTGCAGCTAAGGCGTTACAATTTTCAGATAAGTTGATGATTACTCCGCTATCCTAAAGGATCTGTGGCCTGATCATGTTGAAGAACCTGTGAACCAACTGCTTGGTGTTCTTCATTCTTGTGGCAAAGGACTCAAATTCACATTTGAGTTGCCTGAAGAGGGACACCCTGAGTTTCTCAATATCATTACCATTTTCAAGGCGGCCTGGGCTGTTGACGGCATCATCCACGGTCCAGAAAACCGGTCCTCAGCTGGGGTTTTGCCCATCAGAAGATTTTCAAAAGGGGTTGCGCAAAAAAATATCAATAACTGGTGACCATCAGGTTGCATGCAGTCTTCCGAATCCAAGTGGTACGCCGGAGCAGTGCAGGCATTCCCGCAGAATTGTTCGCTTCGGTAGCTGGAAGCTTGATGAAAGAAGTAAATTGGGAGATCCAGGCATACCATATAATCCTGAGAACAAAACCACGAGGCTTGTGGTTGTGGTATGCATTCATGACCTGCCCCACATGATCAAGAAAGTGGCTGGCAAATGCGGCAACGCAGACATATTTAATTGGTCTGGTAAGCTCGCACGTATGTGCAGTATTGTGAATGGTGCTGCCAGGGCTGGCTGCATAACAAAGCACACTACACGTTTCTAGGTGCGCAGAGTAGGTGTCGTGTGCAGGATCCCGGTTTTAAGTGGAAAATATTATGTTAGCCAGGCCAGCCAGCGCGGCAATGATAGCATTGGATGGGGGCGTACATTTCGCAGATCACTGCCGGCAGTACTCATGCATGTCCTAGTTCATGGCACCCACTTCCTGTTAACGGTTGCAAGGAGCGAGCTAGAAAAATCTTCCACGCGTAGTGCATTAGCATCAAACCTGGTGTTCTTTAACGCGCCCTAAATCTAAGCACACGGATGTTTTCGCATTTCGCTTACATCGAAATGCGGCTAGAGTGGCCGGAAATTGAACGCGCGACCTCGTGCTCAGCAGCCCAACTCCGTAGCCACTGAGGAACTACGGTGGGTTTCCCTAGCCCTAAATGCCAAGAAAAACGCTATCTCAAGCGGTTATCGTACTTTTTTTCAGTTGCGACTGTCCCTTCCACTTCTTCTCGTATTTTACTGCACAATTATGTAATTTGCTCTTCGTGACTAAACCCTTCAGTTGATGTCTAGCACCCGTCCAGTCGATAGGTTTCTTATTTGTGTTCGCGTTCCTTTGTGCATCTTATGATGTGCAAGTTCATCTAGTTTTTCGTTTATGGTTTACGTAATGATTGCATCATAACTCAAGTCAAGTGTTGTAGAGATACAAGGTGTATTTCGGCTACCAGAATTGTTCGCAGTTTGATCCGATCCGCACACTGGTAGGGCTTCCTTCGTTGGCTGACACAACCTGTTACTCTTTCTGCACTTTCTGAAATACTCTACTTCGGCTCACTGAAACTGCTTATGTATTGCTTGTACATCCTCTTTAAAAATTACTTTCAAACAGAGGAGAGCGATGTTAATATATATATGCAGCCCTTATGCTACTGCCACTAGACGCACCTGCGCTTCCCGGCTACATTTGTTGCACAGTTATAAATACTTCCTTTTCGCACCAGTACTTCTTGACAAAACCTGGCAATGGGGTATACTTGTTGGATGAAAAAGTTTTGAATGATGTCAAGAAATGATTTAAGCCAATCCACTGTATGATGGTGGTTGCAGCCTGCAAACTGCTTTTTATATTTTTTCTATGAAACAATTTGTAGGCTGGCGGCGCCGCTACAGCGTATGCTCCCGCATTCTAGGAGCGTATGCGAGGAGCGATACTTGCTTCCCATTGTTACCGGGCTAGTGACGTTACTCCCCACTTCATACTCTGCTGTTGCCGCGGCAGCGTACGTAGCAGCAATTGTACTGGGAATACATGCGAGGGAGTGCTACGTACTACTTGCTACGTGCCTAATCATGAATCATTTGGTTTGAATGCTTGTTGTGTACTTTGTCTTCATTGAAGCAAATCGCTGTGCTGTATGCTGTACGCGTGATTCCAAAGGAGATAGACACTTTTCGCCTCCAAATTCATAGAATGGATTTCTCTGTCGGCGAAGAGAAAAAAAATTGCAGGATTTGCGATAAAGACAGCCTTGCTACAAAAGAATTTACGGTGATGTCAAAAATTTACTTTTACAGGCAGTGCTGCATCTTTCGCGAGGATAAGAGGATGCGACTGAGTGTGGACTGAGGGAAGCTTCCACAAGGCTTCCAAGTTTCATAACAACATTTTTCTAGAATCATGAGGGCTGACGTGGCATTCAGTCAAAAATAACAAGCAAGCAATTCAGACTTAGCATATTGCCTTAACATAATAATGCGTTGCAAGAAAAGAAAGTGCATGCGACGAAATTTCGTGCACTTGGTTTTTTTGTGGTGATATGTTGTATAAATGTGCATACTGCAGCAGGAAACTGAAGCCCTGTCTGGTGTGTTCAACGCAGTGTGTTTGTTGTGCTCGCCTGGTGCTTTCTGTATATCGGTGCGCCGTCTTCTTTTTTGCGCCTTCTGCTGTGTTTGCAATGTTCTAGCATGCATCAAATATCCGCATATACAAAAGCCTGGATAACAGAGCTTATCGCTAGCCATCACTACTGGCTCTGTGATATCAATTAGCAATGTTTACTCACTAAAACTCTCATTTACTGACACTTTCATTTATACCATTGACGGCGTGCATGAATGATGGCTGCGACCATCACACTACACAAAGTGATTCTTCATCACTAGTGGCTCAATCTTAGTATCTCCTATAGTCACCAAATTATAGTTAGGAAATCGCCATCTGAATGACATTTCATTTGATAACTATGACACTAGTCTGCATGAGAATTGGAGAATATTGCAGCAAGCGCATCTCTAGTGATCACTAAAACTCGGCGGTATCAGTTGGCAGTGGTAACACAAAAGTGCCCATCTTGCTACAGCTTAACTCATACTGCTGAAGGCACTCACGATTGAACGCTGCCTCAGTGATAGCAAAATAAGTGAATAATATTCACCAATGACTTACGCATACGAGTTTATAGTAGACATAATGAGTCATTCGTTTTATCGCATTTCATTGGATATATATGACGTTATGTTGCGCAATACACCAAGAACCCCGAACTGCGCGTTACATTTTACTTGCGCTCACTAGTGACTCGACCATATCAGTTAGGTGTGTTATGCAGTTAAATGTTATTAATGAGAGTTTTTGTAGTATCGATGGCAAGGTGTTTGATTGGAGGCTACGTAGTATAGTGAATCGCATTCGCTAGCGACCGAAGCTTCCCGGTGAGGGCCTAGTAATTATCACCGAATCACCCTTTATTGTTCCGTGTGATAGCCATGACCAAATCGCATGTGTATCATTAAGTCGACGTACTCATGCTGACGATTCCTTTCAATTAATTTCGAGAATTGTCATCTTCTGTGTCACTCTCATAACGAAGTAGAAAATAAAAACCTCGATGTCGCTATTCAGGTGGCAGAATAGCTACTGATCTCTCACCCCGTTCTTTCATTTTCAAGGTAATAACTCCTAACATGTTCGCAAATTTTCACAAGTATTGAAATTCAAAGGTTCTTGAATTTCGTTATGACTGGAATAAATCCACAGGTGCTTGAATTATTTCGGCTGGCGTTTGGAACAAATTAAGTGCTGCTTTGATTGAATTGAGCGGCGCTCGGAATAATATCACTGGCACTTGGATTAAATTCACTGGCGCTCGGATTAAATTCACTGGCGCTTCGATTAATTTGAGCGGAAAAACCTGTAGTTGTTCTATGTAATTGTGCTTTTAAGATCTTCCAGCGAGCACTTCAATCTACCATGCTTGAGGCTGCTCAACTAGTCACGACACCAGCGCAGCTTTTCGATGTAAGGAAACCAGAGTGGTCGGGAGACTCTGCGGTCAGCGCCAGAGATGCCATGTATGGAGAGCAATGTTTGAGCGCACTAGTTCGTGTTTTTGCAAAACACGGCTCAGACAGCAAGTGAATTTCCCTTGCTTTGTTTTCTAACGTAGATGGACGTCACAAAAGTTATTCAATTTTCAATTTCCATCAAAACTAAGAGATGGCAAATAAAATTTCCAACCTTTCCGTTTTACTTGTACGGGATTTCAACAACGACAGACCAGAAAATGTAAGACCTCGGCATGAAAAGAAGAAATTCGGGTTAGCATAGCTAGATATTTCGTAAGACATGCACGTCAGGAAACATGGGTAGGACAGAAAAAAACAATGTTCTCGAGGATGAATATAGGAGTTAACCAGGGCGTCTAATGGTACCTGAAGTGTGATGTTGTTACGCGTCAAGGTTCAACACATCTTTTGCGTCTTCAGGCAGGTGTTAGTGCCACTTGAATTGAACAAATCATTTTATGGGTATTTTAGGGGCACAATATGCATGATTTCGACTTTTTTAGCCCACGCTTACGCATCGCGAGGCTACATGTCACGCGCATTTGCGTGATAAGAAAGGTCGACGTGGCGTTTAGCGAATCAAACAGACGGACATTGCGGAGAATATGATATGATATGAATATGAATATGACATACCATATTTGCTTTTCTCAGCTATTGATGAGCCAATCTCATAACCTAACAACTTCCACCGTATAACGAAAATTGGCAATGGGACCTTGTTCTGTTGCTGTATATGCGCACATATTTTACTTGCGTTGTTATACAGCAGAAGAAGAGCTGTCCTGAACAATGGTGACAATTAACAAAGAGTACTTAGAGAACGAGCGATAGTAGGACGTCCTTTTTTCTACAAGGATGTTGCGTTAAACGTCTCACTAACGTTATTGTATTAAAAAATGGTACCTTCATTGTTAAGCAAGGGACGCACTTTAACATTAAAAATTTTTGGGAAGTGTCAGTCAAAGCACTACCCGAGATCTTTTCGTGCCCCAGACGTCATATGCTATTATAGAGAAACCAAAGGTTACTGATATAAATGTCTGTCAGAACAACTAGTCGAAATAGATTGATCTCACCTTTAGTAACAAATTTCACACGTCATCCATGAGAATTAATAAACAGAAAGCCGGGAATAAATGTCACAATATACATATATAACTTCTTCAAACCAATGTAATGCTTTCATATGAAGCCAACATGATTGCAAAGTGCGAAAACCTGTGCTAATTTTTGTAGCCGTGACTACCTTTTGAATTGTCTGTTTTTCATCTAGCAATAAAAGGGCGTACAGAACATTTTTCGCAGTAAAGTTCGAACGCATACATTTTACGAAAGACATCCGTACAACAACCGCAGCATCGTAAACTGAATATGCGGATTTATTCTCAGGCATCAATCAGTATTAACAATTTCATAGTCAATTAAGGCTTAATCGTGTGTACATAGCAAGACGGTACGGCTAGTGTTAGGGAGACAATATTACGACAGATCTTAAGCGCCATATGTTCAAGCACCATCATGACGCCCAAAAATGGTTACTGTATTACCAATCTGCGTGTAGTGCGTAACATTATCAGCACTTCTTTCATGGAAATTATATAAAAAGATTTTCACTTTTTGAATCTCACCCTGCGCGTGGAGGGGCAGACATGGAGTGATCTGTTGTATGGGCAAGACAACGGCAAGAGGTAAAACAGGCCAGGAGGGTAGACAGCATAACCTATTTACGGCGCGCTCTCTGATATAAAATTTATAATGAAGTAAGTAAAAGTGGTAAAAATAGGAAGAGCTATTTCGCTGTGTTCCATAATCTGAGTTGAAGTGATTAGATTATGTATGAGCTAGCTCAAAATCTGATACAGAATCTTAGAAGGTATGATACATGTGTTTCTTTTTGGATCAGCATACATGAACGAAGGTTTCACCGCATTTTATCTGATATAGCCAACAAAATTTAGAATTCCATGCTTCATGTCGACGATTTCGGAGTAGATGAATTCGACTTGGAGAGTAAGGCTATTAAGGATATGTAGGAAATTTTCTAAAACGTATATAGAGACCATGTTTCAGAACAGATGATTTTAGATAAAAAAGTTTTGGGAAAAATAGGCTGCGCCAGAACACATCTGACCATGACTTATGCTATTGCCAAAACGAGTTATGTATGAGACGTGTTCTGCAGCATAAAACCTCTTTTACGCTTACCAATGAGCACTGCTTCATTTAGCGTGGCCTCAGATATAAATGGCTTGCCACTATGTGCGAATGCACACACTGGGTGACATACCTGAGTGAAGTCCGCTTTAATAAATGGGAATGTTGCGCGAGCTGGTATACATGCATAATGGTAACAGCGTGATGAAAACGACGATGGAGTGAAAGGAGAGAGGACAGCGCCCGTCCTGTGTCCTTTCACTCCGTCGTCGTTTTGATCGCGCTGTTACCATTATATAAGATCCACCCTCCCCAGATCAAGGCGGGCAGAAGCTTCGTGCGCAAGATCGGATGCCAACAATCACGCCACATCCGCTACGGCTAATGAACCTTAATGTGTACTGAGAAGCTGGAATGCAAATCACTGCCGCGCAACATGAACCCCAGAAGGCACGCGGGATGACACGACGTCCGGGCAAGAGCCGTCTCTAGGACCCTGGGCGAAGACGAGACTGTCCTATACAGCGACGCCTATGTACCTAAACACTCCCCGAGGGCAATGGTCGCGGTCACCGGGCTGGACAAGCTGTTAACATGCGCAATATTCAACACTCCGTCTTCGGAGGAAGCAGAAGAAGCGGCGATAGTCCTTGCGCTCCTGCAACCTAACATCACCAAGGTCGTCATGGACTCACAAGCCGCGTACAAGAACTACAGATCTGGATGGGTGTCCCTTGCGGCACTAAAGATAATCGGAAAACTACGCCTCCTCAACAAACAAATGAACTAGTTTGGTTCTCGGCCCACTCATCACTTGAGGGCAACAAATACGCTCATCAAAAGGCCCGAGCACTCAACTCCCGGGCCACCGAGCAAGAGGCAAGCGGATGGCAATATGTCAAAAGTTATAGAGATATAGCCAAGTATTGCAGGGACGGTTGGAAGACGTTCCCCCACCACCCACTCCTTGACCACAGCCAAACCAACGATACGCAGGCAAATGCAGGCAGTATCCTTTCCCCACCCATGCCTCCAGAATAGAATATACGCAGAAAGATACGAGAATACATGTCTTCGATTCAATGCACTAGGCGCCCCCCGACACGTCATAGGAGAGTGCAATTCCTCCAAAGGCCACCCCCCCTCCTACTATCCCCACCGTTTACGAGCGATGGGAGATCTTGCTATTCAGCCCCGCTCTGAAGGTCCAGGTCCGACTGATCCACAAGGGACAGGCGGTCATGGAAGCATATCCAACCCATGAAGAGGAAGCCACCTCATCAGGCGCTTAACTCGCTTCATTTCATTATGGATCAATAAATTTGTTTCACTCTCTCTCTCCCTCTGAATGACCACTTAGTGGCACACACTTAGTGACCCTCAGTAGGGAGATGGTCACTAAAGAGCGACACATGCTGATGGAATTCGTGGTGCAGCTAGTAAAGTGGTGGTGTTAACCTTCATTGAAAAGTGGTTCATACACAGTTCATTTATGGCGCAGCCTGCAAGTTTGTATGGTTGCTTACCTTGAGGAACCCATCAAACGAGGCTTGCATTCTGCTTAACAACGAAATTCGCGGGATCGTTTTCGTCAATAGAGAGCTCCTCATTGCCACTGGCAAATATATATTTACCCCAGTTGGCTTCAAAGACACTCATTCAAGATCTACACGTGGGAGCGACCCGCTTCGCACTACGAAACTAGCGTGACCTGAAGGGCTCGGATAAAGTTTTTCATATCATGCCATGAGCTCCTACTGACACTATACCCAGTGATATAAGTTGGTATCAGAGAGTTCTGTTATATACCAGCTCAGGTCCAGTGTCCCATACCCAGTGTTACACGATGGCACCAGAGTTTTATTGAACAGCAATGCCTACCGAGTTACGCTTCTACAGCGACACATGTGGACGTCGAAGATGTTCGTTGAAAAGCGGCACGTTTGTAAAATCGCCGCGTGGTCACTGACCAAAGCTTGTGCCTTAATCGGATAGGAACTGCGTTACCGCAGTGCAAGCACAACGCACTACCATGGCATGCTTAAGTTCAAACTACTAAATTTAAAAAGATGATGGAAAGAAATGAATACGCTTATTTGCTCGCCCTCTCTGTCTTTCTTGTTGTTAAATGTTCAATTCAAACCGAACGAAGTAGTCCGCTGACCTTTGGGTAGCGCTGGATTTAGAATCCAGTCTGCGATAACTGAATAAAGAAATGGGAAGGCTCGTTCAGCTGTCGACCATAAAAAGGTTGTGCCTCGAATCAGCGGTTCTGCAGCTCGCAGAACCGCTGATTCGAGGCGCGACCTTTTTATGGTCGACAGCTCGAAAGAGCCTGCCCATTTCTTTATTCAGTTATTGCAGACTGGATTCTAAATCCAGCGCTTCCCAAAGGTCACCGGACTGCCTCGTTCGGTCAGAAGTGAGCATTAACAACAATAAAGACAGAGAGGGCGAGCAAATAAACGTATTCATTTCTTTCCATCACCTTTTTAAATGCAGTAGTTTGAACTTAGGCATGCCAAAACATTTAATGACGAATCGACATCGCTGCCTGACATCACTGCCAGCGTGGTCGCTACAACAGGATTGTATTGGCTGCAATTTGCTACATATTTGCCGTAATAAAGCAAGAGATTGTTTTCTTATTAACAACGTTTTCGTCAATTTCTAGATCTTAGTGTACCTAACTGCACTCTGTACTCACCGGTGTACCTTTCTGATGCCGAGTGACGGCGCTATGCAGGCCGTCGGTGTTCAGCGACATCCGGTTAAATGCGCTCTATGGGGGCTCGCGTTTTTATTGGCTAGACTAATAATTTCTAATAAAGCACTCAAGTAATAACTTGAGGAGCTGATTATCTTGTCGAGATGTTCCTCCATCGATCCAGGAAATTTTGCGTTCGCGCAAGTTCTACTTACCGCAAGGGCGATTTCCTACGAAGGGGAAACACCTGCAAGTACAGAGACCAGTATAACACAAATTCAAAAATGTTTTCCTTGCTTAAAATAAAAAGAAATTTGATGAAAATTTCTCAGTTTGTAGATAATAAATATTCCTAAGGAATACACTATTTAGAGTCTTTTTACCCGGAACACCTCAATGCTAAATTTACGACTAAACATAGGCTAAAACTATATTTTTGCAACTTTGTCGCCAGCTGTACATGTCATTTCACGTTATATTCGTACCAAATTTTATCACTTACAGCGCAACTTTCTGGTAATTAGTTGCTATAAAACATAACCTTTCGGGAAAAGTTTTTTTTCTGCAAACGAATTGCCAATATGCACCCAATTTTGCATATTTAGTGCAGTATAAGAAAAACTCACGGATACGTAAAGATCGATAACACCTTTTTAGGTGAGAAGCCTATCTTCATTCTTAAAGGAAAATCATGTGCTCGCCTAATTTAGGAAAAGAAAATTTTTTGACAATGTGTTTTACGCCTCATATTTTCGAGCTTTCTAAAAAATGTAACATGTTCCTAGCGGTGTTGAAAAAAATTTTTTTTTTGCAGAAACATTTCTTGCTTTAAATAGGTGGTCCTCGATTTTTTTCAAAGAAATTGCTGATAGTCGAGCGCCAACGTTTGGGCACTTGGCGTGGAATGACCGATATAGGAAGCAAAGTAAACTTTGTTAAGTCAGCGACAGTAATAAATACAACTTAAAGACAAATTAGAAAGACAGCAATTATAAAAACAGTAGAACACGAATTGAATCACTTAAGCAACATATGGAAACATTACCAATTTAACAGAAAATGGGCTTCTTTAAACAGTTTCATACGTGATTAATCAGCATGACATAAACTTCAGTATTAACCGATGAAAATACAAACGCATGAGTGATACAGCATATTAAAAATGTTATGTAAGGCTCAGTTGGTTCAAAAGGAACTTCTTGAATTTTGAATTAAATGAATGCAGTGCAATTATTTTAAAAGAAATGTTAGCGAGTTTCATAATAAAAACGCGTTGAAATGAACAGATTGCTTGCCATAGTTAATGCGAAGTTTAGGTAAGATTATATTTTCATTAAGAGCAAATGTAGTGCTGTTAGTGTTGTCTAGGAAAGAAGACGGAATTCATTTTTATTTCATTTCATTTTATAATACTGTCAGCCTCATTTGGGCTATAACAGGTGGGGGGGGCAAGAGCATACATACTCAAAAATAAGCACTCCTTCTACAAACAATTAGTAACATATAGGACTGACTGACAAAGAATAGCCAAAGCTCCTTACTCTGAAGCACAGAAAACAATGCATAAAATACACTGCAAATCTTTAAAAAATAAGTCATTTAGTTCTTTAACAAAAGAAGGTACACATTCAGACGAAACAGTGCAATTTGGCAGCCTGTTCCACTCATTGATCACCTGCGGAAAAAAACTATACTTAAAGCAATCGTTGTGGTGTCTCGGAGAAGGAATGTACATGTTATTCCGGTGTCTGAATGTTGCCCCAGTCTTTATTTTTATGTACTTTGATCTGTAAATCCTTACTCCATGTTTAATTATTAGAAAGAATAATTTAAGCCTTTCATAATCTGTCCTTTGTTTTAGGGATTGAAGGTGAGCTAGTTTACAAAGTGGAGTTGGCGAGTGCAAACGCTGGTATTTCTTAAATATGAAACGTGAAGCCAGTCTTTGTATTCTATCTAGCTTATTGCAATTACTTTTTGTATACGGACCCCACACCACCGTTGCATACTCACTCATCGGCCGTACTAGTGCCTTGTAAGCGAAACGTTTGATTTCTGGGCTGGCATTGTGCAGATTTCTCCGAAGTCTCCACAGTGCTTTGTTGGCCTTAGCACAAATGGAGTCGATATGTAAATTCCATCGCAGATCTGAAGTTATCCATAAACCGAAGTATTTGTGTTGTTGGACTCGTGATCGCCTATGGAGTACGGCAATTTTAGGACGCTTTCTTTCCTGGAAACGCTCATTGCAACGGATTATGCCGCTTTTAGCTGCACCTGCGAAGTAATGCACATGTTATTTATCTTCTGGATGTTGAGATTTAGTTCTGATTGATCAGAAGGAGATTTACCTGGATTTTAAACTACGCAATCATCTGCAAGAAACCTCATAGGGACCGCAAAAAATATTTATGTAAATCGCTGATTGAAATCAAAAAGAGCAGTGGGCCCAAGACATAACCTTGGGGAACTCCAGAAATAACGTTAATAAATATAGATTTCTTAGTGTTGACTTGAACGTACTGCTTGCGATTGGAGAAATAGGAGGAAAACCATTGCATTATGTTTGGGTTTTTAAAAATAGCACTTGTTTTTAGCAACAATTTAGCATGGGACACCTTATCGAACGCTATGGCCAAATCCAAAAATATTATGTCACCCTCACGCCGGGAGTTTATTTGTCCACCGTGTCCACCATCGCGCGAAACAATAGGCGTCCTTTTTATAGACACTGGCGTGGTGCTGGCTGAGTAGATTGATGATGTCGTCATGCGACGTAGTTGTGTGCAGCAGAGATGGTGCTCGTCATGCAGGAACCGTCATACCGTATTATTATATATATAGCCACCATCGATGCCCGTAGCCGAGCTTGAGCGATGTAGCAACTGTAGGACGTAGGTGACTGGTCCGTTCAAAGCACCGAAGAGCCCGTCGACAAAGCAAGGCATCCCGTCAAAACCTGCACAAGTAGGGGTGCATTAGGTGACATCGTCACGGCTTGGTTGCCGTGTCCACTTGCATTTGCCACTTGCAGTGAAAGAAAAGGGGAATCGATTGTTATGTTTATATAACCAGGTACCTAGATTATATTTAATTATGTCGGATACCGTAAGGATATTATAGGCTTGTAATAATTGCTTGGCATTGGTGTAGTATGATCTAAAACTTATGGTGTTGCTTGCTGTATTCTGGATGATTTGTAGTGGCGCAAGATGAGTACTGTATGTATCTAGTAGTTGTAATTACACAGTAGTTAATAATGAATGCATAATACAGTGATAACAGAATACAAGGCGAAAGAAAAGGACGACCTCGAATGAGGATGCGTATAAAATAGGACATCTTTGAACATAGAACGGCGCCTATCTTTTGCAGGCTCAGTGTGATTTTTCGTGCATACATATACCCTTGCGATTGAAAAATCAGTTGCACCAATTTTAAGCACCGCTATTACTGTTTTGTTTTCAGCCGCCCCCCTTCGTCAGGTTCTCCTTGTAGAGCTACTTCCTCAGAGGTGGAAATCACACAAGCGTTTTGGCAAACTTAAGGGGTCTAAATATCGGCATATAGGCATATGGAATGTGTAAGCTCTTTCCGAACTCTTGCATTTTTTTCTTTCCTAGTTTTTCTGATATTCAATTAACAATTTCGCTAAGTAACAATATGGTCACCGGAAGTCGATGTGAAAAACCCATTGCAAGTGACGGAGGTGATGGAACCGGGAAGGCCATTTCTGCACTTGGTTCTTTATTGAATCGAAGAGTCTACAAGTCGTTCTTGCAATGCTATGCCTCAAATTTTGTTTCTATGGCCAATCCTAGATGGCAGTTTATTTGTAAGATGAAAGTAAAATAATTTTTTACTTTAACCCTCATTTGTAGTTATAAAGTTTATCAGGAAAAACAGTTTATCAGGAAAAACGTGACAACAGTTGGCGAGGGAACAGCTTAGGTAATACAACTTACGCATGATTGCCACAAGTTGAGACGCATGAGTTATATGTAAATTAATATAGATTCACGCGCAAAGACGCATTTAAAAACAGTGCACTAGATGAACATATCGTTACAACACGAAATATTAACCGGGCTAGGCAGTGGCTCACGCAGTGGGACACTGAAATGCAGAATTCCTAAAGGTGCGCGTAGGTACCGGGAAATTGCACTTAATATATAATTCCAGGAACGTCCTACATGCTTTGTGGATGACGGCTGAAGCAGAAATATTATTCCTGGTGTGATGACATTCTCTTCAAATATTTTGGCCTAGCATAAGATTTTACCCGCATGTATCAAAAGAATGCAAAATCTGACAACGCGAAACGGTCAAGATTTGTTATTGCTATGACGCCAGTTTATCTATGTGTACGTGACATTGAAGGTGGTACGGTATCAACAGATAAATGTTTTTTTTGATATAACAGCATTCCTTTTAAAAATTGAGTTTTGTATATTTATTATTTTTTCAGCGAAAGCATGCTATGTAGGTTCACAATTAGTAAATGTTTCTATACAACATCGGTCATAGACCTTTTATGCTTCGTACGTGTTGGCGATGCAGTAAAAATGGAAGTGGGTCAAGATAATTTGGTGAGAAAAATACATGAGAAAAGAAGTGGATGGAAGTTATTACCTTGGCACTTAAAAGTAGGAAAATTCTGTGATGACAGAATACGTATTGACGTGCTATGTTAAACCGTTAAGCGTGCGTCTGATTAGGCAATTTCGAGATGATTACTCCTAGACATTCTTCGCTACGTACAGCTTTGATACAGTCATGTGCGCACTTAAGCATAGCATTCAAAAATGTAGAGAAATCCTCAGGGAAGTTTGGTTCTACAGATGTCGCGGGAGAAAGGTAAGTGGAAGATATGGTGCGTAGCTTAAAGACCAGAGTTCATATCTTTACTGAATAGAAGACAGTTCGCTCATTAATAATGAATTGGAGTAAGCTAAATTTAATGTAGCGACTTTGAAAGAGATTCCAGTGATTGACCTCATGACGCTAATACTTAGTGATGCTTAGGGTACGCGGCTGTTTTTTGTATTCATTTCGCTGAGACGGCAACAGGTAGATGGATGTTTCTACACAGGAAAATGAATTTACAATTAATTTGTTATCACCATGCTGCACATGTTTTCTCACGGTAACATCTATATCTTTGAAGGACGAGGTACTGATCTTGGTCGATGAAATCTAGAGCACAGATATTAATACAGCTACTGGGACAATTGGACTCAGCAATTATTCAAGGCGGCCACGTGGCTATATAGGCAGTGTTATTCCGTTTATTAAGCCAGCTGTTGTATCAAGACAAAACGTTTTCAGAGGTCAGAGTGTAAGACACAAATGTTTGACGCTATAAATGTTCCCAAGCAGAGAGCAGGTGTTTGAAGGAAACCTTATAAGTAGGCGAACAAAGCTAGGGACGTCAGTATTACCAAAAGCGGAGGCCCTCTGTATATAGTCTACGCAGGATCTGTACTTTCTTTCATTATTTTTTTCTCTGTCATTTCGAGCTTCCCACGTCACTATACATACCGAATTCACCCATCAAACCAGCGTTTTGAACCAACAGAGTCACTGAGGGACGCCAGTCGTTGCACGACAAGGTATGAAACTCTGCATCTTTTTCTTCTTTACAAGAAAAGACTCCGTAGATTTAGTAAAGTCGTTTTTGGCTTTCTATGTACTTGATAAATAATTGTGTGCGGTGTCATGTGGTGTCGCAAGCCTTAGGAAATCACAGGAGTTGCTAGTAATTACTGAGGATTGGATTAAACATCAAACCAAGTTGGGTGTAAAGGCTAATAACTGCAGCCCACAAGAATGTAGTTCACGAAATCTGTGTGGCTTATTTAGTAAAAACAAACCACCCTGGATTACGATCCTCCAAAATGCGAAATCTGACCGTAGCTATATACGTCTTTTCATTTCGCGATATATAGGCCGGCCAGGGCAATCTGTCCCGTGTGGCACATAACAAACAGAGAGACGTGTGGAGTCACTGCCTTGCTAATCGGGAGATCGCGATAGGCTGCATGTGGGCGACGCGTGGGCGCAATTTACAGCAGCTGCCGGAGACAGGCCTCCACTCATGCAGCACTTTCTTTGCATATATAGTATTGGTGGGCGCACTCGCCATGTGCCGTAGGAGAAAAAAAATGGCGCGCTACTCCCGGTCGCCACCGCTAAGCCCGCTTAGCGTGGCACAACGTTTTTACAGTAAAACTGCTGATGGCTAAGGTCTGGTGTATCTCGTCTCCGTGGAATGAGACCAGCAATTTATACCCCTCCACCATCGTCAATAATTCCCCAAGTTGTGCGCACTCCTCGCCACAAACGCCGTCTCTCTCATGACATTGTGCCATAGCGCGGCACCCGCACTTCTTCGCCAAGCTGTGCGGTGTACTAGAGCGCACGCCGTGATCGGCGTAGCCGCGCTATTAAAAAACGCCATTCTCTCTATCTATAAATTGGTTTGTATCAGTGCCTTGGGACGCATAGATCGCGCTACTAGCTTTATCAGTTGCACCTTGGACTCTGTATGGGCAGGGCGCGTGTTGTTCAATCAGAAGAAGACCAAGTAGAATACAATGAGCGTCGGTATGTGAGACCGCCCTTGCACCTGTACCCAGTCCGACAACGTCAAGCGCTGGCCAAGCTCCTCCCGAAGAAGAGCGACTCTCACATGTCGCATCTACGCACTGCCTTCTTGTCAATGGGCTGCTGTAACTTGAAATGGCGGCTGTCTTCTGTAGATCGGGGCGAACACCTGATTTGCTGATGACGTGGCCCAGTAACAGAAGCTCATCATTAGCGAAGCGACACTTTTCCGGCTTCAAGGTGAGCCCTGCTGATTTGATGGTCTCTACTATTGCGGCAAGCCGCCTAAGGTGATCGTCAATATTTCCGGCGAAGACGACAACGCCATCCAAGTAAACAAGACAGGTCTGCCACTTCAGCCCTGCTAACACGGGGTACATGACGCGGTGGAACATTGCAGGCAACGAGCACAATCCGAAGGGCATGACCTTAAACTCGTAGATGGTGTCTGGCGTGATGGAGGTGGTCTCTGCGCGATCTCTGTCGTCGACTTCTATGTTCCAGTACCCAGACTAGACATTCACTGACGATAAATATTTAGCACTGTAGAGCCGATCTAATGCGCCGTGTATTCGGGGGAGGGGGTATACGTCCTTAGTCATCTTGTTCAGTCAACGATAATCGACGCAAAAAAGTAGGCTTCCGTCATTTTTCTTGACTAAGACAACATGATATGTACACAGCGTATAGGCGCCTGGTTGATGTGGTCACGCAGGATTTCGTCAACTCCTTGTCTTATAGCTTCACGTTTTCGCTTCAAAACTGAGTAAGGGCTCTGGCGGAGTGGTCGAGCGCACTTTCGGGTATTACGCGATGATTTGCGACTGGTATTCCTCGAATTCTCGATGTCGTCGAAAAGCATTCTTCGTATCGTCTACAGAGACTTTTGAGCTGTTACTGCTTAATCGTGGGGAGGCTTGGATATATGTCGAAGCCTGGTTCGGCAACTACGGTCGTCGGGGTAGATGCGGCGGAACACGAGAGGGCAAACGCATTGCTTGTTTCCAGAGTTTCCTCGATGTATGCAATCCTCATGCCTTTGTTGATGTGCTTGAACTCCTGGCCAAAGTTTGTCAGCAACACTTTCATTTTTACTCCGTGCAGTAAAGCGATCCCTATTGCGACACAAAATTCACGGTAATGTTGTAGAGGTTGCTCCCCCTCAATGACGCCTTCTACGTCTGCAGGTGTTTTGGTTCCGACTTAAATGACAATGCAGGAGCGGGGTGAGACGCTCATTTGATCTTTGAGCACACTCAAGGCGTCATGACTACGACAGCTCTCCGTTAATATCGCTTGATCTTCCAACAACGTTATCGACTTCGACTTCAGGTCGGTGATTGCGCCGTGTTGGTTCGGAAGCCCATGCTAAGAATAACGTCTAGTGAACATTGCTGAAGGATAACGAAGGTGGCAAGGTAAGTCTGGTGTTGAACTGTAATTCTTGTGGCGCAGATTGCAGTTGGCATTATTAGGTGTCCTCCAGCAGTCCAAATTTGTGAACCTTCCTATGCAGTCTGTACCCCCTTCAACTAGGCCGCGATTGTTCCACTCATGACTGCGTAGTCGGCTCCTGTGTCCACTATGGCGGTGGCTGCGTGGCCGTCGAGCAGCACGTCATTGTCTTGCGCTATGGCTTCGGATAGGCCTCGGAGGTAATGGCGTCGGATCACAGCAGCATCATGTACATCTGACGCTGGAACGTGGCGTCCTCAAGTCGTCTTTCATCTTTGTATTCTTGACTTTATGGCTTCGTCGGTATGCCGGCGTCTCTTCGTCGGCGACGGAGGGTCTTCAGTTTGACAAACCGCAATCTCACCTTCATCAGTTGCTTCCTTTAGTTTTCCGGATATGGGCTGACGGACCAGCCCTGGGCTGGGCCAGTTTATGGACGGCGCTGCGGCGACAGGTAGTGCCCTGGTGATGACGAACAGGACGGCCGTTGAGGGCTCCACTGTGTGGCAGCGAGATTGTCTGCGAGCTCACGTGTGTGTTCACCTTGCCGTGAGCGCGGTGCGTTGATGGCGAATCCTCGCAGTCCTATCTCGTGGTAAGGGCATTGACACTAGATGTGCACGGCTTCTCCGCAGTGATTTCGAGGCGGATGGTGGTGAGGGGCGCGCGAAATGACAGTCTTCCCTGGAATGCTGTGTGGGGCGATGGAGTGGCGTGGTGACTGCGGAGGGTGGGGGGTGGATGGCAGAACTGTGTCATCACTGCGCCCTGTCGTGGGCACGGAGGGGGAACGGACGGCGGATTACAGTGGCGTACGTCGTCGCTTGCGGCCAAGGCTACGGTTATTCACGGGCTACTCCGAGTTGTTGTTGGAACTCCTCAGGTACGACGTTGGCAATCGAAGCTACTTGAGGCTGTGTTTAAAGCAACAGCTTCTGTAGCTCCTCCCGCACTACTGGTGGGATAGTCTCGCGCGGGTCGTCGGTGGCCAGTGACTGAACTCCGACGTATTTTGTTGAGTTTGTGTGGTGGCTGAATTGTCGGTTTCGCATTTACAGTGTCTTCTCGTTACTTGTGGCTCCGAGAAGAAACTCGCCGACGGTCTTCGGTGAGCTCCGTACCATTTCGGCGAGAAGTTCCTCCTTCACACCACGCATGACTAGGCGGACTTTTTTCTCCTCTGACATTTCCGGGTTGGCATGGTGGAATAGGCGGCCCCCATTCTCGCTTGATAGCTGCACTCCGGCTTCCAATAGCACCTTTTTTTCCGGACGATGCTTGTGAAGGTGTGTAAGAAGTCACTTCGGAACAGCTCCCGCATTGTAAGGGTCGGCTCCCGTATCTCGAACCACGTCCTCGCTGCATCGTTCAAGGAAAAATACACGTGGCACAGTTTGTCCTCCGAAGTGCAGTTATTCAAGACCGTGAACTTTTCAAAAATCTCCAGCCAGGTTTCTGGATACCCCGACGAAGCTCCACGGAATGTGGGTGGCTCTCTCGGTTGTTGAAGACCAATTGGGGACACAGGTGCCGCCATCATGGTCGTTGTCTTGCTAACAATCTCCTCGGTCGTCTCCGACAAACGTCAGTGCTCCGCGGTCAGTCCTTGAAGTCTTCGGCTAGCTCGCTGGTCCTTGGCGATGCTGGTGTTGTCTTCGGGCTTCGGGCTTGGATCATGGCTTAGCGGGGGCGTTCGGTACATGAACGCACTAGCACCTCCACTAGATGTCACTTGGTAGTGTCGGTGAAGAAAACAAGACGGTGAATGGCAAAACTAGCATTTTATTGGGCGAACATGTGCACACAAAAGCAAGTTACACTCAAAGCACAGCAATAGCAACGAACACGATCGGTGGTCGTCGAAATGTGAATAGCGTATCAAGCGCGTGGGCTATGATACAACATAGCATTTCTTGGATCTATTTCAATCCTTTCGTGCGTTTGTCAGATATTGGAAAAACGTCTGCTCAAGACAATGAGCAGCTTTTTAAACAAGCGTTGCGTGTTATCTCCTAGCCAGTATGGCTTTGTGCCGAATCGGGGCACGCAGTTGCTGCTTCAAGACTTTCCTGATACACTAAACAATTTATTTGAACACAATCAGATTTCTTTTGCACTATTTCTCGACGTCCGCGAAGCGTTGGACAGCGAATGTCATAGTATACTACTAACCAAACTTTCTTTGCTACGCTTTCGTGGTGCGTTTTTGCGGCTTCTGAAAATCTTTTCATCTCACAGGCAGCAACATGTGTCTATTGGAATATTTCGTAGCAACCTGACCGACATTAACGCTGGCATCCCCCAAGGTTCAATTTTAAGCCCGTTATTATTTACTTTATAAATCAGCGATTTATCTAATGTTGTGAACGTCAAATTTTATCAGAATGCTGATGACACTGTCCTTCCTTCATACGCTGGATGTTACACTGACGCCATCTCTTCTTTACAAATTGCAACAATAAAAATGATCGACTGGTTTCGGAATAGTTTAGTCAATATCAATGCCTCTAAAACTCAACTACTCTGTTTCCACAACCCTGTCAAGCTAGTTATCCTATCGTCCCCATTATATTTCCACACATCACATTGCAATCCCTATTCATGTGACCCTCCGCAATACGTTCGTTTAATTAAATATCTTGGCGTTTTTTCTTACATGCATTTATGCTGCAATTCTAATTTCGCACACATTTGTCAAAAACTTCGCGCAGTGTCTTCTGTTTTGTATAATATCAAATTTTACATGTCATTGTCTGTCCGAAAGCTTGTAGTACATGCCTTATGCTACAGTGTAATCCGGTATGGAATGTCTACATATGGTCATGGCGCTCAACATTTGGTAAACCGGGTCTATTCCGTCATTCCTGGTATTCTGAAGCATGTTGCATATGATATCTCCTCCAAGTTTGATGTGTTCATACTTTGTGTTTACCTGATTTCAATTCTTTGCTACTAGAGGCTGTTGTCTTAAAGCATTTTTGGATAAGTCATTATAAAATACCTCATGGGCCTATTCGTTGCCTTAGACCAAAGAATCCTTATGTTACACTACGCTGTGAGACCACATACGGTCGAAGACTCTGTAACTATTATGACCACGAAGTGCTGAATTTACTTCCCCAAAGCATACAAGACGTGAAGACGAAATGGCGTCTCAGAAAGGCTCTTAGACACATTAATGCGTGATCGGAAGCCTGGCATGTGTTCTTTTTGTTGTTTCCCTGTTGTCTACGAACTGATAACGTGTTACAGATTGCTCCTGACGCTGTCTGCTAAGTACAGCCGTTCAAGCCCATTGCGGCTCTGGCAGACCCGATTCTTCCATTGTATTATACTGAAGTCAGCAATAAAGTATTATAATAATATATTATTATTATTATTATTATTATTATTATTATTATTATTATTATTATTATTATTATTATTATTATTATTATTATTATTAGTCGTGGAATGATCCAAACTAAGCGCTGTGACCCACGTGTCTTCCACAAAGTTCTACACTATGTGCGTCGCGCATACATGCAATCTGATTACAGAAGGTTCAGCGACAGACAGCGGATGGAACCATCGATAACATTCCGGAAATTTCTCATACATGCAGGTGCGTCCTGGGCTGTGCGATAACATTTCTTAGGCGGTCAAACGTGGTCACTCGATAAAGATGAACAAGTACACGTGTGAATATGTTGTCTTGTGCATTACTCTAGATACCTGTTCCCGTATTCTTTCTGGAAAGTCATTGTTCACGCACTTGTGTACAGCTATCTCAGACATGGAATTACCATATTTTATCACTATTCGTTCACTTGGCGCTCAACGTTTAAATCTATCCTGAAATCTGTTCTTCGAAATATTGCATACAATAAGACCATTCCCCCTAATAATAATCTAATTTCTTTTTGCCTTTTTGCAGTTGCCTTCATTTACTGCATTATTTTTTCAAACTGTGGTAGTAAAACAGTTTTGGAAGAGTGATTTTCTTTTTCCTTTGTTTCCTGTCAGATCACCGAGACACTATCATACGTTCACTAGACGATGGTGTTATACCAGTATTGGTAGGTACACCACAAAGTATTATGTGCCTAGCGTTTTTAATTCTTTATCCCCTGAACTGTGCTCGATCACATCAAAAAGGGCACTCACACTGTACCTCAGAACCAAATATTCTTCTGCTTAGTTATAATTGGAACCCGTGTCATAATTTCGATTGCTTTCGTTTGTTCTGGATTGGTGTGTATCTTCTGGAGCTTGCTTTTGCTCATAGCTCGCTTTTGTTTTTGGCACTTTGGTGGTGTAGCCTCCCTTTTGCGTTGTAGTATGCTTTTGTTTTGTAGCTTGCCTCAGTTTACAGCTTGGTAGCCTTGATTTTTTGTGTGTGTACGTGTCGCTAACTGGCGGGTACAACCCAACAAGCCTTCTGACTTGGGCTGACCGGTTTTTGAATTCGCACTAGTTTGATGAAATAAAGATAATGGGATTCTTATTATATTAAGCGCTTACGCATGCCTGTACGTATATCTTAAAGCATCGAGTGTTCATATTTGTTACCTAAATTGGTAGTTCCGCCCAGCCTTAACTAAAATGTGTTTCAAAAGCAATAGTGCGCAACGTCGGGACATGCAATCTATGACCAAATCAAAGCATAATAATCACGAAGAACACTACGCTATGCATTCAACTAACAGCTCACAATGTCAAATATATTCTCATATATTTCATCTTGCTTCACACAGACCTTAATTAAAAAACCAGCAGTATGTTATTGAATAATAATATCACTGTAAACTCGCTTTATTTGACACATGAGTTGTATATTGCTTCCCTTGCTTGCATTCACCGGACGAAGAAGCTTGAACTGCATTTAGGTAATTTCCAAAACATCGCATCTTCTTGCATAAGAAATGTCTCATTAATTACCACCTGATAGTGAATTTTAGGGATGTCGCTCCGCCGTATTCTACAAGGACGAAAGAACTGCTTAGTTCTTCGAACGCCCTGCAGAGTTAGGCACTCAAGGCCTTTGTTATTGTTTCTCCACAGAATATATTGGTCGAAGAAAGGACCGAGTAATATGGTACTGCGACTGATGATTGTGTTATTTACATCCCAAATTTTGCAGATCACGGCATGTAAGTGGAATGTTTTATGATTGAATTGTAGTGCAAGTGTTCTTAACTTTTTTCGACACCAAAACTGTTCTACTTATGCTCATATATTAGAATAGTAAGAAATGATTAACTAAGATTAGAAGCACTTGCTCACTAAGAAGACCTATTTGTTGCAAAAAAAACATTATGTTCATTCAATGCACGCATTGAAATCCATCAGCAGGAAAGTTTCACGATATAATTATTTTCATTCTGCACAAATAAATGTTATTCGATCCTTCAACTAAATCTATTACGCTACTGAATAATTAAAAACTAAATAACGAAATCTAGGATAGCCGAATTCTGAGACATTCCTTCAAAGAGTGGGATGGCACTGTATTCTGTCAATATTTCGAGTATTAGGAACATTCTTAAGGATTTGTCTATTTAGCAAGCAACAGGAGACACTCCATTTCTCTATGGTGAATATTATAATGGAAAGTTGTGTTCCTACATTCGTGTGCCTTCCAAGGACTCATGTAATAAAAACCAGTTGTAGTGTTGCTGGAGTCCTTGATAATATTACATCTGCAAATCTCGATCGCTCTGGACAAGCTAAGCATTGGTGGTTCAACAGCGCCATTTTGCTGCTATTCGATTTGCTCATGAATTCACCCAGTCGAGTGCCATTTTGGCGGAGTACTCATAGTGCCGCATTTTCACACTTTCACGGCAATGCAATGTTTTCAGTAGGGTTATGCACCTACGTACTCAACTACAAAAATCGATTTGTGAACGGCCAAATTCATTTCGTGACTCCATCATAAAATTATTTTCTACAAACCATGTACAGTATACCATCCGTGGGAAGGTCGCTGTTGGTTTTGTGTTTTACCTAACTCTAGAGCAGCACCTAATGATTGCACATTACTGTGCAGTCATTAAGTGTTACTCAACAAGCTTCGTGAAATGGCGGCAGATGACTGCTGTGCTCGATCAAGTGTCCCGAAAGAAGTAATTTATCTGCTCCTAAACTGCTCCAAAAATGCTGCTGTGGCTGCGCTTAAACTGCACCAAAACGACAGTTTTCCTGGTCCAAAAGTCTCTCTGAATTCTAAACTGGCTGGATCATTCCTGGGTAAGTAAACACATTTTGGGTCTTCCCATACCATCGCATATATGCAGTGCAGCCAGATTACTTGGGCTAAATAACACTTCATTGGAAAGTTGCTACCTCAAGGAGAGGGACCATCTGAATTGCCATGACATGACTGAATTTTAGAGTATAGGGAATATTTCAAATAGTCATATTTCTGGTAGTGCTTCACTTGAAGATATATTAGGCCTTGAACTAATTTTTAGGAAGATCAAATCTGGTGTACATTATAAAATATGTATGTATTCACTGTCATCATACTTCCTGCTTGTTCGTTTCAGTGTTTTTTTTTTAAAGTGCAGACTTCGTAAATATATGGAGGCCCTTCTGCATTGAAATATTCGACGTCATGTTCAGATTTTGAGTCTTATGCACCTTACACTCAATATATTTTCACTGTGATTATCTTTAGAAGTCAAGTTCTTTGACGACTTCACTAGATTTAGTTTTAGGCTGTGTGTACCAACTCGTGAATTGTTCCATAATTCATGCCACACATCGTGTGATCTAATAAACACATGCTTAAAATGTTCGAGCACCTTGTATTTATATAGTTTTTTCACTGTCACACCGCCTTTTTTCTTTGTTTTGCTATAACAGTAAGGACTGTGCTGTTTTCATCGTGAAATTCTTTTAAATCCCTTTGTCGGCGACTTTCAAGCGATCTTGAGTCAGAGGCCACAGCCATTATCCAGGCACTCAATACAAGAACACAGTGAGAGCATTTGGTATCGTAGCGAGAACCAAAGGCGATGTTTCGCACAGCCTGTCAAAACCTAATAAAATGTGGTATCTGGCCCCCGACTTTTTGTACCGGACAAAACTACTTATGCTAATTACTGCCCAAACAAGTCACGCAAATATTGCTTCAGATTTCTTCCTAATGTTTGTTCATAATACCGTTCAAGCTGGAAATTCTGGTACGCTGAAGCTTAATTTGTTATTTTCATTTTCGGCAATCAAAAGGGAGATACAGATCACCATACAATTCGTTGTCCTCTTTAGGAGCTGAGACATGGAGTAGCCTTTGCTCTTTTCAGCGCCAGGGGTCCGTGACTTCCGTCGGAAGGGTCTCGCTCCACCATGAGAGATGGCGCCAGGCTGTGTGACCAAGCCGGCAGCGTCCGGCGCACCGCAGAAACCTACCTAAAGCCGAAAATTTTGTTCTTCTTCAAAGAGACAAGAACAAGTCGCAACACACGCTGAACTTGCTTTGCTGCACTGTTTGCAGTGAAAGACGCCACATGAACGCAATTGCTGCGCATCACGGTGGCAGGAAACAACTGCGCCTATGCGGGACAGTGTACAGTATGGTGTGCTTCAGTGTGGTGGGATGTGCTGTTACGAACATGCCCTACAGAGATTTTTGTAAATAGTATCACCTTCAACAAATCTGCTTCGCGGTTGGTGATTTCATGCTTACACCTACTTTCGATGACGAGAGAACCAGACATTTTCTTCTTGTTTCTATTTTTATGTGCTCTAATAACTTGTGGATTTCTCCTGGTTAAAAACTTATGTATAACATTACATGATAAACTATTTTCCTGCTTGGATAATCTAAAAAGGTTCCCAAACAGTGATAAAATAAATAAACTTGAATGATGTTATTTTGGCACATTTGCTTCCATTAGTATGTGCATTCTATCTTTTTACAATCTCCTTTCTCAAATTATTGCATCTGTTGTGGCTCACTTTATTTGCATTGAATAAACACCTTCGTTTTTTTATTAAGTGGTAAGTCAAATGTGTGCCAGGGCATGAATATTACTTAATTCGTTTTTAGCGTCCACACTGCAGTGAAGTGTAAAAATTGGGCCACGGATATTAGTGCTTTTCGAATGGCTACAACGTCTTCAAGAACGCAACAACGTACAACATTGTCTTGTTTTTGCATGTAATTTCCAATACTACGAGACTCCCATTTATTGTTATATAAGTAAAGATATCTGTGTTTTGCGTTCCTCAACCTTGTATGTGTGTTAAAAATAAAATAAAAATATAGATATAATGCAGTGAACTGCTCTCATTTCGTATGGAATATGGAAATCGCTGTTGACAAAAAAATTATCATAGGGACTCAATCACACGTGCAGATACACCAGTACCTGCCACATCACTAAAGCTAAGTGCCATTTTGTTAGCCAGCAATCTATCCCGCTCATTTGATTCTTGCAGCTGTATATTCACATACGATCTCCTTCATGCGTGTTTCACCCTGTACGCTGTTGCCATTATGAATTCACATACCTGAGAGGTGTTTCCTGACTGTAAGTTTTAAACTACTGGCAGTTAAATGTGTATCAAACAATAGAATAAAACTTCATATTACTTTGAAGCTTTTATTTTGCTTGAGTAGAAGCCGATAAAAAATTTAGGACTGCAATAGGTTAAAGAGTCTAGAGAAAGTTATACCTTGGTTTTCTGTAACAGGTTTGCAGCATTTAAAAAACCTTGTTAAGAAAACTACGTTTAGAAGACATCTTGCAAAACGTGTGATATCCCAAATTTGGCGTTGCACTAGATGGTCTTCATGATACTTACAAGGCGTTTTCTGACCTCCAAAAAAGTTTTGACAACATGTCTTCAATAAGTCTCTAATATCTTGGTAAGATACACTTGAAGACGTCGGCTAAATGTTTGCAGTGATTAGCAAGACAACTTGCTCATCTTGCTAAGACGTATTGTAAACTACTAATGAACTAATGTGCATTCAGTAGGCTATAGCCACAGTAATGAGATTCAATCGCACTTACCTCGCCATTGTCGGGTCAGCGTTGTCGATGCGTCATCGCCAGTAAGGTGTTATCACGCTTCCGTTGTAAAACTGTCGTTTTGAGGTTGTCAGCGTCCTGCCGTCATTGTAATTGCAGCTTCGTCAGCAGATTGTGATGTTACCATCATCCTCACGGAATCCACGTCTACGCTCGGAGTCAGCCCATTGAGCTCATGCCATCGCCGTTATAATGCATTTGTCATTCTGTAGGCCTGAGCTCCATCGTCACAACTTAGCCGTCGTGATACAGTCGTCGTCATACTATCTGGCTAATAGGCGACCTTGGTAAGCAAGTGCAGTGCCAAAGTGGGCCAATAGCAGAGAAAGCTTACGTCGCATGTATCCTAAGCATCGTAAGTCCAAAAATGACCACCTTGGATTTTAGCTACACGCGTCTTCAGCTATACGGCATGCCGCTATACTGCTTGAATGTCAATCGCACTTCATCGAGACTCAGGCGAGATGGGTTCTGCGTCGCTTTTTTAAATATATGCTTTGATGGCACTGAATCACACAACCAGCACGCCGCCATTCGCCACAAGAAGCACTCGGGCAGCTGCTGGGGTGAGGACCTTCTTTAAACGTCTACGTAGGTTTGCACTCATCACAAACACTTGGGCTCCAGTGTCGAGGAGTGCTTGGATAGGTAAGATGTCTATTTTAACGTCAATTACACTTCTCTTTGTGAGCACAGACAGAGGATTTGCTGCAGTAGTGGGCAATGCAGCACCACCTCCGAGGGCTGCATTTCTTAGTTTTCCGAAAGGGTGCGGCCAAAGGCCACACGCGACGACAGGCAACGTGGCTGTGGCGAATGGGAAGATGGGCGACGTGTTCGCAGTGAACGAGACTGGTGTCCACGTGGCGATGGTGAGAGACTGTAGCATGTGTTTTCAGCATAGTGGTCACCGCTGTCGGCGCTGTCCGCGGTGGGCGGAACATTGCGGGCATTTCCATTAAAACGGCTCAGGTTGGTTCGCCTGCGAGGTGTTGAGGGCCACGAGTTGCGACAGCATCAGGCGACATGGCCAATGCGGCGGCAGCTGAAACATATCGGCTGGTAGTCCGCGATTCTCCACTCAGTCGGGTCACGATAACGCGGAGAGAAGCGTCGGGGTGGGGCGCAAATAGTAGAAGGGCGCTCATCGGCTCTGGGGTTGGTGACAGCACAGACTGAATGTAGACCCAAGTTTTCAAGTTCCTGTCGAACGACGGCTCATATGAGGGCAACTGAACAAGAGGTAGTATCAGGGATACGCGAACAGAAAGCTGCGGGCGCCATCGCGTCCAGTTCACGTCGGACGATTCGCACAACATCCTCTGATGGTGACACATGCTGCTGTGCGGGCTGAACTTCACATGTTGACGTTGAAGCAGCGTTAGGAAGTCTTTTGACTGGGTGCAGGACGCATCGCCTTTTGGCCTTCTCGAATCGTCGGCACTCTTTGATGGTAGCATCAGCTGTAGAACAGCTTTTCCACATGAGCATATTAGAGGTGTCGCCAGCAATTCCCCGTGAGCACATGCCCTATCTTCTCAGCATCTGTCATGTCATGATCGGCTTTACTACAAAGCGCGAGCACGTCGTGGATATACGTAACATAGGACTCTGTGAGGGATTGGGAACGAGGGGCCAGTTCCTGCTTCGCGGGAATTTTACGGCCGGCTGGTTTGCCAAACAGCTCTCTTAACTTCTCTTTTCATTTGTCCCAGCTGGTCAGCTCCTCTTCATGGTTTTCGAACCACACGTTTGCCGTGCCTCTTAGGTAGAACAACAAGTTAGCTAGCATAAGCGTACGGTCCCATCTGTACATTCCACTCACACGTTCCTACATAGCCACCCGCTCTTCATCGTCAGTGCCATCAGCCCCGCAGAAAGTTCAGGGATCCTTGGGTTGCACAACCACAACCAACCGAAGGGGACAGCGACTTAGCATACGATGGTGACGTTGGGGGCGGCAACAACGTTGATCCCGAGGGCTCATCATCCTTCATCATGAGAACGGTGATGCGACGTCGACGGTGGAGTTCCACTTCCAGCCGTGGTACCCCGCCCCTTCCACCAATATATTACGGGATTGTTGTGAGTTGTGATGAGTTGTGGATTAGATATTGTATATACAGGAGTGTTGGATTTTGCAAAGAATAACATATACCATCAACATGTTTTTTCGCTTTCATTGTTTCCACAATAAAGGAAACGGGTGCTCAAGTTATAGCTAACATTTCCCTTTTGTAGGCCACCTAAATAACATTTAATATATAATTTATTATTAACGGAAACATGAATTTTAAAATATTTGTCGCAACAATTCGGCAGAGACATCAAAGACTACTTACGTTTGGGAATGCAAAAGCGTTATACTGCTTGTACACTTCGGAATGTCATCAACGCGCCCATTTTATGCACTCATGACGAATACCACCTTTTATCCATTGGTTGTGCCATCACATACCCAATGACGCACGTACTAGTTGGCACCTTTAGCCAGGCAGAACAGTGGAGCTGACATGGCACCGGAGAATCGTGCTCGACTCGCACACCGGAGGCCCGGGCTCGATTCCCACCCTGACCGAAATGCACAAAATTTCCTTTTCAAAGCCATTCATTTACTTTGTTTAGCGGAACTTCCCTGAGAAGTTCGACGTGTTTCAGTTGGATGTGTTTTACTTGTCGGTCATTTTCGGTAGTATCTTTCGGTCACGCCGAGATCGACGGATTTTTGCGTAATGGGGCATCCAATGATTTCGCTTTGGAATGTTGCTGTAATATAGCTCTTGAACGTAATATCGATACTTTGTTGTGTAGTTTATTAGGTCTCATTCGTATGATAATTGTGTACTAAATAGGTTTGTGGAAGTTATCGACCAATCAAGTAAGATTTGCCACCACTCACAGACCTTTGCGAAGGGTGTGGAACATCCTTTCAGCCGCAGGGGTCACGAGTACGTGATCTTTCTGGGGGAAGGCGACAGGTGAATAAACCGGCAGGTGCAACCTGAAGGCGTCATTCCTGCCGGATTTGAGACCTTCGTTATAAAAGAACGAGAAGAAAGGGAGTACACCGAGGGGCCCAAATTTTCAATAATCATGTCTTGAGAAGCCATCAAAGACGCCACAGAAAACATAGGGGACATTTCTTGCACTTACTAGTTCAATTATATAAATAATTAATTATTGGCAATAAAAGTGGATGAGAAAACAATTTGCTGCAGGTGGGGAACGATCCCAGGTCTTCACATTACGCGTGTGATGCTTTCACGGATTGAGCTCCCGCGACTTGGTAGCTCAATTTATAGCAATGTTGGCTTCTTAGATATGATTAACAAAGAAATCGGGCCTCTTGCTTTAAGCCCTTTCTTCTCATTGTCTTGATTAGGCTTTTTAGTAGTCTATCTCAAAAATGACCGGTCGCTGTTATAATTATGCCCAAATTTACAAAAAGGATTCGGTACTTTCGCAGCTCTAAAATGAGGAATGTCGGCACTGTAGAAAAAATCGGAAGAAACTATTCCTCCCACTCTAATTATCATAATTTTTTAACTTTAGGTTTAGAGCACGTCGGGTAAGAGTGAGAGGGTGGCCATAGAAAAATTGCATTTGTTTCTTTTGGGCTTACACTTGCAATAATGTTGTCCATGAAAATCACGTATCGCACGCAGAAAATAACATTTCTTTAATTTATACAGCACAAAAGATCGAAAGAATCCGGACCCAATCAGGTCAATGAACACGTTCGATATGTTCACGACGAAGGATACGGTAGGCATTTACTCAGACTGATATAAATTGCAGTCTTTCTAGCAATAAAAAAGTACAGCAATTTCTTTCATGTAAAAATTCGCGATATTTCTGATTTAAATAAGGCGTATTTCTGCGATACCTTAAAATCAAATTTGTACATTTTTAGCAAATATATATACAATAATCTTATCCAAGAAGATTACTGGCAGCATGAAGTCCATGATAATGTTCCGAAATTCATATATTCGATAACCTCGAAGGCAATATTACGTATAAGCTGCAATGCACCAACCACTACGTAATTTCCTCATGGGTAAGGAAAAGATAAACTTAAGAGATAGCCTCACAAACATTGTTTATATTCTGGCATCAGTCTGCAGGAACGTCAGCCTAGAGCACTTAGGGTCCCGCTCCTGGAAGTCTCACAACATAGGCTAACCATGTGGAGAACTTGCTGCAGTCACTTTAATGCATGTTGATCTAATATGCGTGTATATGAAATAGTAATCGCTTAGGATGGCGGCAGGCAAGAACCACTGTGTGTAAACGATGTACTTCCTGCCGTCGCTAGACAAGGGGTAATAACATGATGCTAAGAGCTCATGAGAAGCAGGAAATGGCCGTCACTGAGGGGCTGTATCGGCGACATGGTGCCTTCATATGTGCGAAAGCGCACATATGAAGTATATGACATATATACAACATGCGGAATGTGGCGTCAATTTCTGCCACATTTTTTATCACCGAGGAGCATAACGCATCATGGACAACATGCATTGTCTCGAGGATCTTATGCAGAAGCTAGATTAGGCTGACGAGCACTCACTGGAATCGCCAAATGAAAACATAGTGAACCCGCTCATAAAGTCCAGAACGGAGTGAATGGCCATGCACCATACAATAAGAACCAACAAAGTCTATAGAGAGCGATAGTCAGCAGCTTGGGGCCTACACTCAGCGGTGTGCCTTGAGGCAAGGTTGTAGCCTACAGTTGGGACGGGTGAGCAACCAAAAAGTGCCGCTAATGAGTCGTAACCACCATAGTAAAATTTCGTATAGGCTCGTTCATAGCGTTAAAATTCATAGGTAACTATCTATTTATCTGTATTTATATGTGTGTTTTTAACATTTGGCCGGCACATCTGGGTCACTGGGTCGTCCATCGTCAAATCTTTAGTGCATTAGGCTGCTGTTTTCAGGAAAGAAGGGTTCCAGACCAATCATAAATCCAACTAGCCTGACTGAGTATGTAGCAATGTGTACATAGTACCGCTCTCCAGTGGACCTCTTTGGGTCGCGACAAATGGGTCGCTGCATATTAGGGGCGGCGTTGCTACTACTGTTTAAACTCTTTTGCGATCGCTTGGAACACCGGGTATGTCACCCTTGGTCTGTGGTACTCGTCAATGAACTGCTTTGATGTCGACTTCGGTCACTACGTATGTGACAGTAGGTGTGTGCCGTACTTCAATGAGCGTCCTTGATGACAACCTACGCAGCTATGTATGTGCCATTGGTAATTTGTCGCTCTACAATGAAGAATGATACCCTAAATTTGTCCGATGCTCAGCAGAATCAAACCACGTGACTAGGGTTCCAAAAGAGAGCAACTCGATGCTTTAGCAGGCTACTTAAGAAATGCACTACATATGTGTCGATTTTCAATAAAAGTCTTTCGCGTCAATGTTTTTGCGAGCTGCGCAATAGATAAACGGAATGTGCCGCTCTTCAATGAAGCTCTCGACTGCCTGGCTCACAAAGTATGTGTCACCGGGTGCGTGGCAATGAGGGAACAATTCTCAGCCTTTGAAGGAATCGGTCCATCATGCTTCTCGTCTCAGAGGGTAGTAGTGGGCTTCTCGGCAGCGCCATGCGATGTCTCAGAAAAAATGTACGAGAGAGGAGCCCGGTTGCCCCGTGGCGCATTTTCCAGCGTTCGCACGTACCGGTGTGCCCCATGAAAGTGTGAGGCCACATACAAGCTTGGTAGCGGTGATGCTAGATGGCGCAGAGTGCTCGTACGGAGGGGCGAAAGAGGACTGCCGTAGCAGTGTATGCCACTTACATAACATGATTAGACCATGCAAATACTTTGTGCCGCAATATTGATTCCATGCTGAACAAGACACCGCGTAGACTCACGTAATAAGCGAGAAGAAAGGGGGTTAACAAAGGGGCGAGATTTTTATTAGTCATATCATAAGAACGCAACAAACACTGACACCAAGGACAGCATAGGGGAAGTTACTTGTTGCTAATAAATGAAATGAATAAGCGATAGATTATAGGAAATGAAAGTGGATTAAAAACAACTTGCCGCGTGTAAAAAACGATCCCACAACCTTCGCATGAGAAGGTCGTGGGATCGTTTTCCACCTGCGGCAATTCATGGTGATTAGTCTGTTACTTTATTGCTAAGCAGTACAGAGCAGAAGAGGAAGTTCCATGGGCTCAAGCAGCACTTTTCACTATTTCCAATTACATTAGAGAAGGTCTCATGATAGTGAGACCTGCTCTTAATTATTGTACTAATCGTAATAATAATACTGACGCATTTACTACTTAAAAACAGTGTTTGCCAGAGCTCGTTGGTTGCACGTACCGCAACAAGCGGAACGTACTCACAAGTACAGAAAGGGACGACCACATGCACTGGACTAGCAAGTGAATGTTTATTAATTTTGCTTTCCTACACTTTTTTTAGCACTAGACAGCCAATGCTTCTTTCCTTTTTTTTTCTTTTATAATGCCGATTATCCGTCTCTTAGGGTGAAATATCTTCTTTGCGCAAAAAGCCCTTTTTCTTTTTCTGTTCGCAGTATAGGTGGTGTATTCACGCATGACTGCCCCCTTCTGTCAATGTCGATAACTTGTAAAATTTCGCGTGTCAGCTTGCCCTTATGTTTTCCTAAAATAGTAGAAGAGCGCATGCAGAATCTTTGGAAAGAATCCCCGCTGGGCATTTCGCTTTTCATTCCAGCAACATAGCACCGTTCAGTTTCACATCATTGTTTTAACAAATGTAAATACACGCTGAGGCGCGAAATTTTAGAATCCAGAGCCATTGACAAAAGCGAGAAACCTCGCGAGAAATGTACACCGTCGATACTAATACTAGAAGAATAAAAGGGCTACTTACGGAAAACGATATATCCCGCTAAGGGACGGATAAACGGCATGACAAAAAGAAACTTCTAAAACGAGCATAGGCTGTCTTGCGCTATCAGAAGTGCAGGAAATCAATAATAAGTATTCAGTTGCCTGTACAGTGCGTCCCGTCATTCCTTCCTGCTCATGTGAGTAGGTTCTGCTGGAAACCAATTGTGCCTTTGCTAAAGGTTATTGTAGCACTATGTAAATATTCACAATACGCAGCTACACAAGCGAGGCTGCGGGAAAGTGGCCTGAAGTATGTCCTCCGTCCAGCTATTTAGGATATGCCTTAATGAATCGAAATATTGTTGCTCTTCATATCAATTTTATTCACAACCGTTTGCAAGGTCACAAACATGATATAATGCAGCTTATGCTTCGTTGAAGTGTTTCAGTCCAGTTCATATTTCTCTAGGACTGATGCTATTAAAGTCGATAAGCAGGAAACAACATATTTAGAAGAGGTAATGGAATGACGCACCAGAGTGCACTTAGACAAGGCCTTCATAAAAAGATGATGTATCCAAGTATGCCTTGTGCCGAGATGATTGAATCTCACAGAAAAGATAATCATGAGCTGTTTTGGTATAAGTCTCAAAGGCGCTTCATAAAAACATGATAACTCGAGAAGGAATTCAGATTTTAACGGCTACATATAATGCGCCAAATATTGGTTGGTGAACGATGTTTGTAGTTACAACTCAGTCTGCGATATTTATATAATACTACCGTAGAGTTAGTATATTACATTTATTTGTTCTAAATGTAACTGATATTCTTCACATTTAAGGAATGTGTTTACACTCTGGCTGGAACAGAATCGTGGAACTGTGCGTCTACATTACCCTATCTAATGATAAGCACTGAAACATCAAGGGGTCTCCACCTACTCATAGCTCCTGCACCAGCAGTACTCTGTTAACATACTATGTCCCTGATCTACCAGAACAGCAGAAAGCTAAATTGTCGTTCCGTTAGGAAGTGCGAATGTTTGCTAGGGAAGGCAGTCTCAGCTGGTAAATACCTACATGAAGTGATGAGTCCGCCGATTTGGACCATTGGCTCATGTGACTTTGTGCATAAAAGCGTTGAATAAATATTTGCGTAAGGGACATTCTTCACCTCATGATACAGGAACCCTCTACCACATAATGATAGCAGCTTAAATATAGAAAAGAAGACTACTTAAAATTGTACGCGAGAACTCAGCGTTCTCCTTATAAGGAACATTTTAGGTAATTTAACTCAACTCCTTCAAGTGATTTATTTTTGTGAAGTTTATTATAGCTAACTGGGAACTGATGACTTTCATGCATGGAATAATGGGGTCCAGCCGGTGACCAGAAGCAGCAAACCACTACCGCGCAGCAAGAACCTGACGGAAAATCTTTAATTCCACGGGTACCTTTACAAGAAGTTTTGCCGGTGCGTATTCGCGAATGTTATTTCGTTCTAGTAAAGTTTGCTGACTATATCATTATTCGCGAGCCTGAGAAGTACAATAAACTCAGCTCGCTAGTGCAGTGAGCATCAAACTATTGTTTGTCTTCAGAAGCAAGTGCGCGTATTTTACATATGCATTTTTCCTACAGCACCCCACGACTGCACATTAGTTATTACCCGCACCTGTGAACACCAAATCATGCTTCATATTTTCTCAATACGAAGAACACGTACTTAGGAATGCAAGGGCCTAATATGGCATCACTTCTTATTCCTTCAATATTGTTTAACTTGTGGCAATACTATATTTCCACGAGAATACCTCAATTTCCAATCCCGTTTTCCAATCCGAATACAACGCGCCTGGCATTATATTCGGTGTGGTAACACGAACCTACGGCTGTCTTTTATCTTTTTTTTATTTCTTCAGCACGTTCAAACTGCAGTGAGCTAAACCATTTGGAATCACTGTAATCACTATTCTGGACAGAACCGTGTTCGAACAAACATTCTACACATCCACAAATCGCAACACTCCGCTGGTGAGCACTTCCGAACGGCGCCATGGAGGACGACGGCATTCTCGCCGGCAGTGTGAAAGACGTCAGCAGTGACTTACTAAATGGCGCTTTCAATCATTCTCTCGCTGTATTTGGTGAAGAGAGTTCGCAGTAACCTTTAATAGAGCGCACCGCGGGCGTCCGTCTTTATGAGTGATTTCCTGCTCCTTGGCGGAGGTATCACCTCGCTTTGTATTCGCAATACACACACACACACACACGCGCGCGCGCGCGCGCACGCACGCACGCACGCACACGCACGAACGCACACACATACACACACACACAGGTGTGTGTGTGTGTGTGAATTCTTTTTCTGAGGCACCAAGAGTTCCTTCTCACGTTCTATTCGTGGTAGAATTATTTACTTAAAAATACGGTACTTTCTCTGCAACACCATCTCTGTTTGAGCAAAGCATTACATATTCTACCGTTCGCGAGCGTCCATCGGCGGTTGTGCAGTGTTGCCAACAGTACGTTGTAGAAAAGCACATGCGCTGCGCAGTATAGCATCTCATGATTCTAGGATACTTACAAGTTCTTGCTCTTCCTTTCGGCATATTCGCTTTCGAGTGCTACGCCACAGCGTTTCTCTCATTGCGCAGTTCCACTCCTGCCTGCTCGTGATGGCGAAAGTATATATTGCAATTATAGGCCAATAATGGAGGAATGAATGTGCATTCTCGCTGTACGCCTAGACAAGAATTTCTTTTTGAGTTCCACCAAGTATGCCCGTTTTGTGATTGTAAACGCATCATTAAGATATAAATTTCGCCATTTCGATCAGATTTCAATTATCACAAATATCTAAGTGGGATTAATTACTCGTGGTCATCAATAGCTTTGAGTACTCCCAGAGTTATTATCTGTAACTACATTTCATTTAAATCTTTATTTCTCTTTCCCAAGTTTCTTCAATCTTATCAGGACATTCACCTACAAATGATTACCCTAGAGGATTGGAATAACCTCAGATGCGAATGTGTGAAGTCTAGGTTCCAAGCAAGACATAACGGTGGATGTGAGAGGACGCTGCACTGCTACACATGGGTGAAGGTCTCGTAAGTGAAATCTCACATCAATGTTCATCCCAAAGTTCTCAAGCCAGAGCCTGAACAAGCCGAGTATTCCCATGCACAGACAGTGCAGTGTATAACTGTGAAAGGTATTTTCACTAAGACTGGCATAAACCCCAACTGATCACTCACAACATACTACTAAAATTCGAATTATATATATATATATATATATATATATATATATATATATATATATATATATATATGCGTGTGTAGCACGGCTGACATCGGGTATGTGTCTTACGGGTGATACGGGGGCACATGGGTGATGCAGGGCCGTAAGGGGCATACGGGGCGCACCGGCAATATGGGAGTGTGGTTTTTTTTTTGGGGGGGGGGGGGGTGGATGAACGGGTTATGGCCAACGCAGAATATGCAGCAATGTGTGGTATAATCATGTGTTTCATGAGTACAGAACACCATGCAGGTGTGTGCAAAATGATTTATGCATCATATAGAAGACAAACGAGCCGTAAATAATTTCCTCCTGAGCACTATTTGTTTAAATCATTCCGTAAGTGTGCGATAAATCGGTTCATCTTTCGCAGTCGGTCTGCTGTTCGCACTTCCGACGCTTTGTTGCCGATGTAGGCTGCCAAATCATCGGTTGAGAAATAGGAAAGTGCAGCATGTTTTAAATCGCTAAGCCAGTTGCTCATGTATCAAAAAAGTACACTGCAAAATTTGCTAGGTTTAAGATACTCACTCGCGAAAGCCTGCAGCTTCTCATTTGTCAGTG
This sequence comes from Dermacentor albipictus, assembly GCF_038994185.2. Taxonomy (NCBI): domain Eukaryota; kingdom Metazoa; phylum Arthropoda; class Arachnida; order Ixodida; family Ixodidae; genus Dermacentor; species Dermacentor albipictus. Next base: position 81,669,317 of record NC_091828.1, read on the forward strand.
CCTTTCTGGGTAGTGTCTGTTTATCCTGCGTGACGAAGCGTCGACAAGCTGCTCCTGTGGCGCTCCTATTCCTCAAGTTAAGGATACGCCACTGGATCTTCCTGACTCCCTTGTACAACAAGCACTCTTTTGGGCGTGATATCAGCTACGTCCTCTGCGCCTCCTTAACAAAGACTCCTTTGCCAGGGTTCACCTGCATGAAAGAGTAATGTTGAGATCCTAGCAATAGCTTTATTGTATATTAAGTATACTATGTTCTAAAAATTACTGAATTAATTATATGTCACCTAAAAGAAATAATCACAAAGTGCTTGACAATAATGGCATGAATTTTATGTTGCTAGGCTCATGGGCTTTTCTTTTGTTGTATAACAAATATTTAAGTTTAATTATGAAACTGTTATTAAGTTACTAAGCTGCCTATGTGTGTGTTGTGGGAGTCACCGAGAAATAATTGATAACATCCATTACTGATACACAGAGCTTGCATAGTATTTTCTGAAAAGAAAAGAAATCTGCTAGGGTTTCTAAAATTACTTCGTGAAAATTAATGCATCCCTACAGCAGTGATATTAGCAGTTTCATAGCAAGCCTAGTTATGTAGTACGTTGTGTATTTGGCGTGTGCGCAAACCAGGGAAACTTTTTTAGTATATTGTATAGCACAAAATTTTATTTCCCTGCGGCCATGCTACAATGCTCCGCCAAAAGCTGCATTTCTATAGATATCCACACTGCGACCAATGCGCAACGCTTTACCACATGGTATGGGCTTGCGCAAGCATACCACAGGTCACACCCATAACACACCCCACCAAACGGCAATGGGAGCAAGCACTGTCCAGCTCAAACTCGATGGCCCAGCTCAACCTGGTCAATTGAGCGAGAAGGGCAGCTAAGGCCACTGGACTGCTGAACTGAACGGACCACCCATTGCAGAGCAGAAGAGTTACCTGCAGTTGTGTGCTCTTTACTATAAAGGTTACTCTCTGGCTCTCTCTCCACCGAAAGCGCACCAAATATGTCGAAGCTGAAGGGATTGCTCAGGCTTGTATTCCAAGGCTAATAATCATACAGCGATGGCTTTGTAGTTGCCACTGAACACCCACATGCAGCTTCATTTAGCAACTTCACTTCAAATGTGTTTTGGTGCAGGATGGTAAAATTGGTGCAGCACTTCCACAATCTCTACGAATAATGAACTAATTTGGAAAATCGTTTCGGTAGTACACTCCCTAGAAGGCATGTAACAACTTCCAGCGTATAACCAAAATTAGCTATGCAGCCTCATGAGCGGCAGTTTAAATCAATATCATTATATTTGAGCGTCAATATTTATTCACAATTACAGATATGCGGTAGGGTAAATAATGTATGCAAAGTACAAACTGGATATGTCAAACCCACAATAACGAATTATTCTGTATCACGAACTGCCGTAAAATCCTCTTGACAAGTTCTGTATAAAACTTTAATTTGATATTTTGAACTACATATATATCGAACTTGGTTGTGACCCCTTTCAGATCAATATATGCGGGTATCAAAAGAAAAACCACGAACATGGCGTCAGTTGCATCTCTGAAATTTGTATACTCAGCCTATAAGCTGACAGCAGTGAGCAAAACTGTCCCGTTTAGCAACAAGCAATAATGCATCACTGGTGCAAGACAATGTTCTGAAAAAATCTCCCTACTTCACTGTTAACGAGAGCCAATAGTGGAGCCATCTTAGCCACAACATTTCATCCCTAAAAGACAAAAGAATGGTGGGTTTATGAGTATCAGAGTTAATTGAGTCCGCAAAGTCACGCCAGCGAATTTCGGTTTGCTCTTTCTCGCATATGCACCTACCATGCCATGAGAGACATATGCATCTTTATGATCATCATAATCATCATGATCGGCCAATTTTATGTCCACTGCAGAACGAAGGCCTCTCCCTGCGATCTCCAATAACTCCTGTCCTGCGCCAACTAATTCCAGCTAGCGCCCGCGAATTGTCTAATTTCATCGCTCCACTTAGTCTTTTGTCGACCTCGATTGGATTTTCCTTCTCTTGGTACCTATTCTGTAACCCTAATCATCCAATGGTTATCTCACCGGCGCATCACATGACCTGCCCAGCTCCATTTTTGCTCTTGATGTCAATTAGGATATCGTCTATACCCGTTTCCTCTCAGATGCAAACCGCTATCTTTCTGTCTCTTGACGTTTTGCCTAGCAATCTTCGTTCCATCGCTCGTTGCGCGCTGTCCTTCACTTGTTCTGCAGCTTCTTTGTCAGTGTCCAAGTCTTTGCCCCATAGTCAGCACTGGTAAAATGCACTGATTGTACAGCTTCTTTTTCAATGATAATGGTAAGCTCCCAAGCTCCCAGTCAGGAGCTGGCAATATCTTCCGTATGCAACACATGCCATTTTCATTCTTCTGTGAATTTCCTTTTCATGATCAGGGTTGTCTGTGATTGACCTAGGTAAACGTACTCCTTCACAAATCTAGACGCCGACTGGCAATCTTGAACTCTTGTTCCTTTGCCCAGCTACTTATCGTTATATTTCTCTTGTGCATAATAATCTTCAACCCCACTCTTACACTTTCTCTGTTAATCTCGTCAATCATTTGTTGTAACTCGTCTGCATTTTTGCTGAATCGAACAATGTTATCGGCAAAGCGAAGGTTGCTGAGATATTCGCCGTCGGTCTTTACTCCTAGGTCTTTCCTTTTTAATATCTTGAATACTGCTTCTAAGCATGCAGTGAATAGCATTGGAGAAATTGTATCTCCCTGTCTGACCCCCTTCTTTATAGGTATCTTCCTGCTTTTTTTATATAGAATTATGTTAGCTGTACAACCTCCGTAGATATTTTCCAAGCTATTTACGTAAGCGTTCTGTACTCCTTGATACTCCTTGATTACGTAATGCCTCCATGATAGCTGGCATTTCTACTTAACCAAGTGCATTTTCTTAATCTATGAAAGCCACATAGAGAGAATTATTGTACTCTGCGGGTTTCTCGATAACCTAATGGATGGCATGGATATGATCCATTGTAGAGTATCCCTTGCTGAAGCCAGCATGTTCCCTTTGTTGAGTAAAGTGCAGTGTTGCCCTTACTCTATTGTAGATTATTTTGGTAAATATGTTATATATTCCTGGGGGTAAGCTAATGGGAATATAATTTTTCAATTCTTTAACGTCTCCCTTCTTGTGGAATAGTATAATGCTTGCATTCTTTCAGTTTTCTGGGATCCTTGCAGTCGATAGACGCTTCGTATAAAGAGCCGCCAGTTTTGCAAGCAATATGTTTCCTCCATCATTGATTAAATTGAGTGTTATTCCATCAGCTGCCGCTTTTCCTCGTTTCATGTCTGGCAGGACTCTTCTGAACACATCGCTAGTTACAGGAGGAGTTTCTGTATCCTCTTCATTACTGTTTGTAATTGAGGTATCCTGAGTCCATCGGGCACTGTACAGGTCAATATAGAATTATTCCGCTGCTTTTACTATACCTTTGAGATTGCTGATGATATTACCCTGCTTATCTTTTAGTGCATACAGCTTGGTTTGCCTATGTCAAGTTTCTTTCTCACTGATTTCAGGCTGTGTCCTTATTTTACGGCTTCTTCAGTCTTTCTCACGGTATAGCTCCGAATATCAGTTATTTTCGCATTGTTGATCAGTTTTGACAGTTTCGCGAATTCTATCTTATCTCCTGAGTTGGACACTCATTTCTTGTCTTTTCTTTATTAGGTCCTTTGTTACTTGGGAGATTTTGCCTACTGGTCGCATTGGTGCCTGGTCTCCTACTTCTATTGCTGCCTCTGAAGCCAACCTACTTACAGTTTCAATAATTAGCTCTATGTCATCATCACCTCTCTGTTCTAAGGCTGCATATTTCTTTGCAAGTACCAGCCTGAATTTGTCTGCTTTTACTCTTACTCCCTCAAGATTGGCCTGTTTCTTCTTGAACACTTTAGCTCTTTCTCTCTTCAAATTAAGGGTAATCCTAGCCCTCACTAACCTATGATCACTGCACTTTACCATACATATCACTTCTACATCCTGCACTATGCTGGGATCAGCAGAAAGTATGATGTCAATTTCTTTCTTTGTTTCACCATTAGGGCTTTTCCAGGACCACTTTAGGACTTTAGGACATCGGACTGAATAGGCAAAGACCACTGTCGGATACATACGTAAACAGTCCCCGCTAGAGAACGTTGGGAAAACTTCAAAGTGTGGATAGATTCAAAATTGATTCAAAATTGACGCCTATACGCAATAAACAATGCGGACGAAGTTATCCAAGTGCCGCCTTTGAGCGTAGAGACATTTTGAACTCCGTTTTCTTCCTGTCTGCCACCAAGAAATACAAACAATAATACGCTACATTTTATCTCTATAAGTGAGCCTACAATGTATGCTCCAATCAGTTAAAGTGTCATGTTTGATAACATATATGCGTGTGTCACTACTGATTTTTCTTACACTTTGCTTGTCTGGTAGAGTTCGTTGGTAGACACTTATTGCATATTTGTTTGGATTTCGTGCGATTTGTGTCTGCATTGGAAATACAAGGCATGGCTTGTTTCCTCCATAACTTTGATGGTATGCTTATAAAAATGCGTCATTAAAATGTATCATTTTCCATTTTTCAGAATGAGAGAGACGATGGTAAGAGAGTAAGTAATGTCTTTACTTTTTCAAGATTCTTCCACTACTGCACTGAAGACAAACAACTGGAAGGCAATGCAACATCTAGTTTACGTCGATAAAATTTGTCTTCCTGAGTCAGTTGAGGGGAACACGTGATGCATGAACATGCAAATTGTTGTAACAGCCGTGCCGGAATGTCAACGTTTCATCCACATTTTCAACATTTTACCAAGGCATTTCAGTACATATATAGAGTGCATTCATCACTTCTGTTAGCAATTTTTTCATGCGTGGCATGGCTGTGTCAAGACGAAAAGAGCATGGGTCAGCACTGGTCTCATTTTATGCCGTCCTGGTATGTAAAACATTTCGCCGGCGAGAGGACGATGTACAGCTCCTCAAAGAACTGAGGGTGGAGTCACTGGGTATGGACATCTCTGACGTCACACCTTAGGTGACGACAGTAGCTGAAGCATCGGATTTAGAGCTGCATGAGCTTCGCGATTGTTCAACCTTTTTAAACTGTAGTGTATCCTGCAAGGGGGCTGAAAGACGCTAGAAGCATACGTACCCGATATGTAAAAGCACAAGTAATTGGTTAACGCAAGAGCGTTAAGAAACTCGTGTCGCAGAAAATCCGGCATCGGACGTCGCATCAGCAAAATTATTTTAGAACAACACATACCAAGGCCTCCCATATGACGCAAGAAATTGACTGAACTAATTAAATTTCTCACGCTAAAATACACAGAAAAATCGTAAACTGCAACTTGCACACAACCTACAGACATGATAGCTGTCGGAATGTAATTTTACTATTGAAGAAAATGTAATTATGTTGCGCGAAAACTTAAAGAAACCCTTTCACGCACACGCAAACGTCGCGGGCCTTCCGATTTTGCGTGATGGGAGTCTTGAGGGCCACGAAGGGGCGCGCTCGGTTCCTTGCATTAACCCTTTTTGCCGCTCGCCTCTGCCATATCGCGGGCCACGCAAGAGGCGTGGATCCACCACAAAGCTCGCCTTCGTGGATAGCCATCCGAGGTAAACATTACGGTAAATATTACGGTTACATACGCTCCAGTAACCGGGAAGCGTGAGAAACAGCCAGGGATCTTTGAATGCTGTCGCATTCCCCTATTAAAGGGGAAGTTTTAACGTCCTCCAAATTTTTACATAGGAAATTGTCTTTTAAAAAGGCAGTATATGTAGAAGTTGACTTTAAGATATCAGATTAATGCTAAGATTGTTGCCAGTGTCAACCAGACAGTACAAAGACTAAGAACAGCTAAAATATCTCTTTTTGACAGAACTAGAAACTGTATCATATGAATATGATTGCTTAGAAATATTGAAAAGTCAGCGGCATACATGCACAGCTTTGGCGCACACATTAATATAAGGGATGCGACAATGCGCCTCGAAAGTCCAACGTCCTTCTTTTGCGCAGCTGAAGTTGGTTGACCAATAGCAGCCACTTCCAAACTCAATTCAGGGTTGAAGTGACAGAGCCAGCAATGGGAGACGCCGAGGAGAGCGCGGAGGCACCGCTGCACCACTCTAGAGCAACTGCGGTTTGTGATCCTCGTTGGCTGCTCACTGTGCTTTATATGTGGTTCTCGGCGTCGTGGTCGTCGCCCCTCTATGCTGCTCTATGAGTAATGCCTAGCCTGTCATTGTGGCGGATAGACGAATTCTGGATCACTGGGGCAGTTTGTAGCCACGCAGCTTGGTTCAACCGACTGCTGCTCACAGCAAGTGGCATACCTTCGTCACCACCAAAGATAATAAGGCTGTTCGTTGGGGAATTGTGCTTTGTTACAAGATTGTCATCATCATCATCATCATCATCATCATCATCAGCCTGGTTACGCCCACTGCAGGGCAAAGGCCTCTCCCATACTTCTCCAACAACCCCGGTCATGTAACAATTGTGGCCATGCCGTCCCTGCAAACTTCTTTGTATACAACCATGAACGCAGGAAAACAAAGTAGGCAGATATAATAGAAAGTACTCCTTGCATCGACGACGCTTCAAATGGCACCTGCAGACCCCGCCCATGAAAAACTGTCCTCGACATTCAGCCACCACGCGACAATTTTCGCGTCCCCGCACTTCTCTTCGCGGAGCCCCTGTATTATTCAGGTGACTCTCAGGGGTCCCTCGTAGTTTTCCAGGTACTGTTGTACCACTCTACCGGCAACTTCACCTTGTGATCCTGGAGCGCTGATCATTACACTTTCTGTGTGGTTCTCGGCGTCGAGGTCCTCGTCCCTCTGTAATTCTGAAGGAACAATGCCTAGCTAGTTATTGTAGCGGATAGGTGAATTATGTGTTACTGCGCCAGTATATATTCACACAGATTGTTTCCGCCGGCTGCTGCTCAAACCAAGTGGCCAGAAGGACGACTGTTCGTAAAAAGACAACCCCTGGCCTTGGTGCTCACATAGAGAAAAGCAAAAGTCGAAAAGAGGCAGGGAAGGTGCGCCCCTGTCGTTATTGTTGGCATGTGTTCTGCCCGACTCACCATTGCTGAGAGACACACTGTCGTTCTCTTCACCGTCATCGAGCATTGCCCTCACGAACTCATTCTCGGTCTGGATTTTCTTGCCAGTCATCCTGCCCTCATTGACTGTTCGGCCGGCTCACTTCGCCTTCACTTGCCTCTTCTTGCCGACCCTGTGGACCCGCCTCCAAGCCATCTGAGCTGCATGGATTTTATTCGCCAACCGCTTCACTCTGTGTCACACGTAGAGGTGTCCGCACCAGCTGTACCTGACGGCAATTACGTGGCCGCACCAATTCCGGCCGTTCTGCTTACACATGGTGTTACCGGGCCGCACACTGTGCTGAAAATTACTGGCAACCGCACCTGCCTTCCACTTGTCAATTTCACGCTAACCACGCAAGTTCTGCCTCAGGGGATCTACTTGGCTACAATTAGCGCTTTGCAAGATGATGCGGTCGAGCCATTCACAGTTGAAGATCGTTACAGCTCAGCCCATACCGTGAAGTCATCGCACGGTACTGACGTCGGCATTAAGAAGATCGTTTCCTCTCACCTTACACCTGCTCAAGCTGAAGCTCTTTGCCCCGTTCTTGAAGGCTATCGCTACATTTTTGAATTTGACAATAGACCCTTAGGCCACACGTCCGTCGTGACCCATCGCATAAATACTGGCGATGCGAACCCTATTTACCGATGTCCATATCGTGTTTCTGCGTCGGAACGAGCTGTTATCCAACAGGAAGTCAAAAAGATGCTTGCAAAGGACATTATCGAGCCTTCCTGTAGTCCCTGGGCATCTCCCGTCATACTTGTCAAAAAGAACTTGGCATTTGTTCCCCCTGACGGCCTTAATCAGTTCAAGGTGATGCCTTTCGGGCTCTGTAACGCGCCTGCCACCTTCGAATGAATGATGGACTTTTTGCTTGAGGGGTTCAAGTGGTCCACCTGTTTGTGCTATCTGGACGATGTCATCGTTTATTCGTCCACATTCGACACGCATCTAGAGCGTCTTTCTGCGATTCTTGACGTGTTCCGCGACGCTGGTCTCCAGTTGAACTCGACAAAATGTAATTTCGCTCGCCGCCAAATCGCCGTCCTTGGACACCTCGTAGACGCCAGAGGCGTGCTACCCGATCCGGACAAAATTCGCGCCGTTACGATTTTCCTATTCTGAAGTCCACCAAGGACGTCCGTAGTTGCGTAGGGCTGTGCTCCTATTTCCGACGCTTTGTGAAGGATTTTGCGACCATCGCACGTCCCCTTACCGACCTTTTGAAGAAAGGCGCCCCTTTTTCTGGGGGTCCTGACCATGCCACATCTTTTTCGCAGCTGACTACACTCTTTACCACGCCTCCAATTTTAGCCCACTTTGACCCGTCTGCCTCAACGGAACTTCGAACTGATGCCAGTGGTCATGGCATAGGAGCAGTGTTAGCGCAGCGCCAGCGTGGACATGATCGCGTTATAGCCTATGCCAGCCGACTTCTATCACCCGCCGAGCGCAATCTTTCAATCACCGAGCGCGAGTGCATCGCTCTTGTCTGGGCTGTTGCGAATTTCATCCATACTTGTACGGACGCCCCTTCTGTACCATCACTGATCACCACGCTCTCTGCTGGCTATCCTCGCTCAAGGACCCCACGGGACGAATCGCTCGCTGGGCGTTACGCCTGCAAGAATATAACTACTCCTTGGTATATAAGACGGGACGCTTTCACCAGGATGCCGATAGTTTGTCCCGCTACCCCGTCGACTAACCGGGTAATGCGGACGCCATCGCTTGCGTTTTCTCTGTATCCCAGTGGCTTCATATCGGCAACGAGCAACTGCGCGATCCTTCATTACGAGCCCTCATCGAAACTCCTGGCGACGCCTCTCTCCGGATGTTTCTCCTAAGGAGGGAGCATTATACCGTCGCAATTTTGGTGCACACGGCCTTGACCTTCTGCTCGTCATTCCATCGCACCTGCGTTCGACTGTCCTCCAGCAACTTCACGATCTCCCTTGGCTAGACACTTGGGCATCTCGCGCACATACGACCGTGTACGCCGTCGATTCTCTTGGCCGGATCCCGCCCGCTCCGTGCGGCACTACGTTGCCGCTTGTGAGCCCTGTCAGTGCCGGAAGAAACCCTCCACAGCTCCAGCTGTATGTCTCCAGCCGATCGACATCCAACCCGAACCCTTTTTCCGTGTTGGTCTACACCTTCTTGGAGCATTTCCTCTCTCGGGCTCCGGAAATAAATGGGTCGCCGTCGCTACCGATTATGCTACGCGGTACGCAATCACCAGAGCCCTCCCCACAAGTTGCGCTACTGACGTTGTTGACTTTCTGCTCTATGACAACATTTTAGTGCACGGTGCTCCACGCCAATTACTCACTGACCGTGGCCGCAGCTTTCTGTAGGCAGTCGGCGAGGGCATCGTCCGCTCCTACTCGACAAAGCACAAGTTCAACACGTCCTACCTCCCACAGACCAACGGCCTCACGGAGCGCCTCAACCGGACCATCACCGACATGCTTTCGAAGTACGTTGCGACCGACCACCACGACTGGGAGCTTCACTTACCATATGTGACGTTCGCGTATAATTCGCCGCGTCACGACACCACCGGCTATTCACCATTCTATCTCCTATATGGCCGAGAACCCGCATTGCCCTTGGACGCTTTGCTGCCCTCGGCCACACGTTCCGCCACTGAATACGCCCGCGACGCGATCGCACACGCCGACCACGCGCGCCAGCTCGCCCGCACCCGTCTCGACGCCTCACAGAAGCATCAGAGATGCCTCTATGATTGCCACCATCGTGACGTGCACTGTTCTCCGGATCCTCTGGTGCTTCTCTGTTCACCCGTTCGACGTGTGGACCTTCCCGAAAAGCTGCTGTCGCGCTACACTGGCCCTTACTGTGTGGTCCGACAAGTGACCAATGTCACGTATGAAATCATCCCTGCCGATCTCTCAGCGTCATCATCAGCTGCAAGTGACATCGTTCACGTGGCAAGACTAAAACCATACCACCCACCTTTCACCGCGGATGTGTAGATTAAGCACCGGACGGTGCTTCTACAGCCGGGGGTGATGCTACGGAACAGCCGCCACAGTGTGGCTGCACTGAGAAGGACGAAGACGACGTGTGTGCCGGCTTGATATAGCGTCACCATTTTTGGCCTGCGTGAGCTTCCCTGTAAATAAATTGTAAATAGTATTCGGCTTCAGCTTCACGCAACAATATTAAAGGTTGCATTGTCAATCGTAGAGTTCGTGGTTTCCAAATCTGCACGTAATGCGTTGCTAAGAAAGAAGCGTAACTTCAACAGTGCCTAATAAAATGCACGCATCTGTGGTTTACCTTTAAATGCCTTCGTTTTTTGTTCCAGAGAAGGCTGGGTTGACTTCCAAGCTGTTCAGGTGGATGGGTTTACGAGTGTCGATCTGAAGAAGATAGTAGGAAGTAAGAAATAATTTTCGTTAATTTTTTGCTTCATGAACACAAGAAATGCCTTTGAAAGGTGTACTCAGTTTAAAATGTCCTACGGTATAAAATATTCCATAGGAGGTTCCTATGTTAGGCGCCATGAAGAAAATTTTAAATATTTCTGCTTTCTTGATCACTTATACTAATGGCACGAACTTTGCAGTCCTCTGGGCCAACGCATAATGTATATGATGTTTGCTTTACAACGTTAACTTCTAAAAATAAAAAGCGATGCCTCATATAATGAGCTAACCGTAAGATCCATATTCCAGAAGGTAATAAATAATAATAGTACCGCTGCATCGAGTTCTATTCCTGAAGTGATGTGTTCGATCAAAGCATTTTCATGAGCTCAGCAACCTCAGTCAAATATACCAGGATGAAAATTGGCAATACTGTACCCACCGTGGTTGCTTTTTGGCTAATGTTTTGGGCTGCTAAGCATCAGGTGGCAGGATTGAACCTCGGCCACGGCGGCCGTATTTCGGTCTGGGTAAATGCAAAAATACCCGTGTACTTAGACATACATGCACGTTAAAGAACCCCAGGTGGTCCACGTTTCTGGAGTCCCCCACTGCAGCGTGCCTCATAATCAGATCGTGGCGTTGGTGCTGAAATCCCATAGTTTTTTTTATATGACAGTGCTGCACTTCAGCGGTAGTTCTCGCAACAGTGTTTCAAAAGAGCGAAGCCTTTTTCTCTATCTCGCAGCAAGCCTAACCCGCAAAAGAGGATTCCAAGCACAATGTAAGATCAGGACGCCTCTCCCTTCTTCCCTTTCCTTCTTTTGCATAAGTAAAAGCATCATTCGTGCGGGTTCTACTGCTCTCAGGGAACACCAAATGACAGTTAGATTGGTGTACCTAGAACATCGTTCAAAAGTGTCCTCTGCTGACCTAGTGTTCTGGTGCCAGAATTCTTGACTTCTGAACGAAAATGTAGACAAAGAGAATGCTGCATTGAGATGAAAACTTGAAGCTATGAGTTCTTGCGTATAGCCATTGCCAGTGACGACGCTTAGATTTACGAATACGCTATCCAGGTGAAGTCGCAACGGAAGGAGTGCAAAAATGAAGTAGAGAAAAGGTTAACATTTTTGCGGGACAACAAAGCAATTATGCAAGTAATGCTGATCGTGTTGTGGAATCGTGCATCCCCAAACCATACGTGTAAGTCGAACTTTTAGTCAGGCTTGACACTCTGAGGCGTGCAAGCGTCTGAAAGATGGTGTGCACCTCGCGGGACCAAATTTATCGAATGAGGGCTGCTCGATTCTACGCCATTATAATGCCGCTGTGCACTCTATTTGATTTCGCGTAAATTTTTCGCACGCAAGATTGTGACGGTTCTACAGCGTACTACTTTCACTGCTACGTTGATTTAGCCACCAAAAAAAATTTTTTTTTCTTCCCAACTATAAACTGGTGCTCCCTATTCGTCAGAGAGCACCAGGTTATAGTGCTCAGAGAGCACCTCTGTTTGTGTCTAATATTTAAAAGGACACGACATTATTGCTGACAAGTGCTTCTCAAAATAGAACTTTCAAGGATGTTTTAAGCAAATGAAGTTGAAATGGAATCTGGTGAACGTGTCTGACAGCTGACCACATTAGTGCCAGAAAGCTTGCGGTAGAATTCGCTAAGCATACAGCTCGGAATTGGCGACGGACATATTACAGTTTTAGGATGACATGTGGCAAATGAGTTACATTGCTTCCTCCTGCAAAATTGCTTTGATGCGCATCGCATCTCTATATTACAGTGTTATGCAATTGTTTGTTTGGCCAAAATAGCATTATTTTTAGCAAAGGTATGCCATTCGTGAAATTGTGTAAGTTCGTACTGTTTATGTCGTGTCGTGGTTACAACGTGCATAGAGATTGTTTGCGGTTATTTATTTATGTTTGCAGAAACACGTGCTGATTCTAAAATATGCCACTTCATGGCTAGCCCACAACAGCCAATTACACTGAAGCACGGAGTTTAAGATTACTTAGGCGTTCTTGCGCATATGCCGAGGAACTCCATTAGGGCATTGTAACTATTGCACAAAGAGGACGATGAGACCTGCAGAAAAATAACTATTAGTTGCAATGAATGTATACAAACTTGCCCAACTCACAGTAATTCTATAAGGACACCCGCTATATTATTATTGTCAGGCTGCATGGGAGAAGTAAGATAACTTTTTGTCATCATTGCAGATATTTCCTAGATTCCGCAATAAACAACATCCACATACAGCAGCAAAAGCGATTGTCAGAGAGTGGCCGAAAACCTTAATCTTCCTGTGTTGAAATCAGACAGCCATCAAAATCTCAGTAAAAGCTTTACGTTTTACATCATAACTATTGCTTTCGGCGAAAACTCTTTTGTTCAGCACGTGTTACTAAAAAAATTAAATTATGGGGTTTTACATGCCAAAACCACTTTCTGATTATGAGGCACGCTGTAGTGGAGGACTCCAGAAACTTCGACCACCTGGGGTTCTTTAACGTGCGCCTAAATCGAAGCACACGGGTGTTTTCGCATTTCGCCCCCATCGAAATGCGGCCGCCTTGGCCGGGATTTGATCCCGCGACCTTGTGCTCAGCAGCCCAACACCATAGCCACTGAGCAACCACGGCGGGTATGTTACTAAGGAGACAATGACTCAAAGCAGAATAAACTTTGGCGCACATGCTTAGTATAGCACCGAATCGTGTGCCAAATATTTCTCATAGCAGAATTAAAGAATCGCGTTGTTTTAGAATAGTGTTTTAGACAATTACACATTAGTAGAGACCTCTTGCACTACTAAACAGTGAAGTTTTGTACCTGCTGATTCTATATAATTCATACAGATTATTTTATTCTGTATAAATTGAAGATATTTGTGGATTCCAGAAAATATTTTATTGCATTTTATTGGTAGTTGAGCCAACGGAAGAGCGACCAGAAGAGCTTCCTCACTCCTACGTTGTGGCGAAGGTTGCTCAGGAATGTATGCTTGTCACATATGGTCAATCAACTGATGGTAAGAGTTTTGTGTATCCTACAAGCAAAGCTGTAGTGAATCTTTGAAAGACCAAAAATCACCCAGAAAATATATTATCTAGTGAACAGCGTCCATTTTACTATGCATTGGACGGCGTGACCCATATTTTGCTACTTCATTTACACTAACGACTTTTCCTCGTGGAACATAATTGTGCTCTTGGCGGCAACCTAATTTGCTATTAGAAGGGATTTCGAGGGATTGATTTTCATTCTCAGATACTCATTTAGCGAAGCCACAAGTTACACTCCCCCGTGTCATTCCTGCAGTACGCTGGTGTGGTAGGGAGGTTTCCACCCACGAGGCAGATAGCCTCTAGCCCAACGTGGGCTCCCATAGACTGTCTTTTCCACAGCTGCAGCAAGCACTTAGAAGCGCGGCTTTGACGGAAAAAGAGAACCACGCAGAGCACACGAATAATTCCTAAACTGTAGCTTATCTGCCAATGGTTGCTCTTATGTGCCGGGATGATGTTCTCACAATAAATGTGCATTGTACTCGACAGCGCTGAACAAAGAGCTGATGGTAGGCTTTGACAGGCCTGATAGCTCGTGCAATATTTCGGGGCTTCAAAAAATATTAGATGTGGAAATATGTCTTCGTGGTTCTTGAAAGCACCATAAGTTTGTAATGAACAACACAGTATTTGTTTCGCGACGATCATATGCATTTGGGGGTTGCTCAAGAATACTTGCAGTGGGGACTGTGTCGGTAAGAAAGTGGGCCACTCTTTTGTGGAAGAATGCGTAAAAGACCACCGAACACCAGAGACCAAATTCACAAATATTTCTATTTCTAGTGCTCGTCGGCACTGTTCGACGTTTTGTTCTAGTATGAAATCCGGCATTACAATCCGCAGAAATTTGTTCTCACATACAAATTAAATTATAAGATCTTGTGAATGCGGAAATCGTTCTTGCGTTTCTTCAATCAAGTACTGCGCTTTGCTTGCTTTTTCGTATTTTAGAATTGTACACCCTCGATATACAAGCAATGCACTTGGTCAGAATCAGCATACGGGTTCGTTGTCATCGAGGACGACTGCTATAGTTGTGATGCCTGACGAATAGTCAAAACCATTCTCATGGTGTAAGGGACAACTTTTGTGAAAATTGTTAACCATACAACTGTTGTTAACGGCATTTTTCATGCATCCTTTATGCAGAATTTTATGTTATAAAAAGTAGCAAACCAATACCAAATATGATTGACGAAGGAAAAGCTTTCTGAATACCACCCCACATTTTCACGGATTATGTATTACTCAAGCATTGCATCTTGCGGACTGAGGTGAACAACCATTACTGCAGCACGTTTTTAAGTGATTCCGTGTAGTACAGCGTTCTAATGCATTGATCTGGTCTTTCATGCCTTTAAATAGGGGGTAATTGACGTTCTTTTGTGTCTATGGAGTGCAACGCATAATGAATCGGCGGCGCACGTTGCACACATGCTAGAAAGGTAAAAAAAAAATCAGAGCTGGTTCCTTTTTCTGCTTCCCAGATTTGTTGGATATGTGGATTTGCCACCTCCTGCACAAGGTTTGTCACCAACAAAACAAAAGCTTTACACAAGCAATATGCGTACATGTAACAGCCTGTCTCTGACTGCAGCACAGTCTACTTTTTCTCATTATGTCGGAGCGTATGTGCAACACCAAGTGACATCATTATCCAACCTTTAGGCCACTGTTATGGCCAACCTCACTCATTGAAGGCTGTAGGTCACGCGATTGATGAATTCCCTATCTGGGTCTGTAGGTACCTCAAATATCACCTAGGTAAAATGATGCAATGTTGTACTTGACAAACCGAACAGTTTGCGACCAAGAATAAACGTTGTGAGATAACTGAAGAAAATTAAGGACATTTTTTTACGCGATCAACAACTTTATACGACAAACCCAATAGAAACTTTCTTCAAGGTGACTGGCACCCATTTGTAGTTGTGTGCTTGTCGTGCATTGGAAATCACAGCTGTAAAAGAACTTTGTTTACGCCATGTCCCTGTATAGCCCCCTATATTGTGATAATGCAAGTCGAAAATGTCATTCCAAACATTTGCTATCGTCAGCAATATCCGTCACACATTTCACGGGGTTGCATTTTGTTTTGTGAAACGCGAACACAAACCACTAAGCTACGAATCTGTGAACGAAATTCTGTGAGGACACATCGCAAGGGTTTTAAGACTGTTTACCAGTAAAGTTCCGCTCTATTAGAACGAATATTATTTCCAAAATTATAAACTACATCTGCAGGAACAATTCACAAAAATTGGCAAGGCTGTCACAAACAACGAGATAATCGTTTTGTACAAAAGTCTGAAACTTTTTGATAATGTCCTCCTTTGTAAAATAATGACTCTTTTATAAATTCACATTAATACTGAGAAGTTTATGTAGTTATAGTTACAAGATTCATTATACCGTAAGATAGCAGGGAGAGGCCTTCGTCTTTTGGGCAGTGGGCATAGAAGAGGCTGCTGCTGATGATGATAACCATGATCATGATGATTATGACGCTAGAAAGTCTAACATGCTGAATCGTTTAAATACATTGTAAATGTACAAGTAAAGTGGTAGTATTCTGATATGTTATCCATGCATTGGAATGCATGGGCTTAGCATTGGCTTGAAGTCGAGGTGCATTTCAGAAGATAGGAGCTGGGCTCCTTATCAAATCAGCGAAATCTCTTCGGGGTATGATTTTAAGCGTATATATGTCTTATCGCTGCTAAAATGCACTTTTCAACTACTTCAATAGATTGTCACCGACTGCGGCTTTTGTTACGTGCGGAATATCCAGGTACCAACGCATCAGCAACAAAAATATTTTTTTTTCTAATATGGTTACATGCGCTGTGTGATTTGTTCCTCGTTGTTTTTTGCCACTTTCAAAGGGCAAAATTTGTTCAAAAGGAAACCGCTATATTTAAGGTATAAGGATTTCATTCTTCATACCACTTTTTATGGAGACTATAGCTCTAGGTCTTGTTACTTGGTTTGGCTGGATGAACTTATTTCTTACATGTCCCGGATTTGCCCGGGAATATAATCAATTTAAATAAAGTACAAATGTAGAAGACCACACAGGTCTAATAAAACCAGTCACTTCAATTGGTTTTCGTCTAGATAGCCCATAAAATCTTGTCAGCAGTTTATTTCGTAGCCCTGTTTCCCTCTCTCAGCGGCCATGGAAGTGTCTTATCCTTTTGAGTATCGTTTACTACTGCTTTCAGGACAGCAAAAGTGCCTGCTTTGGGGATTATCCGGAAACCATGTTAGCACTGACACTGAGTGCTATAAAGCCCTCAAATCGATTTGCCCTGATGACATGTACGATATGACGGAAAGCGACGGTCCGTGCCTGCACTACGATCGTTACGAAGACAGCCGTAACAATATAGGACAGGAGGATGAAGAAACCCATTAGCACCATGCCGCTGTTCGAAATAAAACAACGTTATCAAATATCACGATTTTCAAGCGCATACATAATTCTTTTAGCGGCATATGGACAGATGCCTTGAACGATGCGTCGCGGCACATCTTTCTTAGACTCTTTTTTTCTATTTATATTAATACTATTCAATATTTTCGCATCGCGAACTGTGCTTTCCGAGGCACGTTGTCTTATTCTTTCCGCAGCAGCCCATGTACAACCAGAATAGAAAGACAAACGGACTTTCTGCAACGACATCTGTAAAGGCGTTGCTATCGCGAAATGAGACTATACTGGCCTATAGAGCACGCGCCCCGCTCGGCTGCGCACAGCCTGCGCGCACAGTACCAGCACAGCTCGCTTTACAAAGTCTACTGTCCCGATCTAGTTTGCGGGGCGTTGCTTCCGCGGTGTACAAGGCACGAGCCGTGCTCTGTCTCACGAGAACGTGCGACGCATGCCGATGGCGCGATGTGATACGAAGTTATGCAGGCACTCCCTCGCGTAAAAGAAAAAAAAAATACACGGGACAGCTACACCTCTACGTGGCGTTCCTGTCACTGGCGAGAACTTGGATGGCGCCCGCTCGTGAGTGACGTCACGGCCAGGACGCCGCTCGCTCCGGCTCGCTCAGCTCCCACGCGCGCTCGTTCCTTTCATGTATGCGTGGGGTATGGGTGGTTCGAGCCGTAGTTATTGAATGTTATGTCGGCTTCTTTCTGCGGACATGCCAGATCCACAGTTCCTTCTTCAATAAAGCATGAGTGACAGCAAAATTTTGCGGCTCTTGTATATCGCAAGCTATGTAGCGTTTAAGAAGTCTACAGGTTCTGCAATGCATATATGCGCCTCGTCTCTCCATAAATTTTGCGTAAAAAAATGTCTGCAAATTCAACACGCGAAATTGTCTATGAAGCTTTGGTAAACAATTAACATTCCCTTAGTATTTAGCAATGAGAGACATACCATTTCACATGGAAGAAAAATCTTTGTGTTTCGTGCCAACATGTTATCCGTGTTAGCAAAACACTTCCCAGCGAAGCTGACATATTGATTCTTATTATTCGGTTCTTATTCTTTTTTTCTTCTCCTGCACTCCCCGTTCCGCCGCTGCCACAGGTGGATGGATGGATGCTTTGAGCGTCACGTTTGGAAGAGGGCAGTGGTTTGCGCCACCAAACTATTGCTATTATTTAGGCTATTGTCCTACCTATCATGAAAAAAACGCGTATTCCCATCGCCAAACTTCCTCAACTACTATTGGGTACCTTATTTCTGTACGCCTCCATTGTTTGCCGTCTCCCTACTTTTCTTCCCCCAAACTTCCAATCGACTCGCACTGATCTTTACTGCCGAAATGTTTTACTTTCCCTTGTTCTCGCTGAACCCAAGTGTTTCTACTAAGCGAAGGAGCTTAAATCAACCGCTGAGCAGATATCTAGCGTCAACGTGAGCGCTGTCTCTCGATGTTTCAAGGCTGCTTCCTCGACTTTCTTCCTCATTCTTCCGCTACACCACCATTCTCCACTTTGCTCTTCGCGCTCCTTTTGTTCTCGCCGTATTTCATCCGTCACTAGGTTCTCCGTTCACTCTTTCATCGTTCGCTGTGGTCGTTCGCTCGGTTACGCCGAGCAAGGACGAGTCACGCCGACGATCAGCGCAGGCATTGATTTGTAAGAGCTGCGTTCGAAATGATTTCAATTTTGGTGATAATTGGTGATGCTTAAGTGGCTGTGACACTGCATCGATCGCTGAATACACGCAAATGTACGATAGAAGACGAGATTGCCTTTTGAACTTGAGTGAAGATTAGCTCTTAGGGGGTTTGAAGGACAAGAACGTCTTACACCAGCACAGAATGAAGATAAAGTCGGACAAAAAAATTCCAACAATACATCTGATACTTACTTTTTGTACAAGTGAACTGCCTGACATGATCGAGGCTGGGTATGTAAAGATTTGACTAAGGCCGTACATCCCATATTCACTCCAACGCTTAAAATGCAAGTGGTATGACCACATTTCGCAAAGCTGCCGAGGCTGACAGGTCGAGGCACCTGGCAGTTGCTTTACCTTGTTTGTTGGATGAGGTTTTCGCCCACTAATACAATAGTTAGGGTCAGTGATAACAGCGTAACGTACACTGTGCATAACACTTGTAGAGAGGTCTATAGAGCATCTGCGGACTGCGCGAGCGTCAGAAGCAGTTGTAGATGCTGGCTAATAAATACGTTTGTTTCACGTAGCACACTGCCCAAGCATGCGGCACGGTCATGCGAGGCCTTACCGCGGCATTCGCAGATTAATTATTCGTTCTCGCGAAAAACGACAATGAGAACTGTGTTTTTTCAGCCTTTCAATAATAAAGGGAAAATGAGGCAAGCGCCTAATCGTAGCAATTGCTACAAAGGAAACCCATACGGATTCCCCGAAAGAACAGACTCATATGTGAAGAAAAATTCGTCCTGGTCCGGGTCAGCTTTGCTGGCCGCGTTCTCTACGACGCAATCTACCTTCTTAAGCAAATTGTGTTATCACAAATAGCCGATGGATTCTATTCTTTTGGTCCTCCACCCCCCCTTCGGATATTACTATATTACATGCCAAAAAATACAATGTTTCAATACAAAGCCTTTATATTGCGCTCGCTTACCAAGTGCAGTGATCGCTCTGTTGAGCAAGGTCATCGACGTGATAAAGGCGGATAAGACATACTTACCTTAGTGATTTTAAATCAACTTGTCTTGAAATTCATGTGAATGATGCAAGTGGCTCACACAGATATTTATAGCAATCGCGGTTTGATGTTTCGGGGTGGCATTGGGGTGACCACACGCGAGTATGCACTTTTGTATTTTAGTTTCTACGCTAAGCAATAACATATTGAGGGTATTTTTCAAATAAAGCTTTACATTCGCAGCCCGTACCAGGATGAATTCTGCTTCAACTGTGAGGCTTTTCTTTCTGAGAAACCTGTGTTGGTTTTCTTTGTACCTTCGTATTACAATTCGGATGGACGCCAATTTTCTCATTTCGTGTACTTTCCTCTACCTTGTGGACATCCACACAACTGATTTGCCATCTTCAAACCTTACGCGGCACGTGACAGCAAGACAGTCAAACAGTGCAGGCCGGTTCGGACAAGCCAGAGAGGAGCAAATGCTTGCCGCGCGCCCTTTCCACATCGCGCTAAGAAAAGTTCTTCAAACAGGAAATACACGTGTATAACTTTTAGAAGTGTTCATGAGGTCACCGAATCTTTATTAACAATTCTTCCGCGTGCATGTGGCCGCAAGTGAGTCATTTTTGACGACAAATGCGAATGCCCTCGCCCAGAGTCAAATATCATTATTCGTGCACGTCATAGAGAGTTTGAGTTGCACCCCTGATTTTTCTTCCGAGTCAACCTAAGTTAACACGAAACCTTCATACTTTATATTTTGGGAAATGTCTCGCGAAGAATAATATTGAAGTACATATGTATTTACTTTCGGCTGATATTCATTAAAACACATAGTCCGTCGTCGAGAACAGAATGACCTTCTCCTGGAGATTCTGAAGACATTGTAATTGCCAATGCGCATAATGCGCCTCGTGGTATTTATTCACGTAAAACGGGCCTTTACCACGAAAGCCTTATGACAACTATCACAGGTCTTTCTTTATATGTACCAACATATATCTACGCCGCTGAGAAAAGCCACTACATGAGATGCAGCTATTGTATCTGCCGAGTTTCCCACAACGAAAAATACCTGGGGGTGCTAAAGCAAAATATGGGCGTCTGTAATAACACGCCGAAGGAGATTGGAAGATGTAAAGGAGGGGATATCGGGATAGCATATCTCCTGGCTTTTTCATCCTTTTGAACTTGCTACTACTACGGGAAAGTGAATGCTAAAGAAAGAAACAGGAGCAAGTTAACATGCCGCGTTAAGGAAATACTGCCAATTTCAAAGTCGCGGTAACGTGTGAGATCGATTTATGTGGGCACGATGCACATCGTGTGCAAATTATCTACAGCGAATACCCATTTGAACATATTTAAATTCTATTTTAAAGTACGTGCGCGCAGCCAACTGCAATATGCAGCACTTAGCGACAGCGACATCAAGGAAGGATTGTAAACAACCCAGCAAATGATACCTCACGAGATTGCGCTGCAATCGTGGCGGGCCCGGCTACCAAGTTTCTCGCTGCTCCCATCGTCCCAGTGTTCTTTTTATTTTCTCCCTGGTCGTGAGGTCGACCCTTTTCGCCTCTGGTGGAGGTACAAAGATTGGTAAAATTTGTTTCTGACATGAAATAAATCATTGTGAATAAGCTGACCTTGAAAGTGTGCATAGTATCATGGTATTGTCACTTCGTATTGTGAGAAGTGAAAATTTTTGGCGCGATTTTCACTCGCAAGCGATCAGTACAGCCGCCACAGCAATAGTCTCTGCGAAGCAGCTGGCCTGGCTAACGCGTTTTCTCATCGCTACCAATGGCGCCGAGAAAATTAATTATATTGTCACTTATGAGCGACATAAATGTGCGGACTTTGATTGTGTTGACCAATATAGGTGTCTGTTTATTAGAAAATTCGTACAGGTCGCAAGGACCGTCCACCTAGGATCCGACGGCCAGTGACCTAGGCCTATGTACCGTTTCCCAGCGATCGCCAGCTCGCCTGGTTTGCTCATAAGTGGCCCGAGTTCGTGAGCGCCAATGTACGCTTAGAATGGACCCTGTTGAAGAGCAGCCAGTTTGCTCCTTTCATTTCAAGCGTGCCTGGTTCCAATATAAACAGTTCCAATATGTGCCCTCTTCGCCAGTCAGTCACGCGACGTTAAAAAACCGCAAGCACTCATAGTGTCCACGGGACGTGTACGCATTAAAGGCGCATTAATATGCCGAACAATTTTTATAATATTAGCCGGAGACTGCCCGTTCCGGAAGAAATAGAAGATGGCGCTGCCCACAGATTCCTTGCACTAGCTACTAGGAGCGGCCGCGGAGCATGATTTATTTGCGTTTATTACAAGATATTCCATGACACTATAACGTCATAGAGCCCTTTCCGCGCGTATGCGACATCACTTTGCCAACAATTCTTTGGTCAGGATTTCCACAGGCGACACTTTTAACGTTCCATTGGACACCGCGCAGTTTTCAACCATTCACAACCGGCTAAGCAAGCGGAAGCGGATCAATCACAGGCATCGGCACCACCCTGTTAAGCCGGTTATCTACTTTAACTGTTCTGGCTCGGCCCAATCGAGTCCCTCTCCCCTTGAGCGTGCTTCTCGCCTCCTCTCAGGAAATTATATAAAGAAGTCTGTTCAATGTAGGAAATGCTATTAGCTTTAAATTTAAACAAAATTACCTGTTATAAACAAGGAGCGCATTTCAACGCCTCGGGTTGCCACCCTATGCTTGCATCGGTAGTTGCGTAACTTTGGCACCAGGTGGTTGCAATAAAAACATATTGAAATAGTTTTTGTGTTATGAGCCCCATAGCAGGACTATTTCCTGAATTATCAGATATTGTTTGGGCTATCGTTGGCCTTAGTGAGGTTAGAAGAACTGGTCAGACTTATGCAGTGCTAACGGCCATTGCCTCTGCTATAGAGGACTCCCAGATTAGAAGCAACAAGAGATATGATTCCTAATCTCTAAGTACATAGCGGGCAACATTGAGGCATTCTACAGCAGTAATCATAGGACAAGAGTTCTAGCAATATAAGCTAATAAAAGGTAGATAATAAAGGTAGTACAGACCTGCTGTTGTGATGATGATGATGATGATGATGATGATGATGAATAGGTCAGTTTTATGAAGATGTTGAGTTAACCGTGACAAAAGTGCAAAATCCGTATACTCTAGTCATAGGCGACTTGAATACAAAAGTGGGCAAAAAGCAGGATGGTGAACAAGCACTTGGCAACTACGGAGCCGATTCTAGAAGTACTAAGAGAGGTGTATTAGTATTCATGGAGAGGAAAAGGCTTCGAATAATCAACAGCATCTTCGGAAAGCGTAGCAAAATAAGATGCACCAGAAAAATCAGTAATGAAGAAAGAAGAAACGAAATATTTTTTTTTCTTTCTGCTCATCCCAGCGTAGTGCAGGATGTAGAAGTGATAGTACGGGTAAATTGCAGGAATCATAGAGGCAATGAGGTCCAGGGCCAGGGTCAACACGAAGAGAGAAAAAATTGGTCAAGAAGAAAGAGGCCAACCTAGGCGCAGTAAGGGCAAAAGCAGACCAATGTACAATTATGCACCTTCAAGGTGGCACAAATAAATAAATAATATCAAATTTAGTCCAGTACTTGCAAACAAATATGCACCCTAAGAGTAGAGAGATGAAGATGACATAGAAGTAATGATTGAAAGCTTAACTAGGCTGGGTGCAGAAGCAGCACTTGAAGCACGAGGTAAAGCTCCAAGGCAAACACTTAGTAAGCTCTCCAAGTAACGAAGAAGGTAATAAAGAAGCGACAAAGAATGAAAATGTTCAACTTCGCAGAGTTAAAATAAAATTCTCGGAAAACTCAAAATGAGCAACAAGAAGAAAGTAAGGGATATTAGAAACTATGACGTGAGAAAGAGTGAGGAAGCAGTCGGGAGAGGAGCATGCAATCAATGAGAAGAAATATTGGTATAGGACAAACAAAGATGTCTGCACTGGACGACAAGCAAGGTAATATCTTCAGGAATCTCGAATATGCAGTAAAAGCTGGGAAAGAATTCTATAATAGCTTGTAGAGTGCCTAGAGCAGCCACCATTCCACCATTCGCAATAGTAATGAGCAGGTCACAGAGGCTCTTTTTATAACAGAGGCTCTTTTTATAACTAGCAATGAAGTTAGGAGGGTCTTGCAAGACATTAGGCGGGGCCAAGAGGCAGTGGAAGATAGAATAACATATGGTTTAATCAAAACATGGACGAGACCTAATGGTTGAAAAACTGGCGGCCGTTTATTCGAACTTTTTCTCGACTTCAAGGGTCCCAAAGAAACGGAGGAATGCCAGCATTATATTATACCAAAAAAAGGAAGGAGTTAAAGAAATTATAGACCAATTGGCTTACTTCCAGTATTGAATGAAATATTCATCAAGAAAATTTCGAGCAGAATTAATGCAACACTTCAGTTAAGTCAACCAAGGAGACAGGCTGGCTTCAGGAGCGCATGCTCTACAATTATTCGCATCGATGTCATCAAACAGGTAATCGAAAAATGCGCAGGATACGGTCAGCCTCTCTATAAGGCTTTCGTAGACTACAAAAAGGCATTTCATTCCACAGAGATACCAGCAGTCATAAAGGCATTGCGTAAGCGAGGACTACAGGAGGCTTATGTAAATAAATTTGAAAATATCAAGAGAAATTCCACAGCTACCTTAATTCTCCACAAGTAGGAAGATGCGTCGCGCAAAATATCTCATTAATATTATTGCAATAAAAATGGTAGCTTTCTTAAGTTAAGGCCACGCTTTCACATTAAACATTTTCAGGAAATGTCATTCGGAGAACTCTCTGACGTCTGTTCGTGCTTCTGCCGCCATATGTGTTTATAGAGAAAGCAAAGGTTAGCGATTTGAAAATATGTCCGAACAACTAGTGATAATAAAATAATCCCACCTTTAATATTATATTTCGCACGTCATCAACGAGAATGAATAAGCGCAACGAAGGGAATAAATTTCTGGACATATATGTCATTTCTTTACATTATTGCAATGCTTTCGTATGAAGCAAACATAGCTGCAATGTGCAACAACCAATGCTAAATCTTGTGGTGGCGACAATCTTTTGAGGTATAAGTTGTTCACCTAATAATAAAACAGCGTATAGAATACCTTTCTCATTACATTTCAACACACACAGGTTACGAAATGCGTAAAGACGCCAAACGCAGCATAGTAGTCTGGGTATACGGGTGCCTGCTGAGGCAGTAAGGAATTTAAGCTACTTCATAGTCAAAGGTTTAATCGTGTGGCCGTAGTGAGGCACCATGACTTGTGCTAAGGGAGACAATATTATGGCGGAACTTGAGCGTCATGTCTTCAAATATAATGATGACACGTAAGAAATCCTTACTGCATTAGCAATCTCTGTCTAGTGCCTAACTTTCAAGGAACTCAATTGATCAGAACTATTTAAAATTATTTTGACTTTTTCAAATACGCAGTGCGTGTGGCCACGGTAAACTGGGAGTGATGTGTCATATCTGCAAGCGAACAGCAATAGGTGAAGCAAGGCAGGAGGGTGGGCAGCGTAACTTATTTATGGTGCACCCTCTGATAAAAAATTCATAATAATGTAAGTAAAAGTAGCAACAATTCAAATAACTACTTCCGTGTGCTACATCTATTGAGCTGGAGTTACTACATTATTCCATGAGTTAACTCGACA
Source organism: Dermacentor albipictus (assembly GCF_038994185.2). Lineage (NCBI taxonomy): Eukaryota > Metazoa > Arthropoda > Arachnida > Ixodida > Ixodidae > Dermacentor > Dermacentor albipictus. The sequence continues at coordinate 81,694,848 of NC_091828.1, forward strand.
AGCCGATACAAAATCTTAGAAAGTGTGACATTGCTACGGACCAGTACTCGCGATGTGGAAGGACGAAAAGGCCAGTGGTGCGAAGACAACGACGACGATTTGCGGCTAGCGTGGGCTGTTGCCTTTTGCCCAAGTGCAGGGCATGGATTTGTAAACATACTTGTTACATAGCGTCACGTCTGCGTCTTCCCACGTAACATTTTTGGTCGTAGTAAACGTTCCGTGTATTTCGTCACGGAGCTTCGTAGTGGACGGTACATCGAGCCTTCCTTCATGACTCCGGGAGACGACAGCTCGACTCGACACCTGCTTCCACTCCGTCAACCTACATCGCACTCTCCGCTCGCCGTGATGCTGGCGTACACTCGGGAGAAGATGGCGAATACATTGCGGTCTGCATCAGCGTGTACGAACGCGTCAGCGCCAATAAGAGGTTGGACCCTATTATCGTGCTCGCCAACGTAATATTTCGCCTCGGTGGGACACTTTGAGTATGGTTTAGGTCACGCTAAGACAAGATCACCAGTGGGGAAACGCCTAAACAAAATCTGCGAGTCATGTTCGGCAATCCTTACACTCATGAACCTGTCGCATTATCCAGTCTAGTGCAGAGGTCAAGAGAACCCTACGTCACGTACAAGCAAGACCTCTTGGTTATGTGCAACAACATTGAGACAGACAACATGACTGAGACAGACAAGCTTTTACACATTTTGAAAGGTATTGCCGGTGAGGCCTTCAACTTGCGGGCCTTCAACCATGTGGTGACATTTGAGGCAGTTGTCGAAAAGTGCCTGTGCCCGGAACTCGCTAAAAGCCTTCGTATCGACCCACAGTATATCCTCGTACCTAAAAGCGCGGCGACATCTTGCTGTGTCGACGCTTCCCGTTTGAACAACACTGGCGATGTTACTCGAATCGTCCGACGAGAAATCGAGGCCGCCTATCTGGCTGCCTTCGAATTCAGCTCCCTCAACACGACTGTGGTCATGGTTTCCCTGATTCAGGCAGTATACGCCAAGAGTTCCTCAACATGGCTCGTCACTCCATCTGTTCTGCCCATCGTCCTGACGCCCGCCGGGATTCTTCGATTCCACACCATCCAACATCTTATTATTTGTCATCTTTCCGCAATCCGTCTGCATGGCGGACTGCTCCATTTGTCTTCACTGCCATCGAATCGGCTTATTTCTCGCCATTGTCGCAGACGCTAGGGTTCCCCGGCCAAAACCGCCTATAGTAGCTCCTCTAAGTGGCTCTTTTCGTTTCCCTATGCCGCGAGATCCTACTATGCCTCCACTGAGCCTCCTGCACAGAACCGCCGCTATTCACGGTCGCCTTCACCCCAATCTCGCCCCAGCCCCATCCCTCACAATTCCGCGACTGCCTACGGATGCTCGCAGCCAGAAAACTAAACAATGCAGCTCCTCGAGGTGAAGCTGCATTGGCCCCTACGTATTCAACTCATCTACTGACGCCGCCCACTCATATGAACCTTCTTGACCTGCAAGTATACGGCCTTTATTGTATCTGCCTTTAAATATAATGGTACGCATTTATCACTTACTAGTGCTTCCCTTCGGAAGCGCCTGCAGAAAATAATAACACTAGCCCCGACGCTTGCTGTCCACGTCGCCGATGGCGGGACAGCTCCCGTGATTGGTATGTGTGCTGCGCGCGTCTCTGTCGCCAATCGCTCCAGAATCGTTCCCTTCACCGCATCACCCTTGTCCCCACGACATTATTCTCTGCCTAAACTTCATTTCGGCGCATTCCGCTCTGATAGACTGTGCAGCCCGTACTCTCCGCCTTGACCTGCCCCTTTTGAGACCTCGCTAAACCACCCCCAGTTGCCTCAGTTCAGTAAATTTTGTTCGCCCGTCTGCGTCCAATGTCCCCGCCTGCGTCCAATGGTCCCTACATCGCGACTCCCACACAGTAGGTTCTCTTTGCATAAGATATGATACCTCATTTACTTTTATCTATTACAGCCAAATGCCTCTGCGTTCCAGTTGCCAATTTTGGCTTGACGACACAAGTGCTGCCTTGCGGGATGTCTCTGACTCAGCTTTACACCTACCAGGATCACACAGTAACATCTATTATAGTAGATGGCAGTTCAACCGATCCTACTCCAGCACCGCAGTATCCAACTTGTACCATCGTCGACTTACAGGAAATTATTGCGCGCAGCATGAGGTCCGAGCACGCTCCTGAACTCTACCGCGTTCTGCGTTTATACCGTGATATTTTTTTTCTTGGATGATCGTACTTTGGCCGCAACAACAGCTCTTAGACATCGGACAAACACCTGCTATACCCCTTCTATTCATTGTCGCCGGTACTGAGTATCGCCGGCTGAGCGTCAAGTTATCAACGAAGTTCGTAAAATACTTAAAAAGAACATTATTCAACCTTCGTGTAGTCCTTGGGCGTCATCTTTTGTCCTGGTGAAATGAAAGGTGCTTAATGGGAGTTTTGTGCGGGTTATCGGCAGCTTAACCGAGTTAGAAAAAAAGGGCGTGTGTCCTCTAACTCGCATTGATGACGCCCTTGATTACCTCCACAGTGCTCGTCATTTCTCTTCTATGACTTTCGCTCCGGCTAGTGACAGATTGCCGTGGATGATATAGACCGCTAGAAGACCGCCATTGTAACACTGGACAGTTTTTATTATTTCAAACTGATGCCGTTCGTTCTATGTAACTCTCCAACCACATTTGAGCGTATTATGGACTCACTTCACGATTTCAGAGTGTCCACGTACCTGTGCTGCTTAGACCACGTTATTCTGTTATAGAGGGTTATTGGCTGTATCTTTCCATGATTTTAGTTATCACTGTCTGCATGGTTCGGTGTGCGCCCGCGAGAAGTTTTGTAGCGATGGCCTCGTTGATGATTTGGAGCCGTCGTTCACTAGGTAGGTAATCCTCTCTTCATGAGCTTGCAGCTGTTCGTCTACTCTAGTCATTCTCCCGGCTACTACCTGTCCAAGTTTTCTTTCTTCTACTTTCTTCGCTATACTGCTCTTGAATGCTAGTCTGTTTCACGCATGTTCTATGTCTCACGTGTACTGGTTGCGTTACGTGGGAATTCAAGGCGCTGCTTCCGCATGCCGCCGAAAGGGAATCGCCTAATGGAGTAAGACCATGAGGCAGCGCGGGATGCAGAGATAGACGTTTTGATAGAGCGAGAAAGGCTTCGGCCAGGTCTTGGTCGAGGCGGGTGCCCTCGTGAGTCTGGAGGTAACCAGTTGGAGCAAGTCTTCGGTGGTCGAGTTCCAGCGATGCTTGGAACGCGAGCGTCGTCAAACTGCAGTCTTACTTTTCAAGGGAGCGGGTTGTTGCGCAGCTTATTCTTACCATCCTTTCCTGCCAGCTCCTGGTGTCCGTTGCAAATCTTGAACTTTAGGTGACTGTCGTGCACTTCGGCTGCCCAGTCGCACCCGCATGTGTAGCAGAACTTGGCTCTCTCAGTAGAGGAGTGATACCCTATCGGTGTGAGCTGGTGCCGAGGGTTCTGCAGTATTGGCTCGACATTCAGTAGGGCTTGCAACTGAAGACCATGCTCTGGTTCTTTACATAATAGGGGAAGTGGTGTCCATCGAAGATGATAACCGCCGCTGTTGATGGTCCTAGTTTTCGCGTGCCGAGAACAGTGTTTCTTGAGTCCACCTAAAGATTTGCAACAATCTCCGTGGGACTTTTACCCAGTTCAATGCCGTATATCACTCGGTGGCAGACATTGTGTGGTATTAAATGTAGGGATTTACTTTGTTGATGGTGCCGTCGAGTTGCGTAGTGATGTCCTGCAGTTTGCAAGCTCCTTCCGTAGTTCCCGTGTTCCCGATACTTACATTTCCAGGTTTTACATTTGCACTCGAACATTATTATTAGGTGCTCCTGGACCGAGCCATTGGATCTTTCGATGGCATGTGTCACTGCGGTGGCCAAATAAAGTTTGTGGGTTGAAGACACTTTTGAAGTCGTCGCTAAGGAAGCGTCACATCTTCCGATTGCGTTGGCGCTGCGACTACGGTTGCTGTACATGAGGTTTAGCCTCTGGCTTCAGGACTCGTATTGCTCCTTTGTCAGTGGATTTATTGTGTTGTTTTCCTGACTTGCCTTTACGACCAGCTTGTAGCCACACAAGGTGGGCTTTAGCTGTCATTCTGCCGCTATTCGCTTCGTGTGTCCAACATGATAAGGTATCGTAGTTAGCTTCGGTCGCTTCCATTTGCGCCACTCTCTGATCTTGTCGCAATGGGTTCGCCATCTGTCTTTTCAGAAAAGGCTGGGCGCTTCGCCTCAGATGCTGTTTCCTTGTCATGTACTCCTCCTGCGCGAACGGTGTGCGTGTGCGCCGCGGGCAGTTGGGGGCGAGGCGCTGGCATGGTGGCTACAAGAGTATGTGTGCCGACTGACCCGTCGGAAGCGTAGTTTGCCACTTTTCCGCATCATGGCACATAAGTGGCGCTGCGCTCAGTACAACGTTTCTCAGAGGCGCATGACGTCTGCTGCTTGTGGCAGACGGCGCACAACATAATAAAGAATACAGACTGAAACACTCATCTCTAGGCGCCAGTTGGTTAAATGAGGAGATGTATGTCTCTGTTATTGCATGTTTGCAAGTTTATAAAATATTTTGAAGCAGGAAGGTAAGTTCGCTTGTTTTTGAACCATACAAAATATTTTCTCCTATGGCGTAAACAGTTTTAAGGATATAATACTAACGTTTAGGAAAGGTGAAGGACAACAAGACCTAACTACACGCCAGCTGTAAATGAGCTCTAAAAATCAGCTCCAAATACATCCTCGCTCCATACGGAGTCATTCTTAACTGCCCTGTTAGATCGTTAGTAATCCTTGTGCTGCTCATGATGAGGTTGCGCTTTAGTTTGTCTGCGAGGCTGCATTCTGAGTGGGCCGCAATACAAAATGCCCGTGTTATTAGGTTTAGGCCCACATTACCTGCTTTTAGGTGGTGCCAAAAGTATTCTGGAATATTCCAACAAGGTGTCTCTCATAGCTAGCCTATGTGGTTCTGGGCGTTATTGGAGTCAAACAATACTTAGCTGCACCAAATCTACAAAAACAATTACTCACTAGTGCAAAGACTTAAGCTCCAAAATAACTTCCCACTTTCTCAAAACCGCTAAAGCTGTTGCGCGAGGTTCTGGACTAGAAGGTAAAGAAATATTTCCAGCACTTCGTGTTTTCTGACTATAGCACAATCGCCCATACAGTTTTGCTTGTACTTCACAGAATAGTATTTGAAGCATACATCATAGCTGAAATCAGCGGCCCGAATATCCTGGAACGCTCAATTTGTGTTCTCTGCGTATAGACTGTGACGCGCACAGGAGAACCTTTGTACTGACGGCAGCACTATTTTAGCGCGAAGACGCGGAGAAGTGGTGAGCTATGCTCGATCGGCATGCCTACTGCTCTAGGCATCATACCGCTGGCTTCCTGCTCGTGTCACGGTTGAGTCAGCGTTAGAGTCATGTACGACGGCGCCGTCAGGGAATGTTCCGAGTTTGATAATTCGAGTAAATGTATGCTGACTGCGTCGTTGTTGGCGTAACACGATGCCCTGTAACTTTAGGAAACCTAGGTTACCAAATTCTCTCTATATTTAGGTAATCTTCCACATAAAACAGCAAGAAAAGGAACCCATGTGAGATGCAACCGCGCTCCTCGCCACCCTGTTTGTGTGGCCCTGTCCTCCGAGGCCTTAGAGCAATTGCGGCTCTGCTACGCGCACAATGCGTAAAATACCCTCTGGAGTTTAATTCAACTGTGGCTGACCTTCAAACCACTGTAGATTTCCCAATTCGAGAACATTTACAGCGTGTTTGAACGTCACGGCATTGGGAGTGCCAACAGCAAGGCCTCGTTAGGCGCACTGCTCCGCGGCCACTTTCCGCCGGCGTATGCCTAGACAGCAGGCGACCACTTCAACTTCAATAAAAATCAACAAAGAGCATCGTAATGTAAACGACAACACTACAACACAGCCTTTTAACATAAAGATCATAGATAAAGCGGAATGAACTATCTCAATTTATTGCTCTTACGCTTATTGCCATACTTTGGCACCCCGAAATGATTTGGTGAGCTCGAAAGTGGGAAAGCAATCACGTAGCCCACATCGCGACAGACGCTTTAACATTCACCTTACCCACTCCTAACCATACGAGGAGTTTTTCTTTCAAATTTTTTTCAGCTAAATAGTTTTAGGGACCATTATGTGTAAACGTTTGTTGAACTTGCTGTATGCTCTTGAAATTTATATTTTTAAGATTTTATTGTTGACATCTTTTATCAATGTGGTTGTTTTGTGGCATGTTCGAGATTATATTAGGCCATTTTTATCAAAACGTGCAGTGTATATTAGGCCTACACAATTGCCTTCTATTCTTGCGTGTATTTGCAGTAAAAATGCAGGTTCCTTTCATGTGTCTTTCTAGGCACATGGTTAAATTGCAACAAGTAACTTGCGGTGAAGTATAGCTACGGTTATTCGCTTACTTTGTGGCAGCCCTAAATCTAAAACTGCTTTATTTTTTAATCGTGTACAGTTCATAAAGCATGTATGCGGTCGGTGCGCACTGATGTACGAATGAGGAAAGAATCAAAACCGTTCAAAATTTAATATCAGGAATGAATTAGTCAATGGGCCATACTGAAAGCCGAAAACTTTAGTGACGGAGCTGGTGAACATGGCTGCATATTTATTTATTCATGCTGTAGCTGTACAACTGTACACGAACATGCGACGAAGAATACATAAGAGAGATTAAATGAACTGAACAAAGCATGTACATAATGGAAAAATTCCATGAAATTTAGAAACATATTTATGCCCTATCTTCAGTACATGTATGAATCCACAGATCATCTCCGTGCACGTTGCCTTCTTTTGCGTAAGCTTTGTTTGTATTTAGTTGTATTTTTGCAAACGTTCTTTTGGCTGTATGTTTACATGCGCGCTCATTTTACTTACGCTGTCTTAAAACACACGAAGAGGGGCTTTGCACAACTACAGGATAACTTCTAAATAATTTACGTAATGAGATATACTCATTTCTCTACTAGAACGTTACCCTCAATATCCGGCAACAATGGCATCTTCTGTGCTAATCTTTTCTGCATTAAACATTCATAGTATATGCCAGTCAAAGAACTCCTTGACTTCTATTCGCGCGCTGGCGTAATGTATCTTTATAGAGAAACCGAAGACGGCTCACTTCACAATCTGTCGAAACACAAATGCAGAATGTAATGATTTCGCCTCTGATCACATATCCCGCGCATCACCCATGAAAAGTACTAATGACAAACCAGATCATATATATATATATATATATATATATATATATATATATATATATATATATATATATATACAACAGGGCAACAGGGGCGCTATGTCATAAAAATATTCCAAACTTTTCCATTCCAATTCGGCAATTACCCCTCCGCCATTGTTCAAAAATTTTTTGGACCACTCACACGTGCCTGTCTGTCACGCGACGTCACGAAGTCCACGATAGCTCCCCATTTGATATGACGTTACACTCTGCTTTTGCATTATTGAACCACACACAAAATAGTTATTTCTGATTCGACGCCTTTTCGCCATTAGTCTTCCGCTACTTGTGAAAGGTATTAGGGCTGCACCCTCTTCACCTGCCTGTGGCGCGACGTCTCAACACCGCGAAAACTCACCGCTGTCAGAATGATGTGTACATTGTAAATACGAACTAATGTGGCGAACAAAACTTAATTTCTTTCGGATTACCCGTTTCGAAGCGAAAAAAAAAGATGGCTGCCGCCGATCGCTCAGGCACTGGTTCCTAGCACCTGCCGGAAAGCATGGGTTTATTTGAATACGACAAAACTTTTTGCGTGGCTGTGTAACGTTTTCGAACACTTACGGCACGCTTACGACCTTGCTCTGGCAACGTTCCTTTGCTGAGGATCCGTTTTAGTAGCGTTCTTGACCTTCCGTTGCATGCCGCCGTGAGTTTCGACGAGCCACCGCCAGCTAAGGGAAAGCGTACCAATTGCAGGTACTGGCAAAAGCCTCTTCATGAGGTTATCAATTTTCAGCGCACTGGCTCGGCCCCATCAAATTCCTCTCCACTTGAGCGTACTGCTCGCCTCTTGTCAGCCAATTTGATAAGAGAAGCCGCTCAGTACAGGTAATGTTATTTGTTTTTAAAGCAAGCAAATGTGACAACCCTGCGAGTCACCACCCGATGATTGCATGTTGGTGGTTAGGCCAATGTGACGTCAGGAGATTGGAATAAAAACATATTGGAGTAGCTTTACGTTATAGGGTCCAGGTAAAGCAGACTAGGACGGTGGATGGTCTCCCTCATTCACAGTGTGCTCTCTGATATAAGACTCATTATAAAGTAAGTCAAAGTGAAAACACAGAGAACTATGTCTGTGCGAGTGACATTCTTATTGGGGCTTATTCCAATGTTTCATGAGTTAGCTCGAGAAGCCGGTAACATAACTTACAAGCTTCATGTGTTCATGTGTTCGTTTCTCAATAACCACATATCTACGAAGGTTTGTCTGCATTCTACACGTTTTACGAAATGACAAAAAGGATTCCATGATTGATATCGGAAATTTCTGGGCAGATGAAAACGACCAGGAGAGTTAGCCTATGAAATTCGTCACAGAAATATATGAAAACTTCTGTACGCAAGATGTCCGCTAGCTTCTAGCTTTAGGCAGAATTTACTAGCGCTATAATATGAGGCAAATTTAACACGAAGGAGGAACCCCTCTAGTAGACGCAAAGTGCCTCGAGCCGCCAGTCACACGACATTTCGGCGTGCATTTCCCGGGTTCTTTCACGTTTGAAAAAGCACTTTTATGTAGCACTTGTTGAGCAACAGAAAGCTGTACCCGGAGTTTTCATGTGGCTCTGCAATTTTGCCATTGACACTTTCCTATAATTTTGATATTTGTGAAGATTATTTAATTACGACTAATGATGTAATTGGGTGGAATGGAAAAAGCTGTTTTAGTATCTCGAAGCGGCCGCAAACGGCATTACATGTGTTCTGTTTAGCTACGTGGCATCTACATATCTTGAAGCTCTGGTTAGTTAGCTGACACACTTTGTACAGCTTCAGTAAGTTGGCACATGGTTTTTAGCGCTAGTTCAGAACTAAATATGCAATACGCGTCAACTAGTTTAACCTCCTCATATGCTACTCGTTGTAAGCACTAACTGTAACCAGAGTCTCACTCACTCTTGAAAAGGTCACCGATTGGGCGGCTCTGACGACGTGAATTTTTGTATAAAAGTTCAACCGCTGCAGGCAAGATCGTCTGTAAGAGAAGGTCTACATGAAACTGCAGGTTTCTTTTGCCATATGGCTTCAGATCCATGAAGCCGCATTGGAAATGTGGGAGGAAATTCGACGTCAGCGACTTACTGCCTAGAAAAGCCCGGACAGAAATATGAAGGCAGAGTCGGCATTCAGAAAATTCGCAATCTTAATGCGGCTGTCAGGACATACTCTTACGAAACGTGTAGACTATTCAAGCATGTGAATCCCTCGATGACACCATAAGCAAGATAGTACAATACCTTATGGGACGTGCAAAAGGACGTGGCTATAAGACGTCTTAAGTGTGTCCACATTCGCAGCCTCCAGGCTCTAGTTGTGGAGTTTCTTGCGGAATCGCTGCCATCCAATACGCTCTTGAATATTTGACCAGACCGTGCAACCTCGAGTGAGCTGCACACTCGAGTGACCTTCTTGAAAGGGAAAATTGAGATTCACCTAAATGTACCACAAAACTAAAAAGGACACCTACGTCGGTTTCTCATAAACAAAGCATCGTAGTTGAATAAAGATTGGTCCTGCTCCAAGATGTTTCTTCAATTAAAAGACTCTGTTTCTGAGAGCCCGTGTAGGTCTCCTATGTACGTTCCTGCTACATACGGGTGGTTTTCTGTCTTTTCTTCCAAGGACCTTCCTCAAACTCGCGGAATTCCACAGAACGGATTTTCATATTGCGGTGCCTATATGCGTTCTCGTTAGGAAATGTATAACCCCTTTTTTTAATACTGCTCAGGGCCAATGTCAAAAAATAACCACAAAGGAAGAAAACCACCACCAAATAAGTAGCACGACTTTCTGTGGCATAAATGTGGGCAACGAGTTGCAATATAACATGTAATTTTTTGGAACAATATGGCGGTGTACATATTGGGCAGAAATTAGGAAACATTCATAAGCGTACTTTACTGTGTAATACATACAAGGTCATAAATACCACCATAAGGATGATACTATATATATTAAGCTTCGTTACTTGCCTTTTAAGATGCATAAATTCAAGTCAAAGTGTAACACTTCTACACGTATTCCACTCAGCAGGAATCGGTTTTCTGTGGTCAAGCTAATCTTATCTACAATACTCGTCCTCACGTTGGGTGTGTATTAGTGCGCTCTTGCCGAAGCACAAGGATCTCTGGGAATCTGTGACCATAAAAGCCTGTACCATAGGTCCTACTCCGGTCTTAGCAGTCTGTGAATTTTGCCCCAGCCATAATTTCCCTTGGATTTTTCCTATAAAACAGCTGCTCACGCTGTTCGCCAATATGTCTCAAGCAAAATCATGGGCAGACCAACCAGCAGACAGAAGCCAACGATAGCGACTATGAAAAAAAAGATGCTTTTACTGCTCCCTAGGTTATATCCATTCAAAATCTTTCGATTCGTCGATGTTTTTTTCCGCGAAATTAGTAAAGATATGCAGTAACGGAAAAATAAACGTCGTTCTTAGAAGAAGCCGTGACGGGATAGAAGATGAAGAGGGAGCTCGTCTTATCCACTCCGTTGGTCCTTACAAAGCAAGTTTTCAGTTGCGTCAAATGGCTCTACAATAGAACCTTTGCTGCGGTTTATGTATATATATATATATATATATATATATATATATATATATATATATATATATATATATATATAATCAAGATATGCAGTATCTTTACTATATATATATAGTATATATATAGTTAACATGTACATTATATATATATATATATATATATATGTATATTGTAGCGAGAAATAAGCTATTCTTTGTCATCTGTACATGATCATCATCATGTGGGGCTCATATGGGGTTCTTCTTCATCATCGCTTGTGGGGCTGGCTCTCGAGTGTGCTCCTTGCTGTGGGCGTGGTCGGTTCGCCTAACCTTTTGACGCGGAATAAAAGCCGTGATTACTGCTGCGTCACAAGTGGTGGAGTGTGCTCTTCGGTCCCCCGTCCTCTGACTCCCCGCTCAACCTCCTGGAGCTTCGATCGGGTCGCCGATTGTGCCAGCTGTCCGCCAACATGTCGCAGGACGAGCCCACAGGCACTTCTACTTCTACCATCTCGGCCTCGACTACCCCAGCCGCTCCATATTGGGTTGTCAGTGGGCACCAGCGTGATCCCCATCTGTTTGCTGGACTTCGCGGTGAAGACGTCGAGGATTGGCTGGACGACTATGACCGAGTGAGTTCGGCTAACCGTTGGGACGATGCGTCCAAGCTGCGTCACGTCGCCTTTTATCTGACAGGCGTAGCGAAGACTTGGTTTTTCAACCATGAGGTTGATTTCACGAACTGGGGTGCTTTCACACAGCAGCTCCGCCAAATCTTCGGCACACCGGCTGTTCGTTCTGCCCTCGCAAAAAAGACGCTCGACACTCGCAAGCAACAACCCGGTGAATCTTATACGTCGTACATCGAGGATGTGCTTGCTCTTTGTCGACGCGTGCACACGGCCATGACCGAATCAGACAGGGTTCGCCACATCCTCAAAGGCATCGGCGCCATTGCTTTCAATGCTTTAGCCATCCAGAACCCCACTACCGTCGCTGATATCGTCGCTAGTTGCCAGCGCCTTGACGAACTGGAATCAGTACGGTTGCAGCCGGACACCACTGCAAACACTAGCGCCAACGACCCTACGTTACGAGCAATGATACGCGCAATAATTCGAGAAGAGCTCCAGTATCTTGGCTTAGCAGCAGGACCTATGCCTTCTCATGCCTCCGATACCAATCTGCGAGATGTCATCAAGGAGGAATTGGCATCCATGGCTGGTGCAGCGTACACGGACCCTCTAACACCTAGGGCCCCATCGACGTACGCACAAGTAGCCGCAGCTACTCCAGTCATCGTCCCAGCGATGCCTCCAAAACCAACACCTGCTCACATCGCTTCCATGACTACCAGCGCACCTACCCAAACCAGCTATCCGCAGTGGCGTCCTCCTCGTCCCATCTGCTACTACTGCGGCTATCGCGGCCACATAGCGCGTTTTTGCCGCAAGCGCCAGCAAGACGAGCGTCGCGGCTATGACGTATACGAACGGGATGACTTTTCGCCCGGAGCTACTTTCCAACGTCTAGGGAGCTTCCATGACCAACGCCGTCCTTATGGTCCACCGCGCGGACGCTCTCCATCGCCTACTGTAGCATCCGAGACGGCTTACCGTCCTGCGAGACGCCGCTCGCCGTCACCCCTTCGCCGCTCGACGTCCCCACTGAGACCTGCTTCTCAATTCGCCGAGCGTCGTCCGGAAAACTAAATTATGCAGCTTTTGGAGGAAAAGCTGCATCGAACGACAGGACAGAAATTCCTCCATCGCGTCCGTACAATGTGATATTGGTTGGAGTAGAAGGTGTACAAGTAGAAGCTTTAATAGACACTGGTGCTAGTGTTTCAGTCATTCACCGTGATTTGTGTTCGCGACTTCGGAAAGTTACGACCCCCTATGAAGGACCTACGCTACTCGCTGCTCAAGGGGCCTCCATTCGACCTATCGCCATGTGCACAGCTCGTATTTCCATCGATGGACTTCTACATCACGTACAATTTGCAGTGCTAAGTTCGTGTGCCCAGCAGCTCATATTGGGATGGGATTTTCTTTCTATGGCCTCCGCCTCCATCTGCTGTGGACAACGCGTTCTCCATATGACCGACACGACCTATTCACTTCATGCAGATGACACACCCCTTGGATGTGCACAAGTGACTATCCATGCGATTAAAAGGCGGCACAACGCAAGCGTAACGTGAGTGCACCTTCTCCGATGCCCTCTCTATCATCTAATCGCGGCTCTACACGTCGCAGCACACTCGCCCTCTCCACCAGCGGCCAACGGCGTGCATGTTCAGGCCTGCATCTGTGCTCTATCTTTCCCTGCTGCGGGCGACGTAGTGCGAGCCATCGCTTCTAGACGGCGCCGACATTTTACAGCCTAGTGTAAGCTAAGCGGCTGGAACGCACGAGCAGCAGCAGCACCCGCAACGACACGCGGCAGCCGCGGTTACCAACATAAACTTTCGCTTGCAACGAAACTTGGTTTGCAAATAAAAATTCGCTTTAGAATCGGGGCTGGCTCCGAGATGACTTCTTTTAGAGTTCTCGTATTAATAAGCTTACTATGAGGCCAGTTGCGCGCTTCATTTATAGTAACATTGACCTTGTAGCAATACGATGCTCAAGAACTCGCGGTGAGAGAAATCAACCGCGCCTTTATCGGCCAAAACCACGAGCAGTCCACGCTGTAGTGGACTCCGGATTTACTTGGACCAGGTGAGGTTCAATCACATGCAGCTGTATTTCATTTTGCTTCTATCGTAATGCGGCCAATGCGACTGTGCTTGTTATCAAATGAGCGACCTGGACCTTAGTAGCGCAGCCCCTTCTTTGCTCCTGGCGCTCTCTCTAGGTATTTGCACAGAGGCGTTAGTAATGTGTATACTACTTTCCATATTTCTATTTTTGTTGTTTCCTGATTGTTCTGATAATCAATGAACAACTCTAGAAAACAATGGATAGCCACAAACAAATGATATGAACATTCCATTATCAGTGATGAAGGTGACCAATTCGAGACGCCAATTTGAGTACTCGCGTGATTTGGGACTGGAAAATTTTAGTAAATTTGTCGTTGTATTGGTACGCCACACAATTTGTTCGATGGTCAATACGATATGGCGATCAGGCTGAAGGAGCAAAAAGAAAGAAACCTAGACAAATGCCTCCTTTATCAGGCCCATTATGACAACAGTAAGAAAGAGAACAGCTTAAGCAAGAAGTGTGTACACATGATCGAAACTAGCTGAATCACGCAAAGTGCATGATCACAATATATATATATATATATATATATATATATATATATATATATATATATATATATATATATATATATATATATATATACTTTAAATCCATGCACTATATGAACCCTTTTGTCACAAGGCACTACGGTAGGTGGACAAATCTAAACATACCACTGGCACCCACCGATAAAATACAGATGGGTACAGGCGATTTCGAACCAGGCGCCCGGTAATGTTTGGGGTGTATCGCCTGGGGAGTGCGCGCGGCTGCCACGTTCCGTAGTTTCGACATGTAACCCGTAAGGGTGGTTACGTTCCCTAGCCGTAATGCGTACACGGCTGCCTTAATCACAAGGCAAATAATTATCGAGACGAGGCAGTGGCTCCGACAACGGTACCATAAAATACAGAATTCATAAAGGCACACGGAGGCTCTGTTGAAGTACACTTGATATAATATTTTATGAATTAGCTAAACGTACAGTGCACGAAGCGTGAAACAGATACAATATTTGTGGCGGAATATAATTTACTTCAAGTATGGTAAGACGACAGTATTTTGTAGGAACATCTGACTGTATGGGTACCTCACATGGAAGGTAGAACCATGTCAAAAACTCTACGTTCTCTCTTATAACAGCATTTTTTTCTAATATTTGAACTGCCTAGAAAATGATTGGGGACACTGGTGACATCAAACGGGGAAATTTTTCTTAGTGTCGACCTGCCACAATGCTACCTTCACAACTACTAACCACATGCCTCTAATAGGATGGGTCTTGGACTTCTTGTGCTTCGTACATGTACACCAACCAGTGAAACTGGAAACGAATTAACACCAGTTAGGTGAGTAAAGTTACCTGAGGCAAATACATGGATATAACTGGTAGGAAGCCATTACATTTATTCTTGCTGGTAGAATAAGTTTACGATTTCAAAACACATATTTGTCCTATTCATTTTCGATACTCTCAGCATGCATTGCACGTCTGATTAGGCGATTTTGGGATGATTGTTCCTTGATTTTCTGTACTGCGTACAATTTCTACGTGGTCACTTCCGCCCTTAAGCAGCAGATCGCAAAACAGAAAAATCCTCAAATCGTGTTTACCTATGTCACAAGAGAATGTTAAGTCAGACTATGGCGGATAGCAGCCGATCCAACTGCGATTTCGGTGTGTAGAAGAAGATAGGTTCGCTAAATTAAAATCAATTGAAATGCCCTAAATAAATGTAGTGTCTTCAAAGCGATTGAAATAATTTATTTCTCGAGTAAAGCCTAGTGGAACAGATACAGTTCTGTATCACTTTGTCATTTCGCTGAAATAGCAGCTTTACGTTTTTTATTACAAAGAGAATCGAGTGCGCAAGTAGTCTTGTTACCGTGCTGCACGTGCTTTTTAACGCTAGACTCAGAATTTTTTTTTAGGCCGAGGTACTGTAAGCGGTCAACCAATTTTGATCGCGACATTTAAAGTTTCAACTCTGATAACTGAACTTGGCATTCACTGAAGGCGGCCGGATTGCTTTATCCATGTTGCTCTTCTGTTTCTTGTGCCACTTGCAGCCCCAAGGCGAAACATTTATCAATGTCAGGTTGAACAATATAACTGACGGAAGCGCAAAAATTTCCCAGTACAGAACCCACTTGTTTCAAGACAGCCTTACATTTACTAAAGGGAACCACGGTGGCCAACTATTATATCCAAGAGACAGCAGAAGCCCTAGAAGAAGCAGAGGCAGTGAGGGAGTCCACACATCGCATGAAAAGGTTTGAATCCGTGCTTCGTCCTCTTCTTCCTCACCTTAACAAGTGAGCAGTCCTTCTAAAAAGTTATTCGGGAAGTACACATGCAAAGCATTATCCGCCTTGCTGCATCGGCTACCCTGATAAAGCGGGATGTGGAAGGTACGATAAGTACTTGTTTCAGGTGGCAACGGAGATGGTTTGTCATTACCGATATGAGGGCTACGGTATCAACAAGCGCTGGGACATATAAATCGTCAAATTCGACTTCGACAATACTACGTCTGGCCTGCAGGGTGAGTGGATGTGGCGGAAACGTCGACAATGCAGCGCCCCCTCTAGGAGCTGCATCATTTAGTATTCCAAGGTACGCGCCCAGGTCAGAAAGATGGCGATAGGCGACAGGACTGGGAAGAGCTGGACGACGGGCGATGACTTTGCGGTAACTGGTGGCTGCTCGGTGGCGTTGAACCACGGCACCATGGTGGCGACCGTCCATGCTGTTTAGGTTTGACTCGCCTTGCGGCTGGAAATGGCTGTTGATAGTGTAACGATTGACGTGAAGCACCCAGTGCAAGTATGATTATCAAAAGCCATGCCCAATCGGAAAGCCTAGGGCAGATCCCAAATCACTATGGGTGTGTCAGATGGTTACCGACCTGGCAGGCACCCCGCAGTGATTACGGACCCCCTGTGCGTGTGCGCGACAGGGAAGGGGAATACGTCTTGAGTCGCGAACTATGCGAGACGCGGAGAGGCCCTTCCTCGAAACAAACGGGAACAAGGCGTTACCGCCAGCGGATGCAAGCGTGCGCAACATCGCGTAGGAGAGAGGGAGCAGCCGCCAATACCCGACCGGGCTCAGTCCATACCATGGGACGTTGGCGTGAGCAAAATTCCGCCTATGATTTTAGGGACCCTATATAAGCTTCCCAACAGTATACCTTTTCGTATACGCTTCTTTCTTGCGTGAAAAAAATGGCAAGTTTAGCGCTAGAAATTGTCTCGCCCTTGCTTGGTCCAGATGGTCTCCCTGATGGCTGTGGCTTCCCGACAGTGTCAAGCTTCGCAACACTAACGCCGGTCGAGGTTGAAGTTACCGGCATTCAGACAATGATCAGGACACGGCAACTCGATAAATTTGCTTCTTTCTATACTTCAGTTTGCATGCTTTTTACGTCTTGTTGTCTAGATCAGCGTTGCAAAGCAACAATGCAGTGTTTACAGCTTTCAAGCGTTTCTTAAACACCCTAATGATGCATTCGTTGCCTTTGTTTTTTTTCTCCTCAGATCACGGTTGTGAACCAAGGTGACAATAGCTATGAAACTGCTGCTGATGATTGTGCTTTTCACATTTAAGTCTACAATTATCATGGCATGTAAGTGACGCCTTGTTCATGTCTTGAAATCATTTATTCATTCAGGGCCCTCGCACTAGAATTACGCTCACCGTCTATCGTTGGCGAAATCGACCTACAGCTCTAGAAAGAGTTCGCAGATTACATATGTATCAAATCAACACTTTGCAAAAAGAAAGCAACAGAGTAGAGCATTTATTGCGGCTTTGATGTTATTTACTGTAAAAGCCGCCATATCTTACAGTGAAGACCGTCATCTTGCTTTTGCTTTGTCGTTTTTTGCTTCCATAGTTTTGCGTATCCACTTTGGGGGTCTCGAGACGGCGAGTGGTCTTCGGATTGTTGGTTGGGGTGGTGTGTGGCCTATGAACAATGTATGACTTGAAAGCAAGAAAGAGCAAAAATTACTCATTTGACGTACTGTTAGATAGAAATCTTCAGATCAATAAGTTGTGGTTTTTAATCTTGTTGAATTACATGACTCAAAATAGCATAGTATTGCATTTTATGGAAACAGAAACACATCAGTAGACTTGGGAATCTCAGATTGTAAACATTAGAGTTTATTAAACTTATTTAGTTTTCATATTGTGGGGACATCATGCTAATTGCTCTCTGTAGTGTGAAACAGAAACGATCCGACAAATGAACATCATAACAGATTTTACTCCCATGTCAGGAGCTATCGCCTACCCGGCTTCACAAAAAGCACCGCAGGTAAATAGGCGGTTGCTATGTATACGCCTGTATACCTATATACTTGTATACATGCCCTATTTTGTGCACAATTGCCAGCGGCAAGCATGCGCCGCAGATAAGGATACAACGCTGAGTGGTCGAGGCGCCTACGAGGAGGCGCCCCACATCACCCCTCTCAAAAACTTCACCCCTCTCTTATCGAACTTCCTGTATTGTCCATCATAGCTTAGCGCAGAAAGAAATTCTGTGAGCTATTCTGATCTTCAGTAAGTTCTCCCAAGTTGCAGCCAGCAAGAGCATGGCCTTCGCGGTTTCGTTATGTTAGTCTTAGGAAACCGTCCTCGGGCCATAATTTCAACTATTTGACTTCGGTTGAGAGGGAATGTTTGTTTTGAAGCCCCTCCGTGACGTTTTGCACTCCTGCCTGTGGTGCCTGTGCCGCCACTTCGTTTCAAAGACCATGCTGCAGCTGTTGTGTGCAATGTGCCACGTTTCTGTGCGCGTTTTAACTGTTTCGGTCGGTAAGCATCAAATTTACGCGGGTTCATAGCTCGTGTGGCGCAGGTTTTAGATTTATTGTCCGCATTTGCTTTCGTGTCAGTGTGTTGAATGCGCGTGCGTTGCGCTCCTGTCGTCCATGCCTTCTGTGTTTATTGTGTGGCCCACGAATATCTGCAGTGTGCATATGTCCCATGTGTTAGTGCCACAAATGTGCGCGGTGTACGGTGTGTTTGCAGCCAACTGCTGCAGCGCATTCCAGCGAATATACGTCGCCGGTTACATGATTTTTTTTCTTCGTTGTCTGTGATTTCCCAGCATCTGCGATTGAAGCCACAATGCATTTCCATGACGTTGCATTGTGAAGGTATAATTTTGTGTCTTGTTTTCTTTATTCAATGAGTGTCCTTTTAAAGATGTTCTTGCTTGATAGTACGAAGGTTTGTAATATGGTTGAATTAATCGGGCTCTTTATTTCCTCAGAATTGCAGTGAGTGGTAATTTTACAAGATCTCAGCAATCCTGTTGTCCACGTTTAGCTATAAAGCAAAATATTTAACTTGCTCCAGTACGTGAATTTTACTATGACTTGTCAGTATCAGCATGTTCTCAGTGCTGAGCGCCTTGCAGTATGTGCACGGGAAATGCAATTGTCTACTCATATGAACTGCTGTGTGTCACAATAATATATTGTTTATTCCCACTAAAATAATTTTATGGATGCACTGCAGGCTTTTCGAGCTAAAAGACACTTTGAGATACTATTGAACAGTATGCGTTGCAATGGTTTGACAAGAAACCAGAAGTATTATATATTCTTTCGTGTATAGTTACTCCATACAAGTATTCATATGAGTACACAAAATCTGACTTTTCCTGTGCATGTAGTTTGCAAGTTATAAATAAAAAAGTTATTTTAACTTGTGATGATAAAAATACGATTTCACACAATCTTGTTAGATGGGCATTTGGATTTACCAGAAAAGTATTGTGTATTCGAAATGTTTACATATATTTTTCTGGACAATGGTACACAATGTGACATGAGCATCAATCTGCTAACCAGAAAATAACCTCTTATGTGACACTACTGCTAAAATGACCGATTTATTTAACAAATATGTGGGGTTTCTTGAGTTACACATTTTCCAAGCAATCTGTAAACACAGTGCTTGTGCCTATTAAATAATAGTCTTTCTCCCGTTCACTTTGAAGGATTGTTATCTGGTTCTCACTTAATGTTTAATGTAATATAACGTAAGTAAAACAAGCATTGTGGAGCGTGAATGTTAGGTATGAGTACCAGCTTTCAGCACATCATTTGAAAGTAATTTTATGAAAGCTATAAAAGGAAAATTCTATTCGTCATAACCGCTCTGTCTTGTGCCTTCCTAAGAAGTGTGGAATTGGTACGCATTCATTAGTCATCACATTAATATATTTTGAAGCTACTACTTGTTTTCCAATGCTTCATATTACCCAACGACGTGCAGGTGGGGCACTTGGATAAAGCAAGCGTAATATGCATAGCGCTGTTTGTCTGCCATTACTTAATTAATTCCCATGAAACTCCTGCTTGTGCCGGAGAAAACATTTACCATAGATGTTTCCATTCTTGTCTTAAAGGTTGAATTGTAGGGGATCTAAACAATAAAATTTAATTGTAAATTTATTCACATTGCAAATACATTATAACACATACCCAATGTATAATTATTTTATGAAACAGCTTTGCCATGTATCCTGAAATTTTGCAAGCCGATCTGTAACTGCGTGGTCGTTGAAATTTTGTGTTCGTGTATACAATTGTTTATTTTTATTTACAGGATAGTGCCGGCCTCAGTTTTAGGCCTTGGAAAGCAGTGGACAGCGCGATATAGAGATGAAGAAAAAAATTAACAGCAAAAATTATTGCACAAAATTCAATACATTGCAATAGACACATTCCCTTATCCGCACAAGCCGTACAGAGCATTCCAACGAAAAAGAGCATCACAAAATTTTAATATATTATAGAATACGGATATTCGCTGAACCACAAAAGCTGTACAGCGCACATTGATAACAACGCGATATTGATAACAAGGAGTCGTATTCATACTGGTATGCTGAAAGACATTGCTCTTGCTCGGTAGGTTGAGTAGCGAAAAGATCTACAAATAGTAATGACAAGCAAGCGAAAATAGCAGTTGCGTATATTGTAAATCAAGAAGGAGAAAGAAAATATACATTGATACATACATACACATACGTACACGTAACATCAAATCTAAATGCTATTCAGCAGGTTGCAGAATGACTGGACGGTCGGGCATTCCACTGTACTGGCATAAAGCGCATTCCACTCACGTATCGCCCGAGGGAAAACGTGTTTTTAGGTACGTTTGTTCTGCAAGAAAATTCTTTAATTTTCTTCGGATGATTAGATCGTGTTGCACGCCTAGTAACTAAAGTAATATACATATCCTTAACTATCCCCCGCATATCATGGTAAAGTAAGTATGCGTATTTCAGTCGCTCCCTATATCGCCTTAATTTTAATGTTCCCAGGTTAGTTTTGTTAACAAGAACAGTCGGAGATACGTGCCAGCTATAACAGTTAAATACGATTCTAAGAGATTTTCTATGAATGTTTTCTAATTGAGTAATGTTCTTCAGGGTGTACGTGTCCCATACTACCGAGGCGTACTCAAGAATTGGCCTAATATACCTTTTGTACGCTAAAAGACGGATTTCTTGTGTGGACTGTTGAAGCGACCTTCTCAAGTAACCAAGTTGGCGCATTGCCTTTTTTGAAATATGAGACATGTGGTCGTTCCATATAAGGTCGGATGAAATTACGAGGCCTAAGTATTTGTAGCCACTAACCGTAAATATATCAGTACTATTGAAACTGTAAGAAAAAATTAAGGGGTGGCGTTTTCGTGTTACTGACATAGCAACCATTTTATTGGCATTAATATTCATTTGCCATGCGGCACACCACGCTTCTACATTGGCAGGTGAAGAATTCAAGCGGACCTGATCATTTACGCTAGTAACTTCTTGATATAGTATGCAAATGTCTGAAAATAATCGGATTTTTCCACTGCTTCTTTTATTAAGTCATTGACAAAAATTAAAAACAACATAGGCTCAAGGGCGGACCCCTGTGTAATGCCTGACTGAACCATTGCTGACCCAGAACACTCGCCGTCGATAAACACACTTTGCCGCCTTAACGACAGATATGCAGAAATCCATGAAATCAAAGAATCATTTTTAAGTATTGTTTGTATCTTTAACAGCAGTTTAGTGTGAGACACACGGTCGAATGCTTTTTCGAAATCTATGAATATTAAATCAGTTTGGCCCTTCCTATCTAGAACTGCTGTGAGTTCGTGGATAGTTTCTAGTCGCTGTGTTGTTATTGACAGTCCCTTCCGAAACCCATGCTGCCTGGAATCAATTATATTGTTGTCATTCAGAAAGAGCGAATTAAGTTGAAATATAATATGCTCAAGGGTTTTTGCACATGTCGGTAACAATGAAATTTGCCTGTACGAAATGATAACCGACCTGTTTTCTTATTTGGGTATCGGGGTAACCTTTGCGTACATTCAGTCATCCGGAACTTCTGCACATGATAAAGACTTGGAAAATATGATGCACATATATTTTGAGCACCACTCGGCATATGTCACGAGAAAAGCAGTAGGTATGCCGTCCATTGCAGGCGATTTCTTTCTATTCATATTTAACAAGAGAGATAAAATGTCTTTTTACGTCACTGAGATATTTGCAATTGGCGAGCAATCAACTGGAAGGTAGTTTGGTTAACGAACATCGTCATCAGTTAATACCAAGGAGAAAAATTGATTGAAAGATTTTGCTATCAAACTTTTATCAGTTACGGTATCCTCGTCGATGCAGAAACTGGGCAAGCGTTGCTTTTTCGAAGAAACATGACGCCAGAACTTTGCGGGGAAGACAGCAGAAAATGCTTCAAAGATACACTTTGATAGCATTCCTTAGCTTTTTAATGCTTGCCTTTAGTTGCACACGTAAGTTGGACAGTTTATTGGCATTGCACTCTTTGGTACACTGATGGTGCTGTTTTCTTATTGATTTAGCCTTCCGTTCCAGCCACACTATCTCCTTTATGATGCATGGGCGTGTGCGCTGTTGAATGCTTAGCCTCATTTGGAACAAAGTCCCTGACGCATTTTAAGACTAGATTCATAAAAAAGCACCACGGCTCGTTCACGTAGCACGTGCCCGATTCAGAAAGAAGTATGAAATCATCCAGGGACCTATCCATGGCGTCGAATATGTCAATGTCCTTAGCGCGGCAAAAATTTGTAACGAGGCACCTTTATTTCTTGGTTTCAGTCGGACGGCCAAGTTGAGCTGGTAATGATATCATTTTGCGATCGGATATTCCGCCAAAAATGTGTACGTCGGGATCACGACTGAACACTGCATTGCTTACAAGGAATATATTTAAATTGCAGCTGTATCATACTCAATGCGCGTCGGTTCTTTTACTAACTGACCTAAATCATTGAATGCAACAAGGTCAACAAAAGATTCAGCAGCACTAGAAAGGGGCTCAGGAAAATCGGTACTCCAGTCGATTGAAGGCATATTGTAATCACCACCCAAGAAGACATTACAAGAATAGATTTTTCTAGGACAAAGGAATTCATTAGGCTCGAGAAAGAAGTTATGTTGAGTAGGGAGACGGTAGGAGCCTCCTACAATTACAGTGTGCTCATCGAAATATACTTTAATGCGCACGCACTCAATTGCTGGTATATCAGGTAACCTAGACACAGGTAGTGACCGTTGATAAATGATTGCAACACCACCGCCGCGTGAACTTCTATCTTTACGATGCATTCCGTAACCTGGTGGTGTTACTTCCTCGTTGGAGGTATTAGGGTGAAGCCAAGTTTACGTGATTATAAGAATATGTGGCTCGTGTGGTAAAATGATACTTTCAATATCATCAGATTTATTGCTAATGCTAGGTGCATTAAGGTTGATGAAACGGGGGGGCTCTTGGGCATCTGTTTGGATTCATTGCGGCTACTGTCTTTCTTCCGTTTGTCTGCCTGGGGGAATCCTTCTGTAACTTGTGCCATCCCATCGGAATAGCTCGCCACTAATCCTGATTATATCGTACAGTTGTTGGACTTTCCTCGCAGCAGCTTTAATTTCAGATGCGCTATTCCAGAATTTCTTTCTTTTAAGTATTCTGGGTGCTGAGAAGTCTTCCGAGACCGATATATTTTTATTTTTCAGTTTGAAACAATTCTGTAGTACGGTCATTTTTTCGCGGTGGTCTAAAAGCTTGATTATGACCGGGCGTGGTCTAGTCCCGTGTCTGCGCCCGATTTTATGAAGTTCAGCTGAAGAAAGTTGCACACCGAGAACGCTCTTAAACACGCCCTCTAACACAGCTTGCTTCCGATTATCATGAGTTTCGGCAGCTGTTTCTTTGACCCCAAAAACCAAAAGCTCGTTCCTCCTGGAACGATCTTCTAGATCGACAAATTTGTCCTGCAACCTCTGCACACGTTTCTCGAGGCCAGCGACTTTCTTGCTGACTTCTTTAATAGCGAATGCCGGCTCCTCAACTACCTTTAGTGCCATTTCAATTTCATTTAACCGCTCATCTATTTTCTTCTGACCGTTAAGGAGTTCGACTAACAGTTTATCAGTCGTAGACCCAGGTCCAGGATTGGGCTCTACGTCGACAGAAAGCATCAAAGAGAGAAGCCAAAATCATGAACAATGAAAGAGAGCGTAAAAAGACTGCATGGGCACGTCAGCTGGATGAAACATCTATCGCTGGATTTAAGAGTAGAAGCTTTGTTACCGACTTGCATGCAAAAAACAACGGGTTGGTCACGTTGAATGCCGGCCACCCAACGAGCCCACTGGAAGGTTCTGGTGGCCGCTGGCTTGTTATATGCGCTCTTGATGATGTCGATAGGTCTGGACGCGCCGATGCCCAGCGATCGTCGTGGTGTGCCGCTGCATACGCGCAGTCTCCGTAGGAAGCTGCCGTGGTGATGAGCAAGGACGTTGAATCTTGCAATACGATGACCGCTGTCGTGCCGAACAGAAAAAACTGCATGCAAAAGAGCAACGAATTGCTCATGTTGACTGGCGGCCAGCCCCCTTATATGTTCTAATTCAGCTTACATTTTCTGTGATAAGTTGGAGGCACAGCTCTCATGCAATGGTTTCTATTATAGTGGTTCCCACCTTTGAAATATTCAGCCTGCTACTCTCTCTAACACAAAATTCCGCCAATGAAGTTTGATAATGATGTGATTACCTCTCCACGATTTCCTTTACCTAGCGACTTAACACACAAGTGGTGGGCTTACATCTACCTTACACTAACCTGACTAAATGTGTCTCCTCATCACCACGCCGACGCAAGTAAATGGTATTTTTATCCACACTATTGAACTGTGAAATGCTTTACCTCGTCATGTTCGTCCTTGAATATTCACCATGCTGAATTCTTTGCTCTTGTGCACGTTAACCACTGAACTTGCATTGCATGGTGTTTTCTTTTTGTTGTCGCGTTTGTATTCGCATAATTTGTGTTCTGTACTCCCTGTTCTTGCGGTGGCCTTTCGGGGCTACAGTACGTTCCGATAAATAAAGGAAATAAATTTCAATTTGGCGGCTGTCCTAACTTGAACGCAGCCAATTTAGCATTTAGACAACATTGATCGTACACAAACCAGAAGAAAAACTATAAACTGAGGCAGATGTGCCAAAGCGAAGTTTACACCACTGCATACTAGCATGTACGCTAGACAGCACCCACCCTAACTTTATGTGCGCACCTAGTAACACTACACTGTACTGTTACGTGCACCCCAGACCGCTCTGATGTACATACCAGAAAACACCAAGCAACCGTAATGTCCACAACAAAACACACCAAGCCACACTTGCGTGCACGCCAACTCACACTTTGGTGTGCGCAACGGGACACATCAGGTGACACCTCACCGTGCTGCTGTTTACACTAGGAAACATCAGAACACACCAAACCGGTCTGGTGGATTTTTCCACAGGGCTAGGGGTCACACACATATCAGGAGCTGCTGCACAGCCGGGTACACAACCATTTAGAGGCACGGAAGCGTCCTACCTGTATGCATTATTATTATACGCAGACGCCTTTTGTTCCTTAACTGAAATTTGTGAATGCACCCAACCTTTATCGATGAAGCTGCAAAGCAAGCAGAATAAGGTAACGTTTGCTCCTAGAATTATTAGTAAGCTTCTTATTGTGAACGATGATGAGTCCATGGGAATCCCTACCAATGAATCGTGAAGGCATCGTTGCAACTTTGTATACCCCTTGAGAACGCCAAGCGACCTTTCTTTAAGATTTAAGAATTTCTTTTGTGCAATTAGGGATTGGAAAGCTAGTGGCCTCATCTCATTATACAGGCCATGACAGCGCTTTTGAAGACAAGGTGTTAATATCTGACTTCAAACGACCTTGGCTTGTCTGGGATGTGGGTATCTCGCAACCTCTTCCAATAAAAAAAAATACTGCCTTTTTGTGTGTCCGGTTCTCCGTAGCAAGATGCTAACGGCCAAATATTGCGCTTTAATGACACGAGAAGCAAGAAGTAGTCAAAAAGGAGGAAAATGAACAGTTCGGGTGCATTAGGTGTCGATACACTGGAACGCTGCTTACATTGCATTTCTCATTCATAATAGGCCCCACAATGTGGATCCACCATTACCGTATTAACACATGGTAAGGCAATGCCACCGTATAGCGCGCTATTGGGAAATAAAGTCAGCTCACTTGGACAATGATGCAATGGTGTATGGAAGGTGGCTTCACTAGTGTCCACAATAAGGGAGAATCAGTTGCAGAGTATGTGCACTAAATCGTACAGGATAAGTAGTGCCAACATAAGAGGATAAGCCACATGGCATCTTGGTAAACAAAAGAAATGGTCAACATAGTGGCGATGCCAATGAAGACAAGGTTTAGGCAATGGCATCAATAATGCGAAACGAATGAGATACGAATTCAGTAAATAGTGAACATGAAAATGAGACAGAACTTTTCTATATGATGTTTCTTACTCATGCTGCCATCATTCAGAGATTATTGCGCCGTGGTAATGTCATGGTCGTTAGTGCGTCTTCACCAGACACTTTACGTCATGCATCTGCTATGATACTCTCGTACCCATGCCGTCGTAGTCATACTATCACCACGCATTCCAGCTACATCATTCAGTTGTTGTCATATTGTTGGCTTACAAACGTACTCGTAAACGTAAACTCGTACGTAAACGTACTCGTACGTAAACGTTTGTACAAACGTACAAACGTAAATGTTGGCGACGTACTCGTCGCCATCCAACTCTTCTCAATGCGTCGTATTCTCCTTGTCATCTTCAGAAATTGTAATATCATCGTTGTCATACGATTATACTCATATCACCTTGTTGCTCCATGGACGTCATTTTCTTTTCGTCGTTTAGTCATCATTTCTGCGTTGTTCTTAAAGAGACGTCCTACGTCGTCATGCTCATTGGAGACCTTGGCAAGGGAATGCCACAGCACAGTAAGCTGACACCCCAGATAGTGTATGTCGCATAAAGCCGAAGCAATAAAAGTCGTAAAATGGCCAGCCCATCTATCTATCTATCTATCTATCTATCTATCTATCTATCTATCTATCTATCTATCTATCTATCTATCTATCTATCTATCTATCTATCTATCTATCTATCTATCTATCTATCTATCTATCTATCTATCTATCTATCTATCTATCTATCTATCTATCTATCTATATACATGTCTGTCTGTCTATCCGTCTCCATTTCACGCCAACTATTGCCATACGGTAGCCCAATGTCCACTCGGTAGCGCATCAGGCTACCGATTTACCCAGCCGAAACAGTGGCCCAAGCTTTTTACCAGCTTCGCGTGCTGGGTATGTGCGCGTGGCGGTGATGTAGCCGCGGTCGTTCCATCGTGGTCACTCCAGCTGCGTCATGCGACTCATGTCCAACAAGAATGTTGGCACGACACGTATAAGATGTCACCTCTAAGCTGACTAAGTGGGCCAAGTTGTCTATTAACGTCGGCAGTAAGGTGTGCACTTGTGGTAGTGATGCCATCGTAGTAATCGCACCGCCGTCATTACCGATTTTCCATCCGGCTCTAGTCACGTTGTCGGTGTTACACTATCTTCGCCATACAGTCAGTGGGAGTTTGCTGTGACACCACTATTTGATGCAGTCGTGGCCGTTCAAGCCTCTTCACTCCAGTTTCTCCATCAAACTGTGATCATACCGTCGTTGTCGCACTACCATCGCCATAATGGTTGTCGTGCATTCGTCGTCACAGTACCTTGAAGTGATAGACATCTGAATTTCTTCACACCACTGTCATGCCATCGTCATTATTGCGTAATAGACATAAAGTCCCTTTCATGCATATCTTGCCATATCGTCGACGGGATGTCGGCATAGTGCTTCCATCAGCGACATTTTTTCTTTGCGATTCTAGTGTAATGAAGCTGTTTTCATTCAACCAAGGTAATGTCGCCGTTATCATTCAATCGCTGTTACCGGCTTGTAGGCAGTAGTCCCTGTCATTCATGGGTTGTCGCGCTGTAGCTATCATTTTAGGTTCGTTCAGCGCTCAGATGACAGGTCGTCGTCACGCTGTCATCGTTATACCATAGCCATAACTTCAGAAACGTAATTCGACTGTCATGCCATTTTCACCATACCACCTTAGTCTGTTGATCGACGTCATTGTTTCTTTGTCATTGTAATCACGTAGTCATCTACTCGTGATTGTACCACAGCTATACCACCATAGCCACTGCCTCTTCGCTAGAGGGACGCTGTCATGCATCCACTGTCATATCCTGGACGTCATGATATTATTGTCCTGGCGTTACTCCAGCTTGGTCATCAATTTGCTGTCCGCCAGCAGTTATTAATCATTGTTATTGTTTCAGAGTCGTCATATTATCATCATTATGTTGTTGTCGTCATAGCGCCTTTCTGGTTGCTTCAATGGCCTCGCTTCGCTCCTCCATCGTCATAAATTCGTCGGCAGGCCGTCATGCTCATGAAAGACGATGACAAGCAGGCCCTATATCAAAATGTCCCGACACTTTAGAAATCACATGTCGATAAAGCCGAGGCATCGTAAGTCTCAGAACACAACTACAGATTTGAAATAAATGTGACTTCAGCAATAAATTGTTTGACTACGCTTGAATGCCAATCGCATCACCGTCGACAGTCATTGAGAGAACCGTTCTGCTGTAATTTTTGCCCATTTTGAACCAAAGCAAATTTCTGGGAGTTTGGCAGTGCAAACTAAAGTATACACGAGTTATGTGCTGAGTGGTAAGATGTGGTGCAAGCAAACATACAGTAGAATGCATCGAAAGCGAAATGCACGCCTTGAGCACGCTTAATATAACAGGATTATAGTCGAATTTCCAAAGTTTACCATAAACGGCAATTCATGAAGAATTAGCTTGTTCGGAGACTTTTTTTTCTCTCAGTGGTCAGAATTCACCACAGCTGCTCCAAAACTGATGCTGCAAACATTAGACCTTTATTGCGAACACCTTGCTATGCAGTGATCTTACCTTTCCTTGTCTTCACAGCCCTTCAAGTACAACTGGAATCAAAATAATGTGATTCTCTCTTTTATTTCATTATTCAGCGTGTCCAGAGGATCAAGAGCCGAGTTTCTGTCAAAGTCATGACACAATTCCGCAACTCTACTGCGACGATGTCGATCTACAAGACGAGTGGGATTGCAAAAAGAGAAGCTATGCTAAGTGTGTATGTAAAGCAGGCCTATTTCGAAAAAAAGATAGAAAGTGCGTACCCCGCGACCAGTGTGGTAAGTAAGCACCATATCCATGTCTCAGTTTGGGACTTATGGTGTGATGTGTATAACCTAACCGAAAACATGCCAACTTTGTGAGGCTGCTTTGAAAACGCCGTAATTTTGCCGAAGAACGCGTTAGTGGTCTATGTTACTATAGCATTTGACCCTGATTTTTAATGCCTTAATAAATACTTCGATAAGTGTATTTATTTTTTCTAAGAAAAAGGCACCGCTAGTAGGCAATGCCTCCAGTTAGGTGCCTATAACAAGTTTACGATCAAATTTCTAACAAGCCGATGCTGGTCATATTTCCAAAATTTCTGAGTAATATTGCGTGTTTCGTTTACATTCACAAAAAAGAACGATTTTAATTGTTCTCAACTGAATACTTGAGAAATATGACCCTCCAGTAAGTTGACAGACAAGGACCGCATAAGGCAAGACTATTTCGTTTTGACTGAATTTCAATCTCTTCGCGTCAAATCCAACGTGACTGCTGACGCGAGAATAGGTGACCTGTGAAGTCCGAAGGAGTAAAGCGCAATAAAAGGAACCCCTCATTCTTACGAGAAAATTTTGTGTTCCTTGAAATAAATAGTATTGCCTACATTGAGAACTCTTCGTTATCGGCTTTGAAGCGGCAAGGAGTGCATGCAAGCGAAGATGCTTTCTATGGGCCTACGGTAGCGTGGTAAAAATGGATAACCTGATTCTAGACGGAGGCTTCCGACGTGTGTGATTGCCCCGTTTCTATTTGCTTAACTTGCAATGGCTGGTGAGGAATCGTTGTGGTGCGCAACGGAAGGGGAAATGCCGCTAAATGCGATTATCGTCGAAGAATGGTTGACAGGTCTCGAGAAAGCTATACGGCGATAAGTTTTATTTTTTAATATGCTGAAAGAAATTCATTCTCCATTGACAGTTCCTAGCAGCTAGTACCAGACAGAGCGGGTGGAGAGATCTGTTGGTTCCCTTTTGAACGAGGAAGTCTGAGGCTATTTAAAAAGAACGTTCTTTTTCGTTATGTTACTGCATGTTTAGTGCGTAAACATCAATTTCACATGGTGAGCTTTCGCCGCTCTTTTGCGTGACAGACATGTGAAGTGTGCATGGCCAGGATAACTTCGGCCTTTAGTGGAGGGCTAATGACGAAAACGACGTAAATTCTGACACTATTATTTTTCTTTCTCTTTTTCGTTGAATCATATAACCAGAGTGTGCTTATCATTTGACCCGCGGAGTTCTCGAGGTTTTTGTGACGTTGCATGTAAAACCGGAGAAATGGGTGTCCCCCGTAAAATGTTTCCCCTGTCTCGGAAAGTTAGTGATAGGAATAGAGTACAAATAGGAATAGCGTTATGCGCCGACGCTCACATCTTTGCAGCAGTTTCCGTCTCCGATCACAAAGTGCATAACAGATTGTACGCTTGAACTTATTCGGACAAACCATGATAGCTGAGCTGCGCGACGGTATATCGAATGGCTGGAGGAAAAAAATGCACCTTTGGGCCATTTAGTGGTATAACAGTACAACCGTAAATGCAAAATATCCTAATAACGTACTTTTTAAGTGAAATATATCTACGTGAAAGGCAATTTTTGAAGTACGAAAGTCATTTTTGAGTTGCGTATTATATATTACAAGGTATCATGGCGTGGGGATAACGAGAAAGCTTAGTGGAGTGGAACAGGCACTGCGCCGTAGCTACACCGCAGCAGCTGAGGACAAATATGTTGTATGGCTCAGGTTCTTTGCTAAGCGCAAGCTGGGCTCAGAAAAGCACTCAAAAAACAGTCCGAAGCACTTATCTGCCCCGTGGCTTATTCATCGGAGCTTCTATCCAGCGCAATACTTAAGCGTATTTAGAAAACTGTGAGGGGAAAAATGATATGGCAAACTAAAGTTACCCGCCCTTTTTCGTTATTGTTTGAGTGGTATACTCGAATGAGTGCTTGTACCAAAAAACACAGTAAGCGAAATGGTGAAAGTGGTTCATACAAAATAATAAAGACGAGGATTATAAAGGAGAGATTCGTGGCAAACTGAGAAACCAGTTGTAGCTGAATTTGATTTAGGAGATCATTGGGGAACTAGCAATTCTAGGCCTATGCGTGGCATAGACGGGTGCTTCAGTGCGTGGCGCACATCTGTCCGTGTCTGGCAGGGGCATCGGCGTAAGCACTTATTTGGTGCGCTGCGACACAATGAACCCGAGCATACAAATGTTGGACGTTCCCGCGTGTAGTCATGCGTGGCTCAGCCGTGTACAAGGGAAAGAAGCCCTTGCCTGTTTAGCCGATTTCGGGTGTTTGCACCTTTAAGGCCCCTCGGTAGAGGCAACACACATCTTTGGCCTCTCTTTCACATAAATGGCACCGCTGTACTGACCCACCCTGGAGAAATCGGCAGTCGCCTTTTCCTCTCTATCTCTCCAACCTTCTCCTTTCTCTCTTAGTTCTGCGTCTTTCCCGACTTCTATTCTCTTCCCCCGTCTTCCCAATAACCTTGTGTGTTAAATCCAGTCTAAGGTAAATGGGTTATAGCCACGGTGCATAGCTGGCATCGGCAGTGCTCTTGACACATCGTAGTTCCCATGCAGGCCCTGCACAAAGTGCAAGGAAGTTACTCAACTAGCTGTACTTGTCAAAGTAAAATGCGTCAGAAATATCCTGATGTACGCTTTACACACAACGTACGGTCATGATAGCGTGGGATTGTAATTTTATTATGCTTGGAAACGTAATTCCTTACACTGAAACTCAAACGCAAGTATACTTTCCAGCGTTTATAAAATTCATAGAGCGATCATCGCCTCCGAATTTTACGCGCAGTGGCACGCCATAATGATGCGCGCCCGGTTCCTTGTAACACCTCCAGGTGGCGATCGCCTCTGCTGTATCGTGGCCCCGCCGGAGGCCGCAGTTATACCACAACGTGCACCTTCGCGCATAGCGTGCGCGTCAGCATTTCCCGGTAAACATTATGAGAACATAAGCAGAAGCTGCCCGGCAGCGTCAGAAGCAGTCTGGAATCTCTGAATGCTATCACGATCCACTCTTAAAGGCAAAGCTTAAGCCTCCTCCAATTTTCTTCAGCTCCTTCAATGTTCGACAAACATAAGACATTCAGTGAGAGCTTGCTTTCTTTTCCGTTATCTTTTGTTTTTGGAATGACGTGTATGGTATAACAATAAGAGGAAATAAGAAATGTTAATTTTATTGTGTTTTACGGATACAAGGTAAAGAGAATAGCTGTGCAATATTTCTGCACTAATGAAAGTGTGCCTAATGCGTAACCAGAAATGCAGGACAGAATCACAAAATGGCAATGCAGAAACGTCGAAGCGAGTTTTAGCGTTGCGCTTAAGCTCCTGAGACGCTGTGTGACTTGGCGTTGCTTAACAAACAAGGCAACCCTTGCTGGGCAGAAGGGACGACGTCCTGGTAGCTACCGGGCGTCGCACAGTGCTTGCGTAAGGAGCCTACGTACGCTAGCATGATGAAGAGTGCCGCTAGTAGCCTTGCAGGCGTCAAACCTTTATGGTGGACTCTATGGACGGAAGGCTGTCAGCGATGGTAAACTGTCAGTAAAATATTGAGTAATCTTAGCTTCCCGCTTATTGCCCGTTGCGCTCATACCACTGCATACTATCCGCTGGTCAGCAGGCATATAATGTGCTTACAGTATGCAATAGTGGGAAGAACAGGGGCGACAAGGTAGGCAAAGGAAAAAAAAAGGACAGTGGCTACGAATGTCATTGCCAAAGCATTCCGCAAATATGCCACTAGTTATTAAAGTTATAAGCAATGCCTTCTAATCACCGTTGTAAGCCACATTGATTGGTGCTAGTGTTAGGTAGGCACAAAGCCTGCACAACCTGTTTATTACAGCAGAAGCTCTACAGAGTGCAAACCTGATTGGCCTTTCCTGGCCATCAATTCTAGTATTTCTGTACGGTAAAGTGCGCGTATGCGCGTTATGCAGCAAGTGCGGTATTACCGCACTTACCGCCCGTAACACGGCACCGCTAAAGCTCTCCGTTATTCCGCTATTAATAGCTTTTACGGTCTGACGTTATGGTTAGGCGAGGGAGCAGCGTGCCCACATTTCGCTACCAAATATCCACATAGGCAAGAAAAAGAAACCCTTTCGCAAACACAACTATATTGCGTACGTTTCAGACCATGCAAAGCCCAATGAACCGTCTTATATAAAACGACGTCCTGGCTCACATGCCGCAGTTGCAGTGAGTACATGTGTGTTCTCTATGATTATATTAGCAACGCCATTCTTTCTACATAAATTATTCTATCGGTTAACAACTATTTCTAAAGCACAAGCACCTGCAAATTTACCGGCGCGTGGTATAGAACACTATTGTAATGAAGGTGGAACACGGCACGTTTCTACACATGATGCGTTGCCTACAGAGGCACAAATGTTGCCCATGTAAACCCTTTTCTCCCCCCACCCTTAGGACTATAGCCTATGTCGCGTCAGAAGATCGCACTTAGCAGACGGACGTGCTAACTAACAAGCTACAACAATCAACAACTTCCTATTTATTAGATGCAGTGCGTTGCACACATTGTCCGACAGCCATGACGTCTGCTCTTACAGAGTGTTTAAGCGAACGCTTTAAAAAAATGTTGAAGGTTGTCTGTGGCAGATAGCACAATTCTAGTTGATGAGCTCGTCTACTCGAAGAGGCGGAGATGACGCACAAAAGATGTAAATGCATAGTCGAATATTTACAACAAATCACCAATTAGGTTAATATATAATTCACTATATTCACGGTATTGCAATGTGCAAATTCTAGCCGTGGAGTTCACAAGGTGAATCCGAATGGATTCACAGGATGACAGCAGTTTTGATATGATAATTCAGGAACCATGCGGAGAAATGCTTTGGCGCTACAATTATGTAGTTTTTGTGTCCCAATGTATAAAATGGCTTTTTGTTAAGCAAGCAATTGGAGCGCCACTGCACTTCTTCGCAAACGTTCATGAATTTTTATCTCAAAACTGTTGTCATCCTGGGAATTCGTTCCAAGTCTTGCGAACTCCACGGCTAGAATTGGTAAATTGCAAAATGGGCCATCAAGTAATTATTTCGGAAATTAATGAGTGATTTTTGGTTAACTAGTCAGTTAATTCTTTTCCAAGCAATGTCCGCCTCTTCGAGTAGACCAGCTCATACTATCTGCTAGAGGCACAGTTAAGAAGTTTTGAATGTGTCCGTTGAAAGACCCGGTATATTGCGGTGACCACAACTGGCGATACCTTAACGGACGAGGATTACAATGCGGGTAAAGATGGCCGTGTTGTGCAATGCAATTATTAGCTACTATGTTAAAGAAAACAGTAGAGACAGCGCGAATTATGTGTACATGACGAATAATTACGTACATTTGGGGAAAACAACGCGAAAACCAATGGTGGAAACATAAAAAATAGGTTTATTTCATAGTACTTCACGTGACTCATCGTTAGCTCTCAATTTATTGCTAACATTTCACATATTTTGTTTCATATTGTTGGTTTCCTAAAATATTACAATTATTTTCAAATACAACTTCTTCTTGGAGCACTTTAAGCACTGGATTATTGCCCATTCTTCCAAATTGTGTAAGCTCATTTATTTGATGAGCCAAGTAGCATGCAATCAGTAAGTCAGTCTCCACTGCAACAGAACGCTGCTGCCTTTGTAAATGAGCTGCAAACCTACAAATTTCTAGAGTTTTCTAGCTTTTACATAAATATTATTGCGCATAGGCACCTTAGAATGCAGATGTTTATCACATGGTGCTGGTTCCACACGTCATTATGTATCCAGACTGATAATCGCCAAAAAAGTGTTCCCAGTGTGCGTGTAAGTGTGCATTACAGATAGACGTGCAGGGTGCATGGTGGTGTTCAATATTTTCTTCTGGAACGAAACACGATGGCGTGTCTCTGTGAAATTTACGGTAAATAGTTGCAGTGTTAGCCTACCCCACATGCTCTACCAAATGAGAAATAGTGGGGCAATATAACTGGCTATCAGTGAATTGTTGAAAACAAAGGCTATGTAACCTAATAGAGTTGCAGTTGAATACCTCACTCATTTATACATGGATGTGTGAACATGCCGCTGTGCCGCTGTATTTTTAATACGCGTACGCAACAATTGAGGTGTTGCGAAACAACTTTGCTAGTTAGTGGGTGTAATAAATTATGGTGCGGTTATGAATCGCGTTGCTAGCGAGCCAAACACTCTAGTTTTGTTGGTAACGTAAAGTTTATAAACAACTCAATTTCGACAGAAGACCGGGCGGAAAAATCTGAAAACCAACCTGCAGAACTGCCTCCGCAGACGCCGCCCCCATACCCTTATATAATACCTGAACAACTAAAGGGATCCGAAGGATACGTCGAAAAGGTTCTAACGGTAAGCATATTTTTCGCACCCTAAGTTACTTCAAAGGTATGATGCAAATAATTTGCGCTTCACGACGACAGAAATAGAAATAGTAAATCAGTTGGAGCAGTCCACAAAAGCTCAGAGGATTCGAGCTTTTATTATGATAACTGACCCGCTATATTTGATATCTGTCTTCTGTCTTTCTGTACTTCCATTCCTTCTGGGCCGCGTTATCCTTCTTTATCTACATCACCTTCCACTTCAGCCACGTAATCTTACATATTTCCCGCCTTCGGTCATCATCGCTCCACGCATGGTATGGAATAACTGTTCAAATATACGCTTCTTCTTTCTTGCATCTCGGTCTCTTATCTTGACCTGTTTTCAGGATCCCTTGTTTCCACTGATTTTTCGCAGACATCAACAAGCAGAAGAATGTGTGTTTGTTTAAATGAAGGCAGTTTTTTACCAAAATCATATCCCAGGAGTTATGTCCAGTATCTTGGACTTGGGGACACCATTTGTCGAACTTTTTCATAGCGTCGCGGTACCTCTGTCATTGCTCTGCAAAGTATAGCTTTTCGCAGAGTGTAACGTTGTCCTTAGTTCCGAGTTCCTTATGTGTTATCAGCCACATAGATCATCTAAAAGGTTCAAAATGAGAGTGGTAGTATAAAGCCGCAGACCCATTTTGATGTGAAGCACCTGCTTCCAACACACACCTATAGCCACCACTGCAGTCAGAGTAGAGAATGGAGTACTTGTTCAAGTCGCGTCTGACAGTTTTTGCAAGGAAATTGCCTTCTGGATGGTATGGAGTGGGGAAATTTAGTTAAACACCACGTTCCTGGGTCCAAGTAAGATGCATCTCACTAAGCAAAGCAGGATCATTGCCAACTACGATGGCTCTTGAATACTTAAGTGAATGTTTCAAAAAGTGAAATGGTGCAGTTCGCGTCCTCTCTGCGCTAGCAGCCAGAAATGAAGCCCATTCGTCTACACAACCCAAAAATGATTGAGTCCTTCAGGCTCGCTTCATCTTCGTTTTAGTTTTAGAGTGAGTTTTTTTTTGTAAATGAGCAATAACAATCCATCCATTCCGGCTCAGCAGTGTTATAATAGAGAAGATGCGTGATTTGGACAGTTGTCTAGGTAATTTAATTTGAGTCACTAGGGCAGTGAAATAGCTTATTGTACACCCATGCAGCATTGAAATATGCTGATTACCTTGCTCTGGGTGAGCTGACCTGATTCTAAATTATTTTATTGTCAGGTTAAGCTATCTTTTCAACAAGACTTCAACCGATGTGTATATGCCTGCTGTGGTTTCTCATCGCTTAGGCGGGTTTATACTTAATCTGAGTGCGCCAGTCTCTGTCCATTTACTGAATATGTGAAATTGTTTTGTGGCTTTAAGTGTGCTGTCCTAATTGGAGAAATACGGTGGATGGCATACAGAAGGCCGGAAATATGTATGAAATTTGATAATTTGCTTTCATTGCAAATATTTGGCACCAAAAGTACAATTTGCAGGTCCTATCGCAAAACTAAGCAAGCATTGAATGGCCGAAAGGCTGCTTACGCAATGCTTCTTGCTACGTTTAGACCGAGTATGTCAATGGTTTCGTCACCTGTCGGACCCTCTTCATTGCGGAAATATATCTCTGGGCACTAGGTGGTGCTTTCCTGTAGAAGAGCACGAAGGTGGAGCGGAAAATTATCACTGAGACGAAGAACAAGAAAAAGTATACTGGGATCAAAAGTGGATGACCTAGAAAAATGAAACGAAAAATGAGCTATTCCTGTTCGAATAGCAGCGAGCACATGTCGCGTCTCATTTATTCAACATTGTACTGCGGCCAGCATTCGGCCTCGCTTCAGGCTGGCCAAGAAACAGCCATGCGACGGAGTGCGCACAGAAGAACGAAAGGAAGCAAATATCAGCCTACAGGGAAGAAGCATTTAAATGGTGGCACAATGACGAGGGTTGACCAGAAACCTGAAAGAGGTATCAGGACGGGTGAAAAAACAGTGAGCTAAGTGACTGTTTTGAAGATCAACAAACAATTTACATCAAAGTAGCAGGTAGCACTCACAATCAAGATATTAAAACATCCAGCAGCGAGACTGCCAAGCGAGATTAATGGTGGCTATTTCAGCAGCCCTCACTCTTTTGCTATATAAGGGGAGCTATGATTGAAGAGAAGTGAAACGAATTTGAATAAAGATGTACCAACCATGGCAGTGACACTGAAGCAGGTCGTTGCCGTGAATATTCTGAATATGTTAACACGATTATTACAGTATATAGGCCATACGGCGATCCGCCAAGAAGAGTTCCTTCGCGAACGCGACACGAAAAGCGGTGGAAAGATACATTACAACCTACTGTCAACATTGTGCAGTTTCACAATCATAGATATAGAGAGGCGTCAACACACAAATCGGGCTGCAGAACAATGCAGAGGAAGATTATCTCACGAAGTACAAAAAAATATGAAGAATGATAACAGATGATTCTGTTGTAGAAGAGATTGGTGCACAGCCCTGCTTTGCAAGGACAAAGTGTGCTGCAAGATATCCCATGGTGCATTCTCTGTATCGATATGCAGGAGCTATGAGTTACAGTGTAGCATTCCGGTAGGCTTGTGAATATTGAGGAAGCACAAATCCACAATGTTTCGACATCTCAATTTTCGAACTGATTGTTCGCCATGTTCCGAAAGATTGCATGCCGGTTATCAGAAGGTCCATGAGATATAGCAGTGGCCGTATATTTCAAAAATGGCGCCGACCTGTGCACATACTTGTAAGAGCTTTCAGAATCACAAAAAATTTCCAGCGAGGTTGTCTATCTAAACATTGGCGTGCAGGCTTTCAGTTGCCTGTAATTAAACTGCATACTATAGATCGCGGCCCATGTATGGCAGCTCATCCTAACACCTTCTCCATATATAACACTTCCCAGTCCTGGTTAAATTTTTTTAAAGGGCTAAGAATAATCCTGCAGAAAATTTACTTCGCCAGAACATTGCCTATATTTAAAGCCCTCTACTTGTTCTTCTGCTTCTTCCGCCATACCCTCCATCCACTCTGATATTCATTAAATTTGATCTCCTTCCCGTTCGCTCGTCTTGCAGGGTGGTGGCATAAAAACGGCATTGCTCGTGAATCATATCACATATGAAGTGTCTTACCATTTGCAAACGTACTTCACTGCAAAGGCAGTAAATATTAGGCGCAGTTTGAAATTTTACTGCAAATTGCCTATAACGTGCATCTTGTTTCCAGCAAATGTAAACAAGGTATACAATGTGTAATTCAACGAATACAGCAGAGAAACCAAATACAAAAATTGTTTGATTCAATAAAAAGAAAGAAAAGAAAGCTAAGGTTCAGCACTTATTTGTGAAGCTTCTGGCCAGACCATGCATCTGAAATTTTCCCGCAAATTGTGCTAACTCTGCCGCCCTCCCTTTCTGTGAAATGTACAGGTACTGTAACCTATATTTCGGCTGAATGATTTTGATGCATAGTAATAAGGGCCGTGGGATCCTTTGTAAGTCTACGCCACGTGTGACACGTGCAGCTGTGCTGAGACGCTCGCAAAGATTGGCTGTGTTTGCCAGTGCTACAATGTCGAGACGCAAGTGACGTGCATAGTGCTCGACCAGGTGGACCATTGTGCACTACAAGAGCTTAAATCTCTAGACCAGTGCTCCCAAAGAATATTCGCGCAGGAGGCCTTATCCTGGCACTATGATTGTTGTGGTCCACGGGCCATCACGGTATCGACGTAAAGAACGCAATCCCGAGTGTTCTACTGGGCACGCAGTTAGCTTTTTCTCGTCTCTCTCTCTCTCGTTCTCTCTCTGCCCTTCCAATTTATTTTTATTTTTTTCCCCGTACCGATTGCCGCCATGCGGAGTACCCAAGCGCAAGTAACGCTTTTTCACCTCCCTGTCTTCCTATACATCCTCTCTCTATTGTAAGACTTCAATGATTTTCTTTACGAAACCTGCATTTCATCCCCAACCATTTATCTGGGCACATAGATTTGTTAGCAATTCAATGGTTTAAGCTAGATTTTATCTCGCTGATATCTGCAGTTCTTTCCAGTCAGCGGGCTAAAAGAATGAACGCTCAGGAACGTCTGCATGCGTATTTATTGTGAGGTCTTCATTTCGCCACTATGTCTCACTCTCGCCTACGCATCATCCATCACTTTGCCCTGACTCTCCGGGAACATGAAGAAGCTGCAGAGTTTCTTTCACCAAAATCAGCAGGCGAACGACTTTTACACATGGAAATAAATGAGAAAGTGGGAGCGCAATAGTTCATTCAGCGCTAGCTATTATTGAGGGAATATGAAAATTTCGCTGAACATTACAATAAACCTGCCCCACGTTTCCATGCAATGTAAAATTTTCAAACCCACAGTACTCCTGAGTCATACGCAAACGTATGCGAAAACAACAGAGTGGCACTTTCAAGTGCTTTCAAAGGGACTTTTTAGAAAGGCAGGAATTGTTGCCCATGGGTTTAATATGCAGCAAAAATGTGCGATTGCGTTCTCTATTTTCATTAAACTAGGTTTTGATGTCATTTTTAGTTATGCTAGAGTAGCTGGCAAAATATGTTACTGCTTTTAAAAAAAATAAGTATATGTTCAGGAGCACTTGCATAATCACTCTAATGCAATAACTATAATTAACCCACACAAGTTTCATTGAGCATATCACCTTGTCCATAGTCTTGCTGAGTACGTATGGTCTGCTTCTGAAGTTCGTCGAAGACAGGACATCAAAATAATGCATCCCTCGTGTCTGGCTTGAATAACCGCAAAAAAGAACGAGAGTGCTATAAAAATTGGGAGGCTTCTATTTATAACATGAGTACGAACATTTGTGAATACATTTTAGTTAGCAGTCCCCGGATTTCTCAACATGTAATTCCTCTAACGCTTACTTCTCTTGAGACATAAGCATTTGTAGCTTCAAATAGGAACGTGACACTTCCGAGCACTTCCTAGAGGATAGTTTTTTTTTTCACAAATAGCAATAATTGATGTCCATGCTTTTAACATTGAGGTAAAGTTTGTGATATCGTTCCGCGCAAGTTCTTTGATCTTGGTTTTTGTTGAATTTTTACCTATACCAGGGCAGCTGTCAATATATTTCACTCAAAGATACACATAACGCTCGGGACCACTTTCATGCATACTGGAAACACGGCAATTTATTCACATATTTTGGGTCTCACGTGTACGCCACCCTGCACTTGGCTCTCAATTTCCATAAATACAGCTAACGTTGCTTGTACACTTCACTGAGGAAACTGGGTACACCACGTATGCTCGGATTATCACTTACGGTAAAACAAAACATTCGCCGATGGTTCTCATACTCCCTTAGGCAATCTTTTAGTGCAGCCGTATCCGTGTTTTCATTTCGCGATATGTTGACTGGCGCGGACAATCTATCTTGTATGGCATGCTGCAAATGCAGTGATTCGTGGCGCGACTGCCTCGCTAATCGGGAGATTGCGACAGGCAGCGCGTGGGTGACGAGTTCACGCGATTCACAGCAGCCGTCACCGGCAGACCTCCACTCATGCAGCGTTTTGTTTTCATCCATACAACGCGCGCTACAATGGCGCCATCTCGTAGCACCATCGCAGCAAAGCCCATCTTGCGAGGCACTATGCTTTTCTTGTCACAGCAGTCGCCATGCCCTCCCCCGCTTTCCTTTTCGCGCTCTCTTAGCTATCGCTGTCTTTAATATCCAGCTCCGCTTCTGGTTGGGTTTCATCATTCGCTGTGTTCGTTTGCTCTGTTACGAGGGACACCCCAACGCCCGCAGTAGCCACGAACACCTAAGAGCTGCGCTCTGAAAAAGGAGTGTTCAATAATTCTGTTCAGTGCTTCCATTCAATTCAGCAACTTGAAATTTTCGCAAAGAAGTACACCTAACATTACTGCTAGCCATCGTACTTTAACGATATATAGCATACCGTGCATTCCATAGTTAACTGAGGACATCGGGCTAAACTACCGCACGTCTTTGCAAACACAGAAAATTTCGCTGGTGACAAGTGTTCAGTAATTGTTTCAAAAGCCCATATTTATCCTTCATACTCGAAGCTTTCTGCTCGAGTCACCCATAAAGTGTGTGTCATTTCCGGATATTATGCAATTTCAGCTGTTTTTAGTCGTCTCATACATCTGGAAGCAGTTTTGAAGCGTTTTATAAACCGCCTTTAAACTGTCCCAAAACAGCGGTGTGGAAATTTTCATTTAGGCAATAAATGACACAAAAACTAGAAATTTTGCCCACCTATTGCCCCTTTTGTTAGCCACATTTTCCAAGATATAGAATTTCTTAGTTCTGCACATCATTTTAGGAAACAGTGAAAAGTGCCGTCCAACGTTCTTAAGCGTCTCTATAGCATCAATCGCTCCACTCTTAGATGGCATTCATGAAACTTGGTTTTAGTGTTTCTCAAATAAAGAAAATGGTCATAGACTATTTGATCTATGACGTGCAGAAATTGTAAAGAACTTGATGTAAATCAAAGGGAAGAATAATTATAGCAAGAATTGAACAATAATTAGAAATCATAAGAGCAGTTTACGAAGCTTCTAGGTGTTGTAAACATAGACCAAACGCGTGAAGAAAGGTTAACAGAATTGATGTAAATAAAATGAGCTGCCTGAAATGACTGCTGTACTCTTGCTTCGCCACAATCACGAAGTGAATCGCGCTGAATTTGTGGTAGCCAGTAATGTTCCAGCCAATCACAATAACTGTGTTTCTTTAGTCGAAACCACCTCACTGGCGTTGAGAATTAGGCTTCAAACTCTCAAATATACATAACCTGGAAGGTACATTCATAAACGCGGGACCATTTGCATGCCCGCGAGCTTCCATTAGGACATTGACATAGGAATGAAAACATAAACATAATGATCAATCTTACGATTGTTTA
Source organism: Dermacentor albipictus (assembly GCF_038994185.2). Taxonomy (NCBI): domain Eukaryota; kingdom Metazoa; phylum Arthropoda; class Arachnida; order Ixodida; family Ixodidae; genus Dermacentor; species Dermacentor albipictus. The sequence goes on from NC_091828.1 coordinate 81,737,626, forward strand.
TTGGGACATATTTCTCTTAACATAAATCTGCCATCACTAACCTTCCCTTGCGATACAACACCCTCGTCTTTCTTGAGATCATCGATAATTAACAGTGTATTTTCGCATGTCTTCTGTTTGCACCACGGCTTACACTTTGAACGGGGTAGCACCATTACCACAAACATTACATAACATTAAAATTGCATATTAGCCATTGAACAAATGATAATCACAGCAATTTTATGTATCCTACTTAATTTCACACCGCTTAGATACCCACTTTGCGTGTCAGTTTTTTCAAAGACATGCGGGCGAAAATGCAAACTTGATTTAAATCATTTCTATTAAACATGTAAAGCAGACATAAGGATAAATTTTCTGGCCACCTTGCCAAATGGCTATGCCAGACAATAGCCAGAAATGAAGCACTTGTTGGCGCGAGTGAACCAGGAGGCAGATGATTGTCGTTTGGAGGTACTGCGTTTCATAGGTACCTTTATCACTCTTTATAAAGCAAGCAATGCACTTAATAAGGGTCGTAAATATCTCATTGAGAGTTGGGTGGTGGTGATGAAGATGATGCAGGGATCAAGCGTCAGCACATGGCGTGGAGGAGAGCAGTTTCGAACACCGTGGGGCTGATGGTGTGAAGGTAATATCAGTGCATTCTCGCGGTGCAGCGCTACCGGAGGTGCACGTCCACGAATCAAGATAAGCAGCCTGCCGGCTCCATTCGCCTGCTCACCCAGCCTAATGCTCACGCACAGTTGGGCAACGAAGCATGCAGCTAGTTATTTTGTGACATTTACGTCACGTCGGCACTTTTCCCGTGTTGCGGCACGTGGTTGAAAAAACTGAGGCGCAAGCGTGTAGCACGGACCTCCGAAATCGTGTGGGGCTACTGCGTAATCTCCAAGGCATGACAGTAGTTGACGATGTTCTTGACTGCCTGCGGCAGATGGCGCGCCCGAGAAGACAGTGCGCCGAACGCTGGGCACGGCCTAATCATGTCATTTTAGCGTGCCGGAAGTTACCGTGCCGGAGTTTCTGAGTTATCTTGTTCCCTGCCAGGTGCCCAGTGATGGTCCACAATCTTGGCTGCAGTTACATTGTCAGCTGGCGCCTTGCATAACTAACCCTTTTATACAATTTTCGGTTAAATGCGCGCAGTAGCGTCACTTACAGGCACAGTATGTTTCTCGACATTCCATTTAAATGTTCACGGTGCTTCCACCTCTGGAAAAGCGTATCATGTTAATGAAAGTGCAGGTAAGGGCTCTTCGATGAAATGCCACGGTTTGCGGCTGGACGTCCAGACTTTCGTTTTTTGCTTCAGCGTTATTTTTATTAGTCTCGTAAAATTCCATGTACCATTTTAAGTCATCGACTTGGTGACATGCTGCGTCGACGTAACCGCGAGCGAACGTGTTTCTTAGCTGCAGGGGAATTTCCTGTAGTTGCTTCCGTGCATATGCTGGACAATGCTCAACGTGATCTGAACTCATTTTGTTTAGGTAGATGCGTACCGTTTGTGAATTGTACATCTAAGGCGGTATTTCTTCGGTCATCGTTGCCGAGGATACTTAATTGCTGAGATAGCAGCGTAGAGACTTTCCATGCCTTGCGTTGTGAACCGGGCGTTCTTGCCCTCTCCAGTGTCTTTCACCGTGCCTTCGATTGGGGGTCTGGCTCTACCACTGTGATGTGCTTCGGGTGGCCAGTAATTATGTGAAGCCTTTCGGGGTGCAGTGCCTCCAATGGGTGCTGTAGTACCGAGACCAGCTTATTACAGAATCGAACGGCTGCATCGCCGAGGCGAAATGCAATGAATTTGATAAAGTTCGCTATGTGTGGCCGTGTATTATGCACAGTTTCTATCCAGGGGTTCGTCATTCCGTTTGTCTCGTAGGGAACGCCCACAATATTTATCAGTGCAGTGGCTAAGCATAAGTGCTTGCTTGCTAATTAAAGCAAATTTTTTATTCAGTGTGTAACAGCTTCTTAACTCTTTTGAATTGTTGCGATAACCTAAATCGATGCCATAAGCTATATGTGGCTACGTGGCAAGCTTTGATGGACTTTACTCTATATTTAGAAAAGAAACGTAAAGCTGTTTCAGGAAAGCAGCACAGCTTACCATTGCAGCACTGCTTGATTGGTATCAATTGCGATAGAATGCGATGCTAGCACGGAGCTTTGCTGTAGCAGGAACATTTTGGTGCCGCCTGGAAATAAGTTTTTATTTCGGCTCCACATATCATGTGCAAGGTTAAAATTTTCTTTCGCTCAATATTGAGTTGCATTTTTCAGTTGCATTGTTTGTCTCTCCTGGCAGTTCGTTCGCAGCAACCAAACTATGTTTCTCCTCATGGCTAACAAAGAAGAATGGCCCCATATCCTTAAGGTATACTGGGTTTGTTTGACGTCGACATTTATTAAATTTACTGCATCCGGAGCTGTGCGTATCATGACCCGGTACAAGGATGTGGAATTTATGTGAGTAGGAGTGCAGTTTATTTCAATAAATGCGGTGATTTTGATACAGACAGCACACCGTTGAATAAGCACCTGATATCTTATATAAGCATTTTTTGTTCCTATTGTGAGAACAGTATGCATCGTGTGTTTAGTTTGGTCTAAATGATTTTAAGCCCACAATATTGACATGAAACACATTTCTGAAAACAAATATCTGCCCAGAAGGACATAATTTGTAACAAGAAACACGCGAATCGTTTGCTAAATCGAATTGAATAAACCCGTTTCTGTAATTGCGATCTACAATTTTCAAGTAGAGAGCATGAGCAAAATCGTCAGAAACATCTAGCTTCATTTTTCTGCATGTTTCGATGATCATCTAGGCAAAAATATAGCCATTAAGGTATGCCTTCAATTTGAACAACACGAACGCAAGTCTGGAATTCTCGGCTCATGGCTGAATCCCACGTTACCGAAAGAGTGGCCCTAAATAATGCTTTTCCATACCATTGGAAGAAGTGGCTATCTGCTTTCTTGATGTTGCAATATATGTTCCCAAATGTGTTGCAAGTTGCAAGCGGCATCAACTCATGGAAACATGAAGTTATAATGCGTGCTTCGTTTTCAATCCAAATTTTTTTACCCAGTAACAATGCGATAGCAGTAATACTTACTGCACTGAGCAGCTGTACTTTTTTCTCACAGCGCGGTTGGACGGCAAACACTGCTTTTCGGGCCGGTGTGACCCATACGCTTAATTAAATTAATAATCTGATTACAGTTTATTTAAGTTTACGTTGTGATTTTGTCATGCAGAAACAGAAACCGACAGGCAGTCACACCTTGCTTCAGAGAAATAGACTTTGACCACAATTTCCTACATCCTTCCATTAGGAATATGTTCATTATGTTGGGAATTTAAGAGGTGTTTTACCTAACTATTCTAAGACATCTTCCATTGATGTTACTTGCATACCTTGACCAGGTGGCAAGGTATGTTATCATCAGTGATGTGGAAACGAAATACATTTTCGCTGCAGTTGCATATCCCATTTGTCCCAACTTGGGGTTCTGACGTTCTGCAGTAAGCCCCACTATAACGGAAAGCTGTGAATGGGGTGCCCGCCATGCTGGGTGTCACAAATGCGACACTGGTTAGCATCATTGTGCGTTGTTCAGTATACCGGAACATTTCAAGAGGCAAATCAAAAGCTGTGGTGTAGGGATGGGTATCCTCAACAGGAAAAGCGAATACGCTACCAAAGCTTTCGAAACAATTTACTACAAGACAAGGTTGTCATCTACTTATAAATTTAAACTTTCGGCTTGTACGTACACCAATGCGAGAGAGAGCATGCCAAGGATAAAGATGGAAACTAGTTCATAGTGAACCCCAACAATAGTTATTGCGTTCATTTCACCAGGAAGAAAGGGATTGCTGCAGATCCCACTGTAAGAATGTGTAGGAAACAAATACTTGTGAACAAAGAGCACAGATATCAAGGTGTTATATTTGACTCCAGGCATACTTTCATTCCACGCATTATATAACCTAAAGCAAAATGTGTAACAATAAAGAACTTACTTAAAATCTTATCCCACACATGAGGTAGAGATAGAAAGTATTATTGAATCTTCACAGGCTTCTATTTCGATCACGATTGGACTATGGTGCCATGGTATATCACTCTAACGCTTCAAGCGCGCTAAACATGCTAGATGCCATCTATTATCTGGGTATCTGTCTGGCCCCTAGCGCATTTAGAACAACCTCTGTCGAAAGCCTATGCGTACTCAGATGAGTGGTCACTCCATTTTCAGAGAACATACACAAGCTTCACCCGTTTTCTCAAAGTGCACTCTAATCAGGAGGATCCGTGTTGCACAACCGTTAACGACTTGACGCGTACAACACTTTTTCGTAAAAGACCCTCTTTCAGACTACCTTTCTCACTGCGTTTGAGAGAACTTGGCGAAGGAATGAATGACCCGATTCTCGAACATCGACTAATGCCTCCAGCTATGCTATTAACGCCCTGGGATTGGCAGGTGATAGAATGGAATGTATCCTTTGTAGAGGTCACAAAGCACACTCCGTTGCACAAAATAGCTATACATTTTCGTGTACTTCAGTCGAAGCACTCTTGCTCCGAATTTTACACAGACGCGTCAATGTAACATGCTGGCGCATCTTACACTACTCTTGATCCCTCTTTTCCTAAATCTGACCCTAACAAGTACCCTCTCTGCAGAAGTATATGCACTACTGTCTGTGTTAAAGCATATAAACAAATCACAACTTCACAGAGCAATAATATTCAGACTCGTTAAGTCTCCTTAAAGCGTTAATTTCTTTTCAGAAGCATTAAAAATGCTGTTTTTACTTAACTCTACTCAATCTTGTGCAACAATTATTTGTCGGCTAGACATGTAGTTTTATGCTGGGTTCCTGGCCATAGAGGAATCGAAGGTAATTTGCTTGCAGTCAAAACCGCCAAATCAATACCATCGCAAGGTATTCGTTCTGCTCCTGTCACTGCCACAGACATGAAGCCTTTCCTACGAAACAAACTGCGAAACCACTGGCAACGCTTGCGGGTTGCTGAAACAAGCAATAAGCTTCACGCGATTAAGCCGAAGTTAGGTTTCTGGCAGCCAACTATAAAAAACACGAAGAACATATGTCTTATACGCTACACTCAGAATAGGACACATGTTTGGCACTCATAATATTCTCTTCACTGGTAACGAGCCTCCAACCTGTGGTACATATAGTGAAAGGCTGACTGTCCTCCATGTCTTCCTGGATTTCCTGGAAGCCGAAAGGGACCGGAAGAAACATTTTCCTTTTGCGTACCGCTATTGTGTCTCTATACATCCGGCTATTTTTCTTGCCGAATAACCGCTTTTTAACACGAAAGGAGTCCTCGCTTTCTTGAGTAATGTTGTCCTGCATGTTATATGCCTATCGAAATTCGTAGCGCATCTTGTGCAGAGGATGCCGCTATGATAGTTGTTTCGCATAGCACATGCCTGTAGGCCCTTCTGTGTCAAGGTTTCTTGTGAGGCACCTGTGTCCTCTAGCCAAGTTTAGCATCTGATACATTTTGCAAATTGAAACATTGTTTCGCAATGTATTTCAGAGATATATATATATACATATATATATATATATATATATATATATTTCAATGGGAAGTGCTGTTGGTCCGGTGCATAAGTAGTTTTATTTTAGACACGAATCTGCACACTTAGGAGCATCTTTATATATATATATATATATATATATATATATATATATATATATATATATATCGAGCCAGGAAGTTTAACCAGAGGCTATCTTCAATTGACTAGCCTCTACATTGAACTTGAATAGCAGATATCGGAAAATGAAAGAGGAGCAAACAAAAGGAGCGAGAAATTACGAATATGGAAGTGCCTTTGTTGGCGGTCTTAGTATTCGAAGGCGCTGGATTATCGTAAAATGAGGCATTGTGCCAGTGAAAAATTAAAGGCCACACTCTGCACCAGTCACAATTTGCCACATAACCTGGTGTCTCTTAGGAAATGCTTCAGCTCCTATATAGAGATTCTCCATCTGTTAAAATAAAATGCCCATAAATATGGATGGAAACGCGGCGCCCCGGTAAGTCAATTTCAGGAACTATTGCTTTCGAAATTCGAACATGTGTGTCGGGATTCCACTTGTGGCAAGTTGTTTTTGCACCCACGTTCCTTTTTCCGTGCTGAATAACTTATACATTTCAATTAAAAACAAGTTATTTAACCTATGCCATCTTTCGTTTCATTGCCTATTTGCTCCACCTGACTGTTCAACATGTGCAAGTTTGGGCGAAACTCCGGTCAAATTATTACATAATAAGCAGTTCTTTTTTTTCAATAAAGCACATCCACATTCAATAATAACCGTGCCGCAGCTTAAGATATCTGCTTTTTAGTAATTATACGCATACATATATTTTGTATTTTTTGCTTATATTTATATAAAGGATATGATCGAAATTTAATTCTTGTTTATTATATGTAGGTATAGATGAACATATAATCCAGGTTTTCCTCGCTACAAACATATAAAATACGTTTTAAATGTAGTTTCTTGCAATTTAATTTTTTATGGCGGAACTAAAGGCTGCATAATAAGTTTTTTCTTTCAGAGGCAGTCATTTGTCGATGGTGCTGAAGTAAGTACATTTCATATAGTCTGGCTCAAAATAAGACGCAGCCTGGCGAATATCACACAGCACCCACATTTGACGAAATTTTAGCGTTAAGTTACCACATTTCCTGCAAAATATTAGTGCATGTTTGTAGGTGGTGGAGTGTACAAAATTTTAGGAATGTAGGAAGTTTTCATCGTAACAGATTGAGATAGGGCTTATATGATTGCCTTCTTCGTATGCAAGGTAAACGCATAGTTTTAGCTCTACAGCAGTGAATGCTGATGCAGTCAGTGAAAAGCTGGTGCTTACTCATGGGAATAAGTACGCCTAGGAGCATTCTGAAATATTTCGATGCACCATGTTTATTTGCAGAACAAGTGTTATCTTGCAATGTATTTATCTCGGTAGTTGTCATGTTTGAAATATTAACGAATCAGATATTTGAAAGGAGTCAATTCTAGACATCGCAAACAAGTCACAATAAAATATTCATTACTATATAAAGACCAAGCATAGCAAGGGTGTAGTCGCCAGTGGTTGCCATTGTCTTACCTGTGCTTGTACTATGTTGTTTATTACATCGTGTGCAATTGGTCTGTCTTTGTCGTTATCATTATCGTTCGTATTATGTACGTTGCAAAAAAATGACCTCTCCAGAGATCGCCAATGACTACTGTTTTGCAATGGCTTATCTAATTTCCTAATTTCGTCACCGCTGCTCTAATATCTTCGACAGCGCTTTCCTTATCTCGAGAACAATTCCGTAACTTCATTAGCCCTTCATGTATCTGCCCTACTTTGCATGACCGGTCAATCTCCATTTATTCATTTTATGTGAACTATAAATATGCTACTCATGTTTTTTTTTCTCTATAACCCCTGCCGCTTGCTTTCGGTCTCTGATAGTTACTACTGTGATTTTAGCTTTATGCCTGATTGCATAGTACCTATCTCCTTCTGGAGCGTATTTCCGAGAGCAAGATTTCTCATCATATCTCATGCGCCCACATAACGTTCTGCCGCCTCATTCTACTTCCCTTCTCTTGCAATCCAGTCCGTAACCCTTAATGACCATCGGTTATCTTCCCTCCTCATTACATGTCCTGTCCCTGCCCATTTCATTTTCTTGACTTCAACTAAGATGTAACTAGGTCGCGTTTGTTCCCTCACCAAATCTTATCTCTTCTTATCCCTCCTTCAACGTTACACCCATCATTCTTCTTTCGATAGCTCGTTGCGTCGTCCTTAGTTTAAGTACACCCCTTTTCGCAAGCCTCCAGTTTTCCTCCCCATAGGTGAGTACTGGTAAGACAAATCCGCTATACACTTTTCTCTTGAGGGATAAAGATAGCCTGCTGTTCATGACCTGAGAATGCCGGCCAAGCGCACCCCAGCCCATTCTTAATCATCTTATCATTTCGGTGTCATGATCCGGATCCGCAGTCACTACCTGCCCTAACTAGATCTATTCCCTTACCGCTTCCAGTGCCTCGCTACCTATCGTAAACTGGCGTTCTTTCGAGACTTAAACATTACTTTAGTTTTCTGGAGATAAATTTTTAGACCCTCCTTTCTGCTTTGCCTGTCTAGGTCAGCGAGCATGCATTGCAATTTGTATATCGAGTTACTAAGAAAAGCAATATCATCAGCCAATCGCAAGTTAATAAGGTATTCTCCATTAACTCTTATCCCCAATTCTTCCCAATCCTGAATGCATTCCCAATCCTGAATGCATTCCCAATCCTCTGAATACCTCCCGTGAACAAGCTGTGAATAGCAATGAAGAGATCGTATTTCCCTTCCTGATGCCCTGCCTGGTGCCCTGCTTTATTAGAATTTTGTTGCTTTCTTTTGGAGGACGATGGTGGCTGTGTAACTGCTATAGATATCTTTCAGTATTTTACATACGACTCATCCACACCCAGATTCCGTAATGCCTGCATCACTGCTGAGGTTTCGAATGAATGAAACGCTTTCGCCTAATTGATGAAAGCTGTATATTAGGGTTGGTTTTATTCTGAACATTTCTCTATCACCTCATTAATTATTCGAACATGGTCTATTGTTGAGCAGCCTTTACGGAATCCTGCCTGGTCCTTTGGTTGACAGAAGTCTAAGGTGTTCTTGATTCTATTTGCGATTACCTTAGTAAATATTTTGTAGACAACGGATAGTAATGTGATCGGTATATAATCTTTTAAGATTGGCGTCCTTGTTATGGTTCTACCGTTCTACCTAGCGTAATATGTATGTCTGTAGTTTTGTATATCGCTGACTCGTTAGCTTCAAATTACAGTAGGCATATTTTTATGAACGAATATAGCTGCCATTTTTTTAGCTTTCGTTTTTCGTACCACTTCCGTTTGAAGTCTAATATTATACGTGTGATATCTCAAGACAGGGCGAAGCTGTTTTCGAGGTGATAGTTCAGTATGGACGCTTGGAACTTGCCATCAACCTTGATCAAAATGGTAAGCAATCATGAAAACGCTTTCGCAATGATGCTAATGATATCACTTTATTTGTTGACAGCTTCTGTAACCTTCTGCATTATTGTTAATCTCATTGTTACAAGTTTTCACCATTTAAATATTTGCAGTGTTCACAGGGACAATAAATTATTTCCTTAATGATTGTTCCAGGAACTGCTACAGGTTCTAATAAGTATGACTTTCAAGACGAATTTATTGTTTTAGATATAGGAGAGAACTGCTTACTTATATCATACGGTTCTTGGAAAAGTAGTGAGTATGCTTACACCAAAACGTCTCAGAGTGTGCAAGCTTGTCTTTGAGCTGTTCCATAGTGTGTAAATAGAGCTTGTAGGACATCTAGGAAATTTTATTATTACTTACCAATCCTGTGAACAATCCATTCATTTTAGAGAGCGAAGTTGTACCACTTGGAGGTTTTCTTGGCTGACAATTTACGTCGTGCATAGCCTACACAGAGTATATTATAGCACGTCCGGAACCATAGCCTGCAAATTTATTGCAGAACCTTCGCTGTTTTAAATGTTGAAATGCAGGTTATTACTGATGATTGCTAGGGAGTTTTCTGGTTAGCTGCTAAAATTAGGAACAATATTTTCACTTTAAGATTCAGAAGAACATGCTATGTGCTGTTCGACATGATTTTGACAAACAGAAACAAGCGGAGAAAAATTGGTTACTTCAAATGAGCTACAGAAAAATAAATCAATAACGAGAATACATCAAAGTGCGCCACAGAAGCCAGGACGTCTGCTTATTTCCTATTCATTTCTTTGAAGTTATAGTCAGCTTTAAAATGTAATGCTCACACGTTCAAAAACGTACATGAAAGCTAGCTGAAGCTATTTGAAACTCAATATTGAGCAAAAAAGAACATAAAAGGTGCTGGAGCTGCAGTGCGCTTCAATCAATAAAAATCGCCTGAAAATTTACTGCGATATTAGACTTCTCTAGCAAATCATGGGGGAAAGTGCTATCACTTTTCTTGGCTTGTCATCTGCTAACTGCTAACTGCTTACAAGAAGACAAAAATAAGGTGTCCGTAAACTTTATGGAAGCGATGTTTAAAGTGACTTAGACTGAGACTTAGTAAAACGAGCATTTCACATAATTGGCTGAGGAGGTTGCCGTTGGTTATGCAGGTAAATCAACTCTCTTTGTGAGTATTTAGTGTTATGCTTCTTATAGAGACCGGTTTGAACAATTCATATGTACGATTTTCAAGATGGTTCCATTAAAAAAGAGCTGTTACCTGTGACTTCCCCGTTATGGTACAACAGGCAGTGAAGCAGCAGCGGCAGTGAAGTCAAGGACGAACCTGAGAAAAGAACAGTTTGGGTTTTCTCGTCGTCTATTCGTACTGTTCAATTGAATATGGTCAAAGTTATGCTTATTCATGTACTCTGCTCTCCTATGAACTGGCCCTGTAAGATTTTTATATAATTGTTTAGTTTGTTAATTTTTATATTATGATGAAAGAGGTGAGAACTAGATGACGGATATGTTTACAGAATATTTACAAAGAAATGTAGGGCCAAAGAAGGCGGCAGACCAGCCACAAGAGCAAGTGTATCAATCATCGTATTCATCGCTCTGTCAAGATTCGCATTCCTTCATGTACATATCTCTCCGTAACCTCACCCTGCAGTGAAGAAAGTGCAGTCATGGCGCTTGTTATGGAGCCGAGGAGGAAGAACAGTAATACGGTTTCAGGCAAGAAACATGGGCCCGCTCAGTTGGAAGCAAGGAAGTCGAAGAAGCAGGGTCCAAGTGTAAAATTTCGTAACCGACGTCCCCGACTACACGTAGCACATATTAGGGCCCCGTGCAACGGAAGAGCAGTTTCTCTTAAAGGCCCACACGTATGCATGGGGACCACACGAGGAATAGAGAGCCTGCAGAGCAGTGCACGCTTCTTTGTCGACTTATGCAACGGAGTTTTTTTAATGCGGAGTAGGGAGTTGCTCATGCGCAGGCTGTCGAGCAATGACATCACTGGGGTAGTCAGTAGGCGAGGGACCAGCTAAAGAATTGAGAGCATCTAAGGACAATGACGATGTCGCACAAACAGTAAATGAGACGGCATATATGTAGCATTGTCATGCCGTGACGAATTCTTCGCAAATATAGCAAATGGCAACTTGCTGTCGAAGACCCGGCGATCAGGTGAACATATATGGCTAGCATCTCAGAGTTTGGTTCAGGCACTCGGTCAATTCATTCTCCTATGCGTGATAAGCGGTGATGAGCGTGTGTTCAGTTGGCCAGACACTAAAGATGTCATCTTAGAGGAAGTACGTCCCGCAATCGCTGACGAACTTCTGAGGGCTGCAATGTTGGAGAATTACGTCCTGTTGGAGAAAGTCAGCGAAGTGTAGAACAGCTTCTCGGCAAAGCCCTGTTATTGCGAAGCGCGTGGCGTAGACTGTCGCGAATGCAACCAATTTATTTTCCGAGATACACATAAGGAAATGGCCTAGAATGTCACCACAGACGCGGAAGAATGACTCTGCACAGATATCAACGGGTTGCAGCTCACAACCAGGCAGCGCTGATGGGCGTTTGCGGCATTCGCAGCGTTCAGAAAAAGTGGCGTAGCGGAGCACAGAGTGGCACATGCTTAACCATAAAAACCAACACCAGATGCAGGCGTACGTATGCGAGACACCTAGGTGACCGGCAGCTGGTACGTCGTGGAGATGAGAAAGAACACTGGATAGTTGATGGCACAGTGGGACAAGCAGAGGCTCTGGGCCATCTAAGCTCATATTACGACGATACCGACAGCTTCCATGTATCATATACAGGCGACCAGAATGGTCTTAGATGGTCGAGGATAAGCCGTGAAGATGCGTCGCGTCGCTGTTCGGTAGGGACGTTACTTAACGTAAGGATGGACAGTACGCAGGCGTCTGAGTTTGAGTCCATGAGATCGAGCGCATCAACAGGGTGGCGTGCGAAACATGTGTGGTTGGTGCAATCATGAAGACTTGTACTTGACAACAAACGATTATTCTCGGAGACGTTGCACCCAGTGAGCGAAACGTACAGAGAGGCGATTGAGCAATGCGTGCCCGCATAGGATATGGTGGTAGTAACCACAATATATGTGGTTACAAGCGCTCGTCCCGTGTTTCTACTTCGTCTTTGTGTCGTTCTTGCACTATTTATCCCAGCTTACGACAAAATATGTACCCACAAATTAGACCTAAATGGGGTGAGAACCCATACTAAAGCCAGGCACATGCGTTAAGTGATCGAATAGTTCCGTTCCGCCATGGAAAGAAGGCGACTGGTGAAGGCATTTACTCGCTCGTCAACTCCAGAGCTTCTGGTATCGGTCCGAATTTCTGTAGCCGAAGAGAGATCGGGATAGGCCAGTATTGGTGGTGCGGTAAGTAAACGGTCGAAGATATAAACGAGCCTGCATGTTTGGGACACACCACGAAAAGAACGCCGTGCTTCAAAAGCTCAGTAACAGAGCACGCAATGTCCGCGAAGTTCGGAAGAAGGCGACCAAAGCAAGACGAAAAAGAAACGATTCCCGAGCTGCCATCCATCGTCTGCAGCGTGTTTTCTATTCCGACGTTTTGGCACAGGAGATTCTAGACACAGTTGAGAAATTACCCGTTACAGTACGTGTACAATGGATACGTTGCAATGCACATCCCACACAAGCCTTAGTGCATGCAGCAAGTCATAACAAATCTTCTTGCCCACTTCAATTGCCCCCCGCCCTCTCCGAAGACAAGGCTCCTCACAGAAAAAGGACACGTTCGGCGAGCCATGCTAGCACTTCTCCCACCGTGTGCCTCCCACAGTGTGCCACCTGTGCCGACCTCCATGACGGCCTAGCGCGTGGGGAAGAGGTCTTGCTGCGAAGGTTACGCTTCCGTGTCGCTCTCACCGCTACGGTAACCTGGTCGTGGTCGCCCCAGAACCGTGGCTCCATCAGCGACTCCTGCCCCTTCTGTCCCGATCCTGTCTGCAGGTGGACATTGAGCACCTCCGCTGGACTCGCCCCTCTCCACATGCCCTCCGCCAGAAACACCTGCTTCGATGTGGACCACCCCTAGGTCGGCCGCACGATGTAGACAGTTGCATCTTGGGGCCCCACCACCGGACATTGCTGGACTTCCTCCGAGAATCCTGCGTGTATCTACACGTTTAATTATTTCTTTGTGCCAGAAGGCACGCTGTCGCAATAAAAAAAGTCTAGAAAACTCTCGACGTCATTGGCTGAGCACAGCACGGGAAATTGTTGCACTGCCCGCACCTTTTCGTGATCACGTTGAACACCGGCAGCACAGACAATGAGAACGAGCATGGCGATCTGAACGAGCATAGTGAAAGTATTGGGCTGCATGAAGGCATAAGACGGCGTCATTGATGCAAGGTAAAGGATAGACGCCTTTGTGAGCTACTTTGTTGAAATTATGATAACCAATGCAAGCACGTAAGCGGCCGTCCTTCTTTTTCATAAGCAGGACAAGGAAGATGAAGGGGCTTGACGAAGGCTCGATGATGTCCTTTGTAACCTTTTTGTCGACCTCGTTCTGGAATACTTGACGCTATTGTTTGAAAACGCGATATGGTTGCCGGCGTATAGGATTGGCGTAGAAAGTGCTATCGTTGAAGTTGGGTAGTTGATGTAGGCGCCATATGTTCTCCCATTGCCGGCAGATGTCCGAAGTGATGACCGCTATGGAGTTCTCTTGCGAGGCGTTACGTGCGCCGAGCCATCACCAAAGTGTGAAAGAGGCAGGATGTAGGCGAATGATATATTTATACAATATTTACAAAGAATGGCAGCGAATGAGAAGAAGGCTGACTGCACGCACGCGCAAGCGTCTCCAGCTTCGTTGTCATGGCTTTGCCAAGCAGTGTGTTCATTCATTTAGGGGATCACTGCCTATTCATATCACACAATTTATAAATGACAACCTCAGCAAACAGGTGCATATTTTACTCTAAAGCGCGAACACATATTGTGTTGTTTTTTCTAAACCTCCGTATTTATTCGTACTTCAAGTAACACAAAACCCCTTGCTATATCTGGCCACATTATACATTGTATGTTTTTATAATGCTGACAACTACACTACTTGGTTGACTATAATATAAACCTGGTTGACAGTTCATATATTCGAAGCATCAGCGGGGATTGCACAATGTGCGAAAGTGAAGATATAAGCACTCATCCTTTTTTGTGTGACCATACCATTCTTTAGCTGATGGTCTACACTAAACTACCCAGCGCGAGACTCCTTTTTCATCACTTAAGTGTGGCACTGAATATTGTAGTTTGAAATTATTGTGCTCCTGTATTCTTTTGTTCAGCCTACCTTCAATGCTTGCCGATGTGTATGATATACATGTACCCGCACAATAAGGTCCATGCAGCCAAGAAACCAAACACTGCATAGATTATTGTATCCAAAAACTGAGACACCAGCGAGTGGTACTGAGCCGTAACTTGGCTGATAGTCATCATCATATACATTATCAAATCAAAGTGGGTTTGTCATTTTTCGGCGCCTTAGTAATTATGTATGCAAATTTGCAAGCGCTCATTTGTGCAGTAGCGTCTGTCTGAAGCTCTTCTTGCTCCTCTGTTAAGTGTACAGAGACAGCATCATCGCCGCAAGTAATGGAAAAATTCTTGCGTTATCAGTACTTTCTTATCACATTACCTTCCCCTCCCCTCTCTCCCCAGCGTAGGATAGCAAACTGGATCTTCCCCTCTGGTTACCCTCCCTGCCTTTCCCCTTTCCTCGTTTTTTTTCTCTCTCTCTCTTGCGTTATAGCCGGTTACACATCATCAGCACTCCAACGTGGCTTGGCATGTATATATATAATTATTATGGTTGCTTCGCATGCACAACTTATTGCACACAGCACAATATTCAGTGAATTCCTAGGCTTCAAAGAATGCATGGAAATTTGTAGCCATACGTCTTTAGCTTGAAAGCCCGCTGCAGTAAAAAAATTAGAGCCTTCCAATCAGGGAAGGTAGAGGGCAAGCCGTACTGTATATACCTATGAATAAAATAACATAAAATAACAACACCACATAACATAAACAAGCCCGCTATTAGGTTTACTTCTATTTACGTATATCTCGTGACCACAGTAATTATTGATTTATGTCGCTATGATACACGGCCATGGGATCTGTGACAAAAGTGAAGATGTTCTTAAAGAACTTTAGGTCCACGCAGGGTCGGTGGCGCGTCGTGGAGACATAGGTCTTGGTGTAACGTTGAAGGTCTAACTTTTCGAATAGAAATGCCAGGGACCACTTTATATTGAGACAAACCACATCGATGTTAAAGTTGCCCACAAGGACGACGGAATTGGGTTTCATCGGGCGTATGCTCCCAAATGTGTCAAATATAATGTCTTCGAGGTGCCTCTTCGATGTTCCGGGATAAACGTATAAGCTGGCGACAACGATTCTGCCCCAGTCTGTACAGCACACGCGTCGGTTCATTCCACGTTAAGTATCTCGCCCGTTGTCGGTAAAGCACAGGGCGCAACGGCCGCACTATCGCTCTCTGCGTGGATGGCAACGCATCAAAGTTATCATCTATCACAGCTTTTGACAGATTTGGCCTCAAACATAGCTGGGACACATACGCAGATACGATATTGCCTTATGCTTGAGCCATTTGAGCTCTATAGATGCCGCCATTGTTTTTGCCAACGCACATCACCAAATGCTGGAAATTAGCCTAAGAGAGCTCCGCTGTATAACATGCAATGGAAGGTCATTCCAGGACCCTGAAATATTTATGCAATATACTGCGTTCTCTGTGATTAAAAAGCCCCGATTCTTGTAGGTATCTCTCGAATGCCATCATTGCAGGACAATTAAGACCATATGGGCGCGATATGGGTGGTTTGGTTTATATGCATGTTGTAAAAATTTCGGCCATTTTTATTTTTTAGTTTATTGATCACAGAACACACACAATATAGAAATATGTGTGTGTTTTGTGATCAATAAAACAAACAGTGCTCGCGTCGTCCTCTTCCAATCCTTCCTTCGTCCGTTTTTCCCCTCAATTGAGTGCTTCGCCCTGTCGAAATATTTATGACACCGATTAGAATTGCAACAATGTAGCACCATAACGTGTTGCCGCTGCAAAAACACGCACTTTATATGTCCCGTGCTGCAGCCGGGCTCCTCTTTCTCACTTCAAGCTGTACACGTTCTGCACTTAGCGGCGCCACTGTGAAGTCCACGCGTGGTGTCTGAATGAATACGTACATACGATTGTCTAAATATATATGACGTCTTTACAAGTTCACAGAGCACCGGATAAGCTGCCAACATTTTTATCACCAATGAATGGCACACACCCCTGCCACCTACTCAGTGGTTCAAGTTGGCGTGAAAAAAAATAGATACACCGGAACATATCGCTTTGTGAATTCCCAAAAATGTGTAATCACCCTATCATTGTTCACTTGTTTTAGGAGGCCCAAATTGCATGTTGTGGGGTTTCGATACCCAGAACGCCAAAACAACAACATGTCATGCCACAATGCTGAATATATGTTCAACTGATATGGTAGAATTATGGGCAGAAGGTGGATCATGCAGGGTTACTGACGCACAGACCAATGGTAAGCTAGGCACTGTTGCCAATTCATTATGCCTTTTTAAAAAAGAAAAAGCTGTCCAAATACAGCTTTATTATTTTACGCGAGCCCTTCAGACAGTATAATTTCTTTGAAACACATGAGCTTTCTTACAATAATTTCCCTGGCGTTGCCCTTTCCTTCACTTGGATGCCATTCTCGTCTTTCGTCTAGTTAGTGACATATCACTCTCGGCACTAAGCAATCGAGTGCTGGAACTTTCACTATAACGACAAGAGCGCTGCCGACAACGCGATGAGAGCTATGGCGAAAGGTAAGGCACCTTCAAATAAACTTCAACCACCGTCGACAAACAATACTGACGTACTCGCCCTATCATGGCCACACTCTAAAGCTAGGGAGCGAATCGCAGGAGTGAAGCGGCTGATTTACTCTACAAAGCATTGTTTTACTCACGGAAAATGACCAGTGGAGTGAAATGCATTGTTTCTTACCTTACCAAGGAGAGAGTGAAATGTGCGTTTCTCTCTGTCCTTCTCAGAAAGAATAGAATCCCCGTTCTTCTCTTTCGGCAATAGAGAACAAAACGTAGCGTAATCTTCTGCTTCAACTATAGGATGCAAGCCCGGAACTTGGGAATGTATCACTCACGTGCGCTGAAAAAAGGAAACACCGTTTTGCTTCTAAGATAACAGGCTGCCACAGTTCAGAGGAACGCGGAGCTAGCATTCTACTTTTTCACTCGGAGTTGCTCCACCGCGCGCGTGCTCAACGTCGCGGAACAGCACAGCACCGGAGAATGGTGATCCGTCCGGCGAGCAGCAACGAAGGCCATCCAAAGGAGATCGTGTGTCAGCCATCTCGCG
This sequence comes from Dermacentor albipictus, assembly GCF_038994185.2. Lineage (NCBI taxonomy): Eukaryota > Metazoa > Arthropoda > Arachnida > Ixodida > Ixodidae > Dermacentor > Dermacentor albipictus. The sequence continues at coordinate 81,755,236 of NC_091828.1, forward strand.
TCGCCACGAAAACACGACAGTCGTTCTTCATTCATTGGATATACCGACAGATCCTCCATGGTAAGTGAATTCTAAAGTAGGTGATCATTCTGCGTATATGACATGCTATCACCAGGAAGTCGTCGCGGAGCTTAGCCGACGCGCATAACAACGGACTAGGCAAGTACGCTGTGTCTCTCGATGTCGATCGAAAAAGTCAGTCATCGCGATAAGTGTATGGGATTTTATCACTTCCTGCTATCCGTAAGAGCTTTCCAAATCGCAAATGCTGCTAGAACCATGATATGTTGAATAAAATCTGTAGCGAGGGGACGCTTACAATGGTTTGTTGATCAGCCCATGATTCCGAGCCTATGCGGAGCGTGCTTAGCGTGCGCTTTGTGTGTTAGAATTTATTCAGTTTGGCCGTCTGCTGTGTACGGAGTACTGTTGAAATAAGGAGGTACGTAACAGAAGGCGTCATTTTGCTGGCGGCATACTTTCGTTATGAATAACCCACAGGCTTTACGGTGTCTCGCCCATGGGTAATCTGCGACCACTGAAGTTACGTGCAGCGCCAGTGCTAGTTAGAAACATGCAAGAGCTCAATTGAGTGCGTTATCCTGAGCTTACTGAAAACGCACGAGGAATCAATGTTTTATGCTGAATAAAGTATCGATTTTATAAAAGCGATCTTCCGCGCGACAACTACAATTGATGCAATGGAGATGGCTGTCGCTTTCGCTCGTCGCCTATAAGTCGTACTCTGCGCAGGCGATGATTTTGAGCGACGTATCCCCGGTTCTGCCGGTATGAGCGCCGCAAGTGCGCGTCCAAACTAGCGTAACGCGTGCTTTAGTAATTTAAGTTGATGTATTTTACTGTAAAAAGTACCATAAAATATTTCCGAAGGTTTTGCAGTAGGTTCTTATCCTTGCACGTATAAAAATTCAATCATTTGCTCGTTCAGCGCGACAATAGGAGTAGTATTTGAGCAATGTGCATCCAGTTTCGGCTTCGCGCTATTGTCTAGTCGCTCATAGCACTTCCGGGCGATGATCGACGAATTCTAGATTTCTAGAACCGAGCGATCTGTTCAAACGGCGGCCCGTTTGGTCGCTCGAAGCCGTCGATCGTCGCCGTCACGCACTAAATCGCTTATATTGCGTTTAGCCGTAAGACTGAACTATTTTTGCTCATGTACTGAAATGGTGTGATTATATGTCTGATTTTATGTCTCCCGTTGCGTTTTTCGAGCATGGTGCGAATTTGAAAAGGTGCCTATGTCAACGAACTCGAAATGTGAAGTGGCAAGGTATGCATCGGGATCGAATATTACGGATGCTCTGAGGAATTACAATTGTAGAGGCACTTTGCATCCGCTTCATGTTTTGGACATGCCTGTGCATTTGCTAATATGAGTTGGCGTTTCACAGTTATGTCATATGAACAGCTAGATCACCCTTCCTCTGTGGGTTACACGCATAATGTGGTGATCTTGCTACTGCGTGGCAGATCAAATGTGTTTATAGATAAAGTATCAAAATAAAATTTTGCTTTAATTCCGTATTACCTGTCGTCTGTCGCACACAAAACAAAGAATTACTCTCATAAACTAATAACTGTGGCCTAACTGCAACTTTTGTATGTCTTCAAGAGCGTAAAATGCTAGATTTCGAACTTCAGCACTATTCGAGTCTGTGAAAAATGAACTCCATTGCGCACCTCAGAAATGAAAATTAGTTCAAGCCTTTTAGCAAGTTTAGAGGCAGGCTGCAGTGAACTTTCTTGTATCATTGAAATTTCGGTAAGCTTGCCAAAACAAGCTTTGTTGCCCTTTCCCATAGGCACATCCAGTCATATCCGTTGAACTGGAAGACCATATTTTCATCCCTACTGAGCATTATGTTTGCAGATATGATCCTCAAATCATGGCTTGAGCAGTGGCACAACCAGAAATGGTGCGGGAGGCACGCTGAGTACGTGCTTAGGATGTGTCCCAAGTGCTGTTTGCGACACACCAGACTAATGACAGGCCTATGACATCTGACAATGACTAGTATTTTATTTATTAGTAGGAGTATTCTAACATTGGTGCAAAATTGGTGCCGTACGAGGACAAACTTTCGGTTATTTCTTTTTTTGTTTAAGCATAATAATTGATGTTAGTTCAGCAGTTGACTGTTGCAGTCATTTAGATGTTTTGCATACAGTTCCGTAGGAAGACTAAGAGCTAAGACTTTCTTTTAGCGTCATGACCTTGACTGTCTTGATTTTGCTTTACACCAATGCCCTCATGTTCACTTTCGCAAACGATGTTTTTCTGGCACCCGCTTGATATAATCCAACAAGGCAGCAGCAAGGACACAACGATGTCAAAGATCCAGCCCAGCGCGATTCCACGTTGTGCAGAGGAGCGCACGCCAAAGATTCACAATACATTTCCATGTAATTTGGACGAGAAAACTAGAATGTGGGTATATTGACTGTACCATTTAGCTAAATGTCAACAAAATCAAAATACAGTATGTCACACCAAGATGAAAATTCTCACATGCTCTAGGCAGTCATCTTAACATGGTATATTTTTGTAATGTCTCTGATGGAAAAGCCAAAATCAAGAATGCTCTCTGGAGACAAATACATAGGAGCAAGTGTCATTGAAAACTTAGAAATGTGTTTAAAGAAAGCTGATTAGTTGTTGAGAAGTGAGTGCTTTTTGTCTTGCCTCTCAACAGATATATCCATGCGATAAAATAGTGGTACAATGAAATTGTATATTTGCTTAGTGACATGATACATACTTGCGATGAGCATGATGCCTGTGTTCACTATAATAAGTAACAGCTCATGCTTGGTTAGGTGCTTACATACATTTAACAGCACGTGAATTCCCGGGCGCAAATGCAAACCACTGTGATTCTGCATTTTAAATGCTTACAAGAAGCTGACAGATTTTCATACCTTCCCTTTCGTATATTTTTACACCTCATTTTTGAAGTACGGCTTCCTTTAGGTTCCAGAAAGGAGAAGCATTGGAGGAAGAGAATCCCGTGTTTAAGAACCCATTATCGTTTACGTGCATGCTCACGAGAGCAGTTCATTAGAACTGCTCGTGGCTCCCGAAGCGAAATGAAGGAGCAATTAAGGCCTCTAACTGTGTACACCGTGGTGCACACCTTACGCCTTAGAAGCAGGAGAGTCACTTGTAAGTGAAATTTATTTTAAAAATGTAAAATTCTGGTTTTTCCTTCTGTGAAATATTTATATGAAAGCTTCTGGCAGGTATTTGATATTTTCATTAGGGTGACTCAATCTACTTACCAACGAAGTAGGTTGGTAGAGGTAGAGATTTGTTCAATGGCATCAACTGGGAGCATCTGAGTAGAAATCTTGTTCATCATTTGGCGAATGTGAACATATAGTGTTAAGCAAAAGCCCCTTAGTTTCATGGCTCCTGTAGACATAATTTAATTAGGCAGAATGCAATTAAAGCATTTTTGCACATGGTAGATTTTTGGAGTTAAGATAGAGTGCACAGTGCGGCGATGTATTACTCTTCCCAGACACATATGTACTTGTTTTGAAACGAAGATTTTGTGAAGTGCGGTACTTTTTCTTACTTTAGCGCATCTTAACCACTTCAATGGGAAAACAAGCTTTGGTTTCAGGTAGTTGTTTCATTGTGAAAGTATATGAATAGTCACATGTAAAATGCACGTGTATGGAAAGGGCATGTGAAACAGAATGGTGTCATCCTCAATTTATGTTTTGCTCCTTTGTTTGTCTTTTTCGTGAATTTCCCTGCCTGTACTTATGCTTATGTCACCTTTGATGCATGATATTCATCACATCTAATGTTCTGGACACATCTGACGCCATGCTGCACTTTAGTTAGGTTGAATATTCAATTAGTCACAGTAATTGATCATGTATTTATGCAAGCTGCTCCTCAGAAGTATAGCATTCTTAACGTAATTGGAATGAAAAGCTGCCAATGCAGTTTTATGCGCACGATTTTATAGCCAATGTTCCTTGCAGTTTTCCACTCATTTGGTAAACACTAGATAATATTGTAAATTTAATTTTATTTATTTGTGTGAAAGTGTAACGGATTAATCCCAACAGCATCAGGAAGCTACTTTCGTGAATAGGCCAACCGAATAGGAAATATTATACGCCTCAGTACCGCTTTCAGACCAGTCTGGATATTGCTGCAGAACCATGACAAGCCACACTTAGAAACAATGGAATGCAGCCCATACATGAATAACTTTATGTGGAATATAAGCAAAGCTAGCTACACTTGCGGTCTCACATGTGAATGTACAACAGATTTCTGAATACAGCGCATTCTCAGCCAGGAACCTTCATACGCTATACAGGATGTTATAAGATGAGCAGCTGTCTTAGAATATGGCACACAAAAAAGTTTCTTGCACAATTTTTCTACATTACCAACCCCTTGTTTAGCAGCTCATCGGACAACCTCTGCCATATAGTGCACCCGTTTTGTGCCAGTAATGTGGTGCACATTTCTCTTCAATCAGAGTGTCAATAGATTGTGAGTTTGCACATGTTTTTATATGTTTGACTTTCCACTGTATGCAATATTTTTGAAAAGGATTCAATTGAAACTAAAGGATATTTCTGCTCTAATACTGATGAAACTTTAGAGAACATACTTTTTTTTATTACAAGATGTGTCCTAAGTTCATCGGTATAACTTCAACCTCATCTTATATGTTTGTCAGTATATTTCTCAAATTATTATTCTGTTTGTCTTCCGACTGATCAATAAAGATTTCGACCTTTCAAGAGAAAATTTTCCATTTGAGCAACTCTGTGACAATAGATTACATCCCATTCATCAAGCATAAGTGCAGAGCTACTTATGAAGGAATCAAATATTCCCCACATGTAAGTATTGTGAATCCCTTCAAACGTGAGCATGGATCTATATGGTGCTTTCACACCATTGAGAAGAGTGCTAGTACTCTGTTCCGAAGGAGTACAATCAGTCTGTTTGGGGGAGTAGAAACGCACTGCTTTGAGGAGTAGATGTGTTCGATTCGGAGGAGTAGAAGCACTTCGTCGGAGGAAGTACTATTACCCCAATGGGGAGAGTATTAGCAATCTGGAGGAGTGCTAGCACTCCCTTGCCGTGGGGTAACAAAACTCTGTCAGTAGGAGTTGTCCTACTCTCTCTCAAAGAGGGTTGATCTACTGTCAAAAAGAGAGTCAAATATGGGACAAGCAGATGCTGCCTCAAAAAGAGTGCCCGGAACTCTTCTTTTTTGTCATTGTAGGTCACTCAAAACTGCATTCAATAAATAAATGGGTATATTTTACTTGATAAAATATTGCTATGTTCTGAGTGTCTACCAATGAGTAGCAGTATTTTTGGTCGCTTTTGCTTTTAGCGTGGGCTTGTGGTAAATACGCTCTAAAAGAAAAATGATCTTGCTCAAAGAAAAATGAGCTTGCTTACAGCATGCAGCGCGCTACGTGCGCAGCCAAGTTGTACATCAGATTAATATGTAAATTCGCAATCACATATAGTGCGATGTTTAGAACAACTGTATTGTTTGTTCACTCACACGTGTGGTAAGCGAAATACTCATGCAAGGTTTTGCTACTATCAAGTGGATCGCATTCTTTCATCAGCATTAAATATGTGATACGCACACATATGCATGCCTACATACGTTGATCTTTACTTCAGCAACTGAAAACGCATTATGCCTCGGTCACACGAGCATGCGAAAAATCTTTTACGCAAGCGGTTTTTTATCTAGTTGAAGTGCTGTTTATTAAGAGTCGTTGCTTAGGAGACACATGGCACCCATGATCTTTTCTTAGTGTTTCCTTTTCTACTTTCGAAACAAAATGGGCCAAATTAAACTGATGTGCCTCGAAATATAAAGTGAGAATTTCTTGTATTACAAGTTTTTAAATAGATTTAACAATGCTAGATTACGAAGCGTTAATGGAAAGTTATTGTCGCAGTTTACGGATTGTTCGACCTGCTAACGAGTAAAACTCTTGCTTGGGCTAGTTGGTCCATGCTTGTATTAGTAAAGCCAAGGCGTAAAAAGAAGAATACAAACGACAGGATCGGCGCCGGTCCTGTCGTTTGTGTTCTTCTTCTTGAGTCCTGGTCTTCTGCGCCGGTCCTGTCGTTTGTGTTCTTCTTGAGTCCTGGTCTTCTGCGCCTTACCTTTACTACTGCTTACGAGACCTGTTTGACAATGCCTGCGAGGGTACTGAAGAAACAAATTAACACTGCCAGATATACTGCACGTTCTGCCAGGCAAAATTATGTTTTACGATGAGTGAAGTTGACAGAAAAATACACATTTGCTTAGTTTTCTCTAATGTATGATAACTGCTGGCACCCACTGGTTTCACGGCTGCTTCTTTTCGGCCGTAAAACTAATCGACGGCCGCCGATTCATGAAAAGACCGCTTCTTAAAAAGTAAATATTCTCTGTCCTGTGTCTGCGAGCGAAACTTTCTTTCCGGAAAAATCTTCTTGCTCAAAAGATGTTTGAGCGCCCGTGTGACAGGGGTATTAGAAAGTTCCTGCCAGCATTTAATCATTCACCTTTATTGTTTCGTGGTGATTGTAGAAAACGCTCAAAAGTATGACTTGTACAAATAAATGCGGGCACGATCCTGCACCTGCAATAATATTTATTGTGTTATCGTCTGAGCAGTGATAAGCTGTACTGCACAATATGCTCGCAGGTATTCTGTGTATCATCTTATCCACTCAATCTGTTTTCGTTTCCGCGAAGGAACTGTAAGTTGAAATTTGATATCTTCGAATAGACTCACCCAAAACGTTAGAAATGAACCTATGCAACTTCACAGGGATAATATGTCTAAGCATATATATATCCCTATAAGTATTTTTATGTATGCTACATGGAAATGGTTTAGAACATTGCTTGAAGAATAGCTACAAAATATGGACCTCGGAAACGAATACATCATAGTTCATGTAATATGACATGTTTATCTACAGATTAAAAAGTTCGTGTCAAATCAGAGCCCCCCCCCTACTTACACTATAATTTTCACCGTGATTTCTACATACGTAATAGTTACATTAGCCAAGTAGATCTGTCGTACCCTAGACTGCGTCTGAATCCGTATTGGGAATGACTCATACCGTAAATTTCATCGCAACCGTATATCATGCAAGTGTAATAAAATGGCTATATTGTATGCGTAAACACTTTCATTATTGCACTGGTCTATAATTATGTCGCCTAGTTCACTACATTTACTATAAGTTGGCCCAAATACTCAGGCCTTTAAACACTGTGGGATTATGCTTCTTTGGAAAACTTCATTCATGATAAGCTCGAATACATCGTGTAGGTAAAATACATTGTAACTTGTATCAGGATCTCATTAAAGGGGAAAGTTGGGCGAGTTGGAATGCATTCATAATTGTCACAGCACGAACAAAATTGCCGCGCAGTTAAAGGGCACTGGACGAGCACTGACTCGCAACTAAGGTAACTGGAAAAAACGCATCAGGAATATAAGCGACACATGCGATCACATGGTCAGTCGAGGAACGCACAACCTGGCCACGTGGATACAGGACATCTCTACCTTATACGGTATCATATGCCCTGTATCCACGTGGCCTGGATGTGCATTCCTCGATTGACCATGTGATCGCCTGTGTCGCTTTTATTCCTTTGTATGTCTGCTTCATTAAAATTTAGTTGTGAGTCAGCGCTCGTCCTCTGTCCTTTCACTCCATTGTCGTTATGAATTTCATTAGAATATAGCTTGCTAGTTTGTTGGGTGGAATAGCGTTAATTTAGACAGCTCTCTTGCATGAAGCAGTGGCTGATTAGCGTAGTTTGGCATTGTCTGACCTATGCACAGTCCCATTCAATCTCCTAAGTGATAGTTCAGTCATTAAAGACGCTGCCAATGTCCAATCATTCTGAGAAGCAAACAGTTGAGTTTACTCTGATTGACTATTAAAAACAAATACGTTGTTCAACTAATATGCACTCAGTTATGCATTGAAGCTTTGCAGTGTATCTGATGACCTTAATGTAACGAACATCAGGGGCCTTTAAGGCCATGCTCACAGTGTGCCTAACACATAGGAGTTACATTTGCACGAATCACCACTGCTATTGGTATTTTATACCTTTATATTCATCTATTTGCACACCTTCCAAAGTATGGTGTAGTAGCACATCCCTGCCTTCACATGCACTGACCCACGTTGGCTCAAATAGGGCGATAATGCCGATGAGCATGCCTAGTTCACGGCGTTTGTTGTAGCAGCTCAGACCTTTTGGCATTTATTTGATGTTAAATAATATATGAAATAAATCTGGTGAAAATAAGCATGTTTCCATGAGCAAAAGTTGGGTTTTTGTTTTGGTTCACGGCCCTCATTACTATAACTATGCTTTAGTACATGAACTCTTGGTTAGTACGACAGCATCATATATTCTGCTCTCAGATAATTCAGGGAAAAATAAATCCAAGGTATTTACGGAATGAAAACACTATAATATTTAGAAAGGGGTACATATGTTTTCAGAAGTATAACTCGATAAACATATGCATAACAATGCCATATTAGAGCATTCTGAAACTCCGGTGCTCGTGTATAGCCTGACATGAAGCGTCTGGGCCAGACACAGATGCATAGTTAGACATTGTTGGCCATGTCCTCGAGAAATAATTTTGCTGCAGTGTTGTACGACTCGTATAAACTTTCCTCAGAACAGACGAGATCGCCTAATTATGTGAGGTTCGTAACTCATTATAAATTATACATATCTTGGTGTTCAGTATGTTAGAGGCTAGGAGGACGACAACCAAGATATCTCAGAGAATTGGTTGCCTAAAAGCACTCCCTAATCTTTCAGTTTTTCTCTCTGTCTGATAGCCTTTAAAACTTTTGTGTTGCTCTGTACTCGCCGTGGTACGACCTGCGGGTCCCCGCCCACCCGGAGTAGCACATGAAGCGACCCTCTATGCGCTATGCGCCGTATCCACCACGACATGGAACATCACCGCCACATGCACTCCACGCTGCACACCATGGCAGTAGTAGCAACTACTGGTCCTGCATCCCCTGCAGTAGCAGCTACAGACCAGGGTCCTGCGAACAAGAGGTTATGAGAAGAAGCGTTTTTGGGCCAACATGCAGGGGAGATGGACCAGACATCTTTCACGGTCATATCGTACAAGAAGAAAGAGGTGCTGGTGTCCCATAATTTCAGGCTTACTCTGGAAGGAAGAAACATATGGAATGTTAGCCATAACATGGTAGCATCGGTGGTTGTAGCGTCGGTTCAAGTGAAAGGTCTCAGCCATAGCCTTAACAAGGACGGCAACCTGATGGATACAACGTGACAAAGAGTCGCACACCACAGGCAGCGCTGCTGCAAACAACTCTCCTCTACTTGGCTGAGAAATACACTGAGCACACCCACATCTATGTTGATGCCTCAACCACTCGGTAGTCTTCCTGCTGTGAACCTTATGGGCCCTCAACACGACACATTCTTCTTATCGGCTGCAGCGGAGGACATCCTCAAGGACAATAGAGCTTCACCGAATCAAAGAAACTTTCCTCTATATACTGCGCCAAGCGCCCGATCAATGATAGATTTTCACTTAGTCTAAAGGAGCATTGAGCACTGTGCAGAATGTTAAAATATTTATCACCAGCCTGTTTCTTTCGATTGTGTACTTACATCACTCAACCATTGCATCAGCCCACTGCAGCAACTTTCAGTGTATACCGGCTCATTGTGGTATTCCGGCCAATGAAAAGCAGATGAATCGGCACGTAAAGGTCTTGAACACCAAAACTCTAAGCGGATATATTTAACTAGATGTAATGCTTCCCAAGTAGCTGAAAGATTTGCTTCTGAAGAAAAGGTTCGGCTGTAGAGCTTGCCGACCCAACATTCCCCTTTCGTTTACTCAATTGAGCCGAATCTCAGATTCAGATCCCATCCAACATTCCTCACCATTTTGAAACTCTATGGCATCGTCTTCGCCTGAACACCACCTATGGAAACGGCTTACCGTACCGCTTTGGTGAAGTGACCCGTCCACACTGCAAGACCTTGGTCACAAGTGAAACTGTCTAGTATATACTGTTTGGGTGTGGAGCGTATGCCGACGAGCGTGAGTTGCATGAACATTACACACATTGGCTTTCACAGAGACCTTTGTCACACTTGACTGTGCATCAGGCTCTTTAGCCTGTCTCACACAACAGAGGCGTGCGGTGAACGTTTTATTGACATACTTAAAAAACATTAGTGCACTCGACAAACTTTAGTTTTACTGTCACACTCACGAAACTTTCACGCAGGGAATTATGCCACCTCATTTTGCAACAGTGTATACACCGAAGGACTTTACTAAAGTACGCCGCTGTCCATGAGTCAGAAAACTCAGTGCCCGATTTTTTTAGTTATTATTTTGTGCGCATCTCTCCTTCTCTCCCTAGTTCCTTTCCCCACGCAGAGTAGCATGGCAGCGGTACCCATAGACCGGCTCAAATCTCGTCTTTTCATTAAAGGATTCTCTCTTTTAAAGGCTGTGCTTGTACAGATAACTGCTATACTGCTGTTTTGTTTTCGTAACATGGCTAGTCTACAGAGCTCTTAAACAGTTTCTATAGTCCTGCTTGCATTACTGTTGGTGTATTCAATGTGTGCAAGCTGTGAAGGTTGTCGAAGGAGAGGATCTGGGCACACAATGAACGACAATGAAAAGAAAATCGCTGAAGGTCGATTCTTCTGAATTGAAATCATGAGAAGAAAAGAGACAATGAATACAAAGTAATCATACTGGGTATTGTTTATGCTGTGCTGAATGTAAACATAAGAAAAAGAAAATGTAAGCGGTCACAAAGACAACATAGGGTGCGTAGTAACCGCAATGCAAGACCTCTACATTAGTGTGCAGTGTTTAGCCTGTTGCAGCAAACGTTTAACGTATAATTGCCCGCAGTCGTTGGCTTGAGCTTGAGCTTGAGCTTAGTCAATGGCTTGAGCTTCGCTATGCTTGATTCATGAGGTAGCATGCGAGAGTTTATCTTGAGCTGATATTCTCCACGGCTGTTCCAAAACCTGTTGTATGGCTGTGAGAGGCGTTGGCCGACGCACCAAGACTTATTCACGTGCGCATACACAAATATCCTAGAAAGTGAACCGGATGATCACCATTGTAATAGCTTAATTTGTAACGCATCACACCCATAATGCTGAAGACACATTTTGGGGGGCTAATGTCATTTCCGCTTTTTCTTATTGACATGTTTCCAGCCAATACACGCTTTGCAAAGATTATTCATTGTGCGTATATTATTTGCAGATAAGTCTGTTTCTTCAGTTTTTTTGTCTATTTATTTTGCTGCTGTACTTTTTTGGTGCATAATGAAGCCCACACATGTAACCCAATTGTTTCGGTTTTTTGTTGGTTACAAATGTTGTCATTTTCTACTTCTCAGCAATGTTCACTTAATGCTGATGGATCAGATGCCCCTTTACTCAATGCTACTATGCATGGCGTGTAAGGTAGTTTCTTAATAAATAATTAAATAATAAATAAATATACTTCAAATATCTATAGCAAATAAATTCTACTTGCTTTCATTCAATTTATTATACTCTGTTCGTCAGCTTGTCAAAACAAAAAATGTCAACCCTGAAGGTCCTTTTATTCTTGTTCAGGTACAGCCATAAGGCTTTCAGGAAAATAAATGCCCCCTACTGTTTAGCATCTATCCACGTTCAATGAAAACGTTCTTGTAGGAATTACAAAACGAAATAGATCATACAGTAGAAAATTTTGTTACCTTGAATTTACTAATGAATACCAGGCGGCAACCACTTTTACACCGCTCTTCTCTGCACCACGCAAAAACTTCAAAAATTCCCGCCAATATCGCTATTAGTCTTCTCCTGCATGTTATTGCTATGTTTACCATTACCATGAAAGTACATCCCAAACATCGAGTATTTTGGATATATTCTGGAGTAAGGAAAACATTTTAATATTTGTATGAATAGTGAATAAACTTCCTGAAAAGTACTGTGCACAAAGGTTGCATGTAATTACCTTCCCATATGTAGTTTATTCAGTGCTATTCAATCCAAGATGCAAGAAGAAAATATTTTCAGTAGAGTGAAAAGTAATATTCTTATCGGGGAACCAACAGATTACATCAATATACATTTATACCAACACATCATAATTGGTCTGCGTGAAAGCTGCAATGCGCGAAAATGGTGACCAAAACTTGTATAAAGGTACCTGTGATTTTTTTTATTTTGATCAGAGCACTTAAATCAGTTTCTGTAATTTAAATACGCTAGGACAGTGAAGACAGAAGGGAGCAGATTATTAAAACTCTTCACCTAAATATTGTAAAGTCTAGTGAAAATATCTCATCCTAACTCTTGATTCAGTTTTGTCGGTGAACGGTTTTCTTATGAGAGTTCCCTCGAGTAATAATTATTAAAAAAATACCAATATTCAATTCTAACAGAGGAAACGCCTACCGATCCGAATCAGGATATGGAAAGCAAACTACGCTTGAGGAGAAATAAACCTGTGAATACCGATGATGTCCTTAAGGTGCGTATTACATCTATGGGTACCGAACTTTTCCAGTTGAAATACCTATCAGAACACGCATTGAGCTCTATCATCATCATTATCATCATCATCAGCAGCAGCAGCAGCAGTGGCAGCGGCCTATTTTATGTCCAGTGCAGGACGAAGGCCTCACCCCGCTATCTCCAATTACCTCTGTCCTGCGCCAACGGATTCCAACCAGCGCCAGCGAATGTCCTAATTTCATCTATCCACCTAGTCTTCTGTCGCCCTCGATTGCGTATTCCTTCTCTTGGTATCTATTCTGTAACCCTAATGGTCCAACGGTTATCTAGCCTGCACTATACATGACCTGTCCAGCTCCATTTTTTTTCTTCTAATGTCAATTCCAATATCGGCTATACGCGTTTGCTCTCTGATTCAAAGCACTCTATTTATGTCTCTTAACATTATGCCTAGCAATCTTCGTTCCGGCATTCTGTGCGCGGTCGCTAACTTATTCTCAAGCTTCTTTGTGAGTCTGCAAGTTTCTGTCCCATATGCAGCACCGGTAAAATTCACTGATTGTGCACCTTCCTTTTCAACGATAACAAGCTTCCAGTCAGGAGCTGACAATGTCTGTTTGCGTTCCAACCCATTTTTATTCTTCTGTGAAATTAGTTATCATGTTCAGGGTTCCGTGTATTTAACAAACCAGGGTAAACGTCCTCCTTCACAGAGTCTAGAGTCTTACTGGCGATCCTGAACCGTTGTTCCTTTGCCGGGCTATTCATGGCTATCTCTGTATTCTGCATATTAATATTCAAACCCCATTCTTACACTCTCTCCGTAAAAGTTCTCATCATTTGTTGTAACTCGCCGCCATGTCGTTGAACAGCAAAAAAATGCCATCTTCAAACCATAGGTTGCTGAGATATTCGCTCTCGATCCTTACTCCTAAGGTTTCCCAGTATAATAGCCTCAATACTTCGTCCATACACGCCCTGAATAGCATTGAAAAGATTGTGCCTCCTTCTTCACAGGTGTCTAGCTAACTCTCTTGTGTATAATTAAGGTGGCTCTTGACTCTCTGCATACATTTTCGAAGTTATTTACGAAGCGGCCTGTACTGCTTGATTATATAATGATTCTATGACTGCTAGTATCTCTACTGAATGAAATGCATTTGCGTAATCTATGAAAGCCATATAGAGAGGTTCATTGTACTCTGCGGATTTCTCGATCACTTGATTGATGATATGAATGTGATTCATTGTAAATCATCCCTTTCTGAAATGCCCTTGGTTGACTGCAGTCCAGTGTTACCCATATTCGATTGGAGATTACATTGGGTAATATTTTATATAATTCTCGAAGTAAGTGACTTTTCATTTCTATTAAGTCCCTGTTTTTGTGGATTAGCATAATGTTTGCATTCTTCCTGTTTTCTGGGACCCTTGAAGTTGATAGACACTTTTTTAGAGAGCCGCCAGTTTTTCAATCACTATGTCTCCTACATATTTGGATAAATCAACTGTTATTCCATCTTCTCTTGCTGCTTTTCCCCTTTTCTTGTTTTGCAAGGCCCTTCTGACCGCAACGCTAGTTATAGAAGAAGTCTCTGCAATCTGTTAATTTCTGCTTCGAATGGAGGTATCCTGGCTCATCTCGGTACTGTAAAGGTTAGTATGGAATTCTTCCGCTGCTTTTACTTTACCTTCAAAATTGCTGATGACACTACTATGCTTCTCGTTCAGTACATACATCTCGGTTTATCCAATGCCATGTTTTCTTCTCACTGATCTCGGACTGCGTCCAATTTTTACACCTTCCTCAGTCTTTTTCACGTTATAATTTCTAATATTCGTTATTTTCGCTTGTTGATCTGCTTTCACAATTCAGCGAATATTCTATTTTATCTCTTCAGTTGGAGGCTTTCAATTTTGCCGCCTCATTATTAGGTCTTTTATTACTTGGGAGTGCTTGCCGACTGCTTGCGTTGGCGCCTCGCCTCCCACTTCAATTCCTGCCTCTAAAATTAACGTACTTACAGTTTCATTCATTACCTCTATGTTATGTTCATCTCTCTGGTGTAAGGCTGAATATTTGTTTGCAAGTACCAGCCTGAGCTTATCTCCTTGTATTCTTACTGCATCTAGGTCGCCCGTTTTCTTCTTGACCAATTTTACTGTCTCTCTCTCTCTCTCTCATTACATTGAGGTGAATCCTAACCCTCACTAACCCATGATCACTGCACTTTACCCTGACACTTCTACATCCTGCAATATGCTGAGATCGGCATAACCAATCAAATCATTTTCATTTCTTGTTTCACCGTAACAACTTTTCCAGGTCCTCTTTCTGGTGCTACACTTACCGTAAAAGGTGTTTATTATTCTCAGCTTATTGCTTTCTGCGAATTGTACCAGTATTTCTGAACTAGCGTTCCTACATTCGACGCCATAGTTGCCAACTGCTTGTTTACCAGCCTGCTTTTCCCCCACTTTGGCATTGAAGTCGCCCATTTCTGCAGTATACTGAGTTTGGACTTTTTTCATCGCTAATTCAACATCTTCATAAAACTGATCTACATCATCATCGTGAGAGGATGTTGGAGCGTAGGCTTCTAATACATTTAATCTATAATTATTATTCATTTAGATTAAGACATCTGATACGCTCTCACTAATGCTGTAAAATTGGTCATTGTTGCCTGCTATGTCCTTATGGATTAGGAATCCTACCCTGTATTGCTTTTTATCTGGGAGATCTCTATGGCAGAGGACATGTCCGTTACTCAGCGCTGTACAAGCCTCTCCTGTTCGAATCTCCGTAAGGCTGATTAAATGTCAAAGCATTTCTGATAGTTCATCAAAGAGTCCTGCTAAGCTAGCGTCACTCGACACAGTACGAATGTTCAATGTTGATAGGGTCAGTTTTTACTGATCTATTTTGCAACATCCTATTTTGAACTCTCACGTGAAAGAATCGATTGACGTTTAGACTGCTAATGAATCTTGCCAGAAGGCCAAGCCTTTAGGAGATGGCAGCGTATTGCGTCTGTCGCTATCTGTGTGTTTATGGAGACATCTATGAAACAAATACAACATAGAAAATTAAGATGTGATTAAAGAAACTAAAAGAGACGTCATGATTGCATTGTGATTTGGATAAATGTTTATGGTTTTGAATTATTTAACTATGTGACGTGTAGTAATAACCACAGGAAATGTTGTTTTGGAATAAATATTTATGGCTTTGAAAATACATATTTCTATGGTAGTCGGACAATGCGCTTTCCAAAAATGCCGAGTAAGTGACAGCACAAAATCAGTTCCAATCACTGGTGTAGGGCAGTGTTGTCCGATTCTGTTGCAGCAATCTTGTTCTTTTGCACTACCCGTCGTGACCTTTCTTTTGGTGCTCCTTTAGGAGAGTAAACATTTCTGTGCTTCATTGGCAAGAGTGCATCCAACAGAATGGTAATATTACAAAGCAGAATATACGTAGCACTGCTGTCCTATCCACAATACACGTATATCCAGCTGCAACTAATATCACTTTTTGTACACTAGAAAGCATGTCAGAATCGATGAAAGTATTTGCAGGCCACATGGTCAAAGGCCTCGTTACACTAAATGCATCTATACTCTAACGGAATATTGAAGGCACTGCATAATTCTGGATCATGACTTTGCTAGGATAGAGCAGTCACAATCGTACCAATTGGGGTTTTTCATTTCTAAACAATGAAACCACTCTGTTAGATTAGGTCTACCCTCTAATCCTTCAAGTAAAAATACATAACTTGGTGCTCAGACTGTATGCTTCATTCTACCTACCTCTTCTGACAACGCGAATACTAACAATTGACTGGATTTATCATTTTATGTGAAATTTGGGAAATGTTTTGTGCCTATGAAAGAACATGTTCTTTACCTTAATAGACTATGTCGTTTACAGGTGAATATCGCACTAATAATTTCCTGTCCGTACCACACGGTGTTGCGTATACAGGCTGCGGATAAACACGCACATTGATGGAGACGCGCATTCTCCCAGCGTTAGCTTTCCAAACTGCGTAGTAATGGCAGTCCTGACTGAAAAATTAGGCGTGTTTGGGGGATCAAGGCTTAAGAGCCATTCTTTGACGGGCCACGCTTATAAGACAGGGATGGCGTAAATCCCATTCCATTCTTAAAATAACACTTAGTGACAAGTTTCTATTCACACTCCCAAAAAAAGCAGGACTCCTAAATGGCTCCATGCAGAGTGTAAAGATGTACGCAGATAGTGTGCGTGTCAATAAAAAATATTACCTTAAGACCTTAGATTGCTGTGGTTATCTTTAAAATAATATTATCCTGAAGAACTTATTCAATATAGTGAGTGAACTTGCGATCAAGATTTATACGCGTACTGATAACTTCGCAGTAAAATTATTCCCCCCATAGTATTTTAATCATCCCTGAGCATTTAGGTACGATTAGTAGAGGTTCGTCCGCATTATATTGAGACATGATGACTACTAAGTGCCTGCAGCCTCAATGTATCGTGAAAAAAGCATGATGGCAGGAGAGTAGATGGAAGTAATCATACTCAGACTTATCTAAATCCGGATAACAAGCATAGACAGAGCGGGCATCCTGGTAAATTGGTGAAAATTTTGACGCTGCTTGAACAGAATCCCGATACAGAAGCATAAAATTGGAATTTCTGCACTCTACAGATGTATGTCCTATTGTCGGTAAAGTAAGCGAGAAGAAAGGGAAAAAATGACTTTGTTTTGTTGGCACGAGATTGAATCTGTTCAATGCAGAAGCACTGCATGATTCCCATTGTTATGAAAGTACCACAAAGCGACAAGCAACAACGGGAAACATGCTGTAAAGTGTTGTTGTTAGATGTCTGGCAAGGCTATCTTGCCAGACATCTAACAGAATAATAAATAAATAAATAAGGTTAATAGATTAATAAATAAATAAATATCTTATTTTGCAGTGGCAGCTGTCTCAGTAAAAATCCTCTACGTTCCCAGTGATTTTACAGGTTATAGCCGTGAAAGCATTAGAGGTCCCCATTTTTATGGCGCCCATTGTTTGTGTATCTCAGTATTAAAATATGCGTTTCCGTTTTTATTCCTACTACTATATTAACCCACTCGATATTGCCATTGAAATACCGTAAAGTGAAGGATACCATTCCTTTGTTTGGGTTGCGCGATTAGCTAACGTGGTGCTCTTACAATCTCTAGACAAAATACTCAGTTTTCTCATTTCGTTGCGGGCTTACAAAAGTTGAAAAGAGGAAAAAACTTAGATGCGTTTTGCTGAAATAACAAAGTCTTGTATGTATGATCATGCACATTTGAGACACCCCAACTCGTTTCTTGTCCTTTGGTTTGTCTCTAATTATTCATGTTTGACTCATTTCACCACAACCACAAATTGTAATATGTACAGGGAAAGTAGAACAAGCTCCACCAGACGTCTTTTTTTTTCGAAAGTTGATTGGACGTACATATCAAATACATTGAGGAGCTGCATGAACAGTAAAGGCAGTTTGCTTTTTTTTTCATGGAGCAGTTCTTGCTCTGAGTGAATTCCTGATCATCTCACGCAGTTCCTCCACAACCGAGAAAATATTCACCTACAAATGATGAACGAGGGAGACTGGCTTACAAATGACTGCGAGTGCATAACGTCTGCATTTGATGCGGTAAATAATGAAGGATCAAGGCGTTCGTTGGAGTGCTACATATACACCGAAATCTTGTACGTACGCTTCATAATGTTTTCATATCTAATAAAATTTGTACCCTAGCGTTTAGGGCCATTAGGAATTACAGTATTGCATGAAGGGTGAATAATTCTACAGAGTAAGAACAATACGCTGGGAAAACCTGTTGGCTCGACGCAGCACGCTAGGCAACATTCTTGTTCACACGATGTTGACACGAATAGATGGTTCCTGCTAATCTATTCATCACGGGTGACATGGAAATATGTCGCATATTAACACAAATTTAAACATAAGATTATAGACAAAGTGTAAAATGAATCAAATTGAGTACCATAAACATTAAAGATTCAGTAAAGATGCACAAACTGTCTCTGAAGGTCAAGTGCAGTATAAATTTAAACACTAGAAATGTTGCAAACACTGCAAAGGCTACCAAGATGCACAAAGTGTCACATGAGAGAAAAATGCATACAGTGTACTTTTACAGGGTGTTTCAATTAACTTGGGCTAACCTTTAAAGATATGCCAATGCTGCATGACGGGACAGACACAAGGTAATGTAACACACAAAGTACCTTGAGCGGCTCGTCACGCGGAACTTTGCGTGTATGCGTGGGCATCGTTCACGCTCCGAAAACGCCTGTCTGTAGCATGTATTGAGCAACCCAAACCTGCATCGGAGTTTCTCATGTTGGTGTACAGTGTTCTCTTTTACATTTCTCATTTAACTATATTATTTGAGAAGTTGCTTCAATAAATAATAACCTTTATCTTATTAGGCGGAATGCAATAATGTCATCTGAGCATTTCCAAGCGACGGCAAACAACATTAACTTTATTTTGTTCTGCAACATAGCATTTGCATATTTTTACTGTTTTGCCAAAGTTAGGTGAAACGTCCTGTATACAGTGCATATACGTGCGTTATTAGTTACACAAGGACCCGCTGTGGTTGCTCTGTGGCTTTTGTGTTGGGCTGCTGAGCACGAGGTCAAGGGATCGAATCCCGGCCACGGCGGCCGCATTTCGATGGGGACAAAATGCGAAAACACCCGTGTACTTAAATTTAAATGCACGTTAAAGAACCCCTGGTGGTCGAAACTTCCGGAGCCCCCAGTACGGCGTGCCTCATAATCAGAAAGTGGTTTGGGCACGTAAAACCTGATAATTTAAGGTTACACAAGATGCAGTCCATTAGCATGTTTATCCTCCACGTCAGCACTAACTCACCAAAGCTTTTAAAAAGCATCCAGCCCACGTTTCTGATAAGTACTACTTGACCACTGTCCCAGCAGTTCCTTTATGTTCGTTGGCCTTCGATCACGTCTCACCATTCTTGGGACCAGCGCGTTTCTTGGCGCAACATATTTATTGGTATTCTAAATACTTTTTCTACACATGCTGAGTTGGGCAGTGATGCAACATTCACAGTGAGAAAATTAAGCATGTCGAATCCGATTTACAAAGTGTTTTTGCTTGTATGCGGCACCTAGTATTAGACGAATATTTTTATACGACTGAGAAGCTTCATAGATGTATAACATGCATCAGGGATCACAGTTTAATGATTTGAAATGTTATCACTTCTCTGAAACCATGTTCGTTTTCCATTGCGTGTAGATGTCTCTATTAAAATACAATGCTTTTCCGATTTACTTATAGAAATTGTCTTCATCGGCTTTTCTTGGTGAGCATTTCGCTGTGCTGCATCAGTTGCAGTTTCCGGGCCTGTTACAGTGTCGCAGTGTCCTTTAAAAGATGAGGGCATGATGCACCTACTTGGTTTAGTAAATTCTTTTACCCTTTCGTACACTAGTTGTGTATTTCTTACCCTAATTTTCTAATAGACACTGCGTGACATATACTGAAAATACCCCTATGTAAGCGTATCTTGAGTCAATATTTCAAACCGAACTGCGCACAACATGGCCAAAATTAAACCGGAACTGACGTCGTTACATGTGGCAAACGAATACCTTTATGTACTGAAGCGAACGATCAGGAACACAGATGTAAAGTAATAAAGCAAAGTTGAGCCATCTCCGTACAGATTAGTGTATCCCGGGAATCACACATGTATCTGATACAGCGCTAATTTTTGAGCAGTGACCACGCACATATTTGGCTTTTTAAAATGTTTCCTCTACAGACAATACAATGTTTCGAACCTCAAGTACCCATGGTGGATACGATGCATGCATCATCCACTATCCAAAGGTTTCCTATATATTATATGTTCTTCTATTTGATGTGAATTATACATGGGTCTATCTCTAGGAACTTTAGTGCTGCAGGGTGTCAGTTGTATTGCTTCATAAGGCAGCAGCAAGTGCTTGCGAAATTCAATAGATCGCATATCGAGAATGCAGGTGTGACGTGCTTCTGCACAACAGCAGTTCATGTGAAACGAGGGGCAATAAAAACATCGTTGAACATTACTTGTTTGTTATCTCTAGAATCACTGTGCAGGACGCGAAATACAGTTGTAGAGCGGGCCCCAGAATCAGATATCTTTGATCCTACGATATATCTGTGAGTGCGCAGCCTTGGCGACACTGACACACCCCTTGTTCTACGTGAAAGTTTTGGTAGTATACTATTTGGCGTATTTTCTTGGTCTTCAAGTGAAATTATTGTGGAGGCTGCAATAATTTCTGACATAGCATTAGGAAAAATTGATATCTTGCTCTACAATGTTTACGTGCATTCTAGTGAAGGTAATGTGGTAGCTGAACGATTTTCTCATTAAATTCCACGCAGCAGTTATCCCATGGCACAAAGACATCACTATTTCCTTTGGAAATTTAGCATAGCCTAAGTCGTTTAACAACATTTTTTTCGGGGGTCAGTTATTTTTCAGCATGGCACATAAATGCAGACAACACAAGCGGGTAGAAAACAGCGGAACTCGGCACACAATTGTCGAGGTAAATCCGCTTCATGCACATAAAAATAAACGGGCTAACGACCATGCAGTGTCCAAATTCATGCATGACATTATGTCCTGCAGAATTTACCACATTATTCTGCATGGATAATTTCTTGTTTGCTAAAATTTCGTAAATACATGGCTTTGACCGTTTGGGCTAGTACCAAGTTCCGGTAGACTAAGCAGGATATGAATTTCACCATGTGAAATGCTCGCTTAGTGTCTAGGAAGGCTGCTATGGTTGTAATTTGGTCGCCACGTTCGTATTATATGAAAATAACAATAACTGGCATGTATTGCCCTGCTTTTCTATTAAAATCCGTCATTTATTAGGTCAGTACAGCTGTGTCACCGTATTACCATTCATACCGCTTGTCTACTATTATTTGTGAATTTTTCATATGCCGCTGGTGAGAATAATGGACTAAATAAGCTCGCACATAAGAAAGCCATTCTTGAAATTGTTGTTGAAATTGCCTTAGCTGTTTTCGATGACGTGGACCCATCTTCACTCCTGCTAGGCAGCTTATTGCGTGCCTTGCTTGCCACCAGGTGTCTCACAACGCTCTCATGATGAGGAATGTCACCAGTGGCGTTGCAGTTGTCGAACCTCAATTGTGCATGAGATGATGCTGAAAAAAATGGCGGCTAAGCACGAGATCGCGTAATCGAATCCCAGGCACGGCGGCCGCATTTCGATGGGGGAGAAACGGGAAAACATCCATGTACTTACATTTGGGTGCACGTTAGAGAACCCCAGGTGGTCCAAATTTCCGGAGTGCCCCACTACGACATGCCTCCCAAAGAGATCGTAGGTTTTGCGCGTAGAAGCTCACAATTCAATTTTTTTCATCCTTTTGGCACATTGTCATGATCATGGGGTGCCGTGGGTGCACCCACTGCCGCGTCTGATTCCGTAATGCCTCCATGACTGCTGAGGTTTCGACAGAATCTAATGCTTCCTCGTAATCAATGAAAGCTATATATAAGCGTTGGTTATATTCCGCACATTTCTCTATCACTTGATTGATAGTGTGAATATGATCTATTGTTGAGTAGCCTTTACGGAATCCTGCCTGGTCTTTTGCTTGACAGAAGTCTTAGGTGTTCCTGATTCTATTTGCGATTACCTTAGTAAATAGTTTGTAGGCTACGGACAGTAAGCTGATCGGTCTATAATTTTTCAAGTCTTTGGCGTCCCCTTTCTTATGGATTAGGATTATGTTAGCGTTTTCCAAGATTCCGGTACGCTCGACGTTATGAGGCACTGCGTATACAGGGTGGCCAGTTTCTCTAGAACAATCTGCCCACCATCCTTCAACAAATCTACTGTTACCTGATCCTCCCCTACTGCCTTCGCTCTTTGCATATCTCCCAAGGCTTTCTTTACTTCTTCCGGCGTTACCTGTGGGATTTCGAATTCCTCTAGACTATTTTCTACTCCATTATCGTCGTGGGTGCCACTGGTACTGTATAACTCTCTATAGAACTCCTCAGCCACTTCAACAATCTGATCCATATTAGTAATGATATTGCCGGCTTTGTCTCTTAACGCATACATATGATTCTTGCGAATTCCTAGTTTCTTCTTCACTGTTTTTAGGCTTCCTCCGTTCCTGAGAGCATCTTCAATTCTATCCACATTATATCTAATTCTATCTAATCTAATTCTACCCAGCTGAATACCATGCTATCCATTGAAAGCAGCATCAGCTGCTTTCAATGGATAGCATGGTATTCAATGGATAGCAATGGTATTCCGACAACACAGCGTATAGAAACAAAGTGAGCGAATCATCGAAAGTGTTGGAGAACAGTGTACTCGCTACCAACAGCCCATATGTGTACTTATTACGACAGGCGACAACGTCCAGATGGTCACCAAGCATGCAGCCGAAGATACCTTCCGGTGTCGGAAGTGACGCCGGAGAAACTTGACACATCTTGCGTTTCGTGACGGAGCATGACTGTCGGTGTCTCCAAGAGGTCGACGATGACAAAGAATAGCGCGTCAATGGCCACTATAGAGCTACCCATATTGAAGGCGACTCTGGCGAACCAGAACGTAGAGCACCCAGCACAGTTTGAGAAGCAGGCCTGCACAGAAGGCCTGCTGCAACTGCAACTCCTATTTCAAGTTTACCCGCGAATGCCGAATGCACTCCCCGAATGTCGTATCCGGCAGTACGCCTAAAGAACAGGCTTCAGCGGCATCTGCTGATGAACTCCTTTGGTCGAGAATTGTGAGCCTCGGCGTCGGTCTTCATGGCCAGTGTCGCACAAGAAATTCTCACCGATGGCAAAATCTTCCAGGAGAAAATTGAAAGTGTCTGCGATGTGGGGCTTGCGGCCTTCGGTGTGGGGCTTGCGGCCATGCGGCCGGCGCTTAATATGACGGGCAAAGTGGGCCTATTTGCTAGTATAATAAAAGGTACCATTGTCTCTATCTTTCACCAAGCTCAAATTAAATAAAGATTTTCTATACTTTTACAGTACTCTTCAACGAAACATACACTAAAAGAGCATAATTCAATATTAGAGCGTGGGGAATAGGGCCGGACGTGCTAATTCAGTGCGCTAAAGTATCGCATTTATGAAAGGGGAAATGAACACAACTAATGAGGTATTGCGTAACGATATTAGTAAAGAAAATTCTGAACCCCACGCCTAAAATGTAACACGAGGCGCGAGAGTTTTGCGGAGCATGAATTCTGATCTGCAAAATTTTCTCGCACTGTTGGGTTACGTTAGAGTGGTAACGTACTGTGAATACATTCACCAGAAAATGCCGGATCTGTGGGCGAGAATGGCACGCTCATGAGCGCTTTGCGAAAATCAGCACCGTCTGCATTTTGCAAAAAGCCACCCATCATGGTAGCTAAGGGTATATGGCGTTGTGCTCGCCGGTACTATTGCGCCCATGGCGATCGCATTTACACGGGACTGGAATGCGAATGTGTTGTATACATAGCTTTAGGTGCGCCTTAATGAATGGGCGGGAGCGAAATTTATCAGCAGGCCGCCACTACGGTGTATCTCATGAGCATATGTTGGCTTAGTTATGTAGACATCGGAATGTATGTAAGTTTATCGCAAATGTGGTTCGTTATTGTGCCGTGTACTTCACTTAGAAAATCTGCTGAGTCCTGACGGTCAGCAGGGCTGCGGTGAATATTTTGTAACAGCACCGGATGTCACTTGAAGATACCCACTGTCGGTTCTTACTGTCACCACACCCACACTCATTGTTTGCCTTTGGAAACGCGCTGGCTCTCGCGGAAGTTGGCTGGTGCGCACAGGAACCTGTGCTTACAGCTTTGCTTCCCCATTGGTTCCAATATTGCATTATTGGAATGAAGTGCTTATTGCACTTCTATGCGAAGATAGTATTTTGCTGTCGCGAATGTTCTTACATATTGAAATACCTAATATGTATACCATATTGCAAAGCGCAATGGAGAAAGGCGAGCTCCTCCTTTACACTCATTCATGCTGAAAAGTGAATGTCCCTTTCCTTTTTCGCATGTAGCTTCTCAGTGCACGGATTTTACGCTTTGTAACAAATACACATATGATGATAATACCTCTATGCCGCTAATACACATGTCAGCAAAGCCGCCAAAACGTATAGGTGATCGATAGCACCGAGTTCGAACAATGTTACTCGTCTAATTGCCGCCGTCAACCACGTACAGAATGGTTCGAACAGATATCGGGTAATCAGCCGCTGATAGAACTTGTCCCATCTCCGCAACAAAAATGTAGCTGTGGTAACTGTCTGCCCGTCTATTTGTGCTGGTATGCAAAGTATTTTGTTGGAACAAGTTTTTGAAACAAACGACAGCCTTCTTCGGCGTATCCTTGGCAAGTCAGAGCCACAACGGTTCGCTTCGACAAGTGGTTACTGGTGCGTTATCGCAGCATGCTGGTAGACACACGCAATGTGCACCTAGCTTCTTGACAACTGTGTGAAGAACGCAAACGCATTAGGCAACAATGTGTTTGAAAATACACGACACACTCACGAATTCATTACGGCATTTACTCCTTTTGGTTTACGTATATTGCTGACCTGTTGGGTACGGCACGTTTTACGGCGCAGATCAATGTCGTCCTAGCTATTCGAGACTGCGGTCACCGAGCAGCTTCGTTAAACGCTTCTTTATTTCTTAGCTAACATTTTATTCATTATAACGATACAACTCTTAAAACTCTGTACCTGTCTCTGACACTATTTATTTTGTCATGTCGTTGAGAGTAAAAAGGTACTGTACAGGTCGCTGCTCATGCGCTTTTTCAACAAAGAAATATGGGAGCGGCCAAATCTGTGTAGTTATGATCAATTCATCTTATTAAATGATGCTGTGTTTACCGTAAACTGTGCCCCACTGAGACTTTTTTATCAGTGTTGATCTTATGTAATTACATTCTTTTCGTGCTCACGTGTTTCCAATATTCTGTATTTTTGCTGTAACAAAATGCTAAAACATCGCCGATATCAAAAAAACAGTGACGATTCTTAGAAGAGCCGTATGGCCATAATTAACCACATCCCTATTTAAATGATCCGTCAAAGTGAGTTCCCTAGTGTGGACGGACACCTGGCTCACACCGGCTCACGCTATAATATTTTCTCTTATTTAATTTCGGGGTGTTCGAGCACAGTGCTCAAGGCAAAAAAAAAATGTTGCTTTTTTTTTCTTACTTTGCAGAATCCTTTCCAATATAACCAAGAAAACGTATGTATATTTAACTCATACCTCATATATATCTCATTGTGTTCACATTAGCTTTTCTGTGACGGTCCTTCACAGGTTAACAATTGTTCAAGGTTATCACCCTGAGCAAGACGTGCCTTTTGGCATCTGAAGTTTCTCGAATGTTTTGCTCGTTCTATGTTTGGTCTGTTGTCCCTAAACATTGTGTAATATGATTGTATAAACGAAGCTAATTGTGTTGCCCTTTTTAGTAGGCACACGGGCACCAGCGATTACGCTACACTCTTAAACAAAAGTACATCCTTTGGGTCGTATCATGCCACACAACACAACAATAATCGTCATCTGTTTTATTTGCGTCTACTTTCTTCAAAACGCTGCGCTAGCTACTTCCCTATCAAGAATGCTCATTCGTGCTGATAACGCGCATGCCGTTCGTGAAGCACCGTGCTCGCATCGTTATTGAAAAGAAACGTGCTCAACACAGATGACGATTATTGTTGTGCGGCAAGGTACGACTAAAAGGGTGTAATTTTGCTTAAAAGGGTAGAGCCTTCGACAAAAAAGCCGATGCGCTTCCCCTGCAGCTCTAATTTTTGATCACGTGTTCGTTATGTTTGAGTTTTACTCGCTTTTCTCTGCACAAGTTCTCCCTATAGGGTGGTAAACTCACCATCCACAGTTCTGATATCGCGTTATTTTTCATTGTAGCTACAATGTGACGTCTGGTGGTGGGAATTTTAAATTGATGTAACGCACTTCCTCCTGCAAATCACACTCTGGAGGCAGCAACAACGTCGCCACGGACCATCGAGCAAGCCACAGGCTACAACGCATGCCCTCAAAGGACGGACTTCTACATGAGAGGATCAGGGGGGTCGTGGTCAAGTTAACTATCACCACGATCGAGCGAGTATCGCTCTCAACTATTGTACGCCACAGCCAAGGGAGCCACCAATCTTTCGCCTAGCTTTATCACACGATGATGATACCTCTCTCGAGAGATTCAAAAGGGTTTCAACCTTCAAGAATTGGATCCCTGACGGCAAACTCCAGCATATGCACTTCTTCGAGAACATCGCAAAAGCTTGGTTTGAGAACCGGCTGGCCACATGAAAAACGTGGGACCTGTTCCGCAGCTCCTTCCATAGGATCCTCACGAACGCTGCCCCAAGAGAAATGGACGAAGTTCTACTCGAAACCCGAATGCAGGTTTCTCAAGAGAACCTTGCCGTGTTCGCGGAAGATATTGTCATGCGGTAGTGACATATAAAGAACACAGTAGCAATACTGTGGGAAACTAAACTAACATTGAATGGGCGCACCTGTTCCCACAAAAACAGGCTACTCTTAAAGAACGGCCACAGCGGCGAACACAGTCGGCGATCGTCAAAATCTGATCAATCGGTCAAGCGCGTCCGCTTTTACACATCAGTGGTCGAATGTTTCAGAGTAATCGCTGGGACCCGCATGCATGTCTTCCGCACAGTTCTACAGCATTCGCGTTGCGCATACATGTAATCAGATTAAACAAGGTTCGGTAGCAGGCAGCGGATGGAACCATCGATAACATTCCGGAAACTTCCTATACATGCAAGCGCGTCCTGCGCTGTGCAATAACATTTGTTAGGCGGTGAAACGTGTTCACCCGATAAAGATAAACATGTACACATGTCACTACCCCCTCTTAAAAAGCATCGACCCGATCCTGGAAACAAACCAAAGTAATAAAAAAACACCCGCAGGAAAAAAACCAACTAAGGAAGTTCGTCAGCGTGCGTAAAAGGGCTTAAGACGCACCACGTGGATGACTTCCGATCGTGTGCGGCGCCGCTGTGAATGCGAAATGCTGTCTAGCACGACCTCATAAACCACGTTTACATGAATGTGACGGTGACGCAACGCATTTCCAAGCGCATTTGGGAAAGGCGATGCGACGCCGTTTACATGTAGCGAATTTACTCTCGCGAGAATGTAGCGCCACATGGTGTCATGTAAGGGAACTGCAGCCTACTTCCGGTGTTACTGGTTTCCGGTAGTGGGCCGCGTACACGTTAGTGGCCGAGTGCCGACTGTAACGACTACCGAGAGCTTGACGCTTGTGCAAAATGCTAGGGAATGCAGCGTTCGATCTCTCTAATCTAACAGCTCACCAATATTTAATTCAGATATGATGACAAGGAAAGCAGTGGTTTCGTCTGCGGAGGAACAGGTTCGCGTAGAGCACGCTGCGACGAGCTAAATTGCCGTGGGGGACGCCCTTTTGCTTCTACTTCGGGCGTTGCTGTCTCGCAGCTTCGCCAGTGCGGCAGTCCCGCAGCTAATTCCTTCCCATAATTCCTAATGTGACCATCCTGCGTTTACATTCTCTGGGAGAGCCAACTCAAGCCCGTAAATCTACCCTCGCCTGGCGCATAATTGCGATGCGTCTTCCGAGCGCATTACCGCAGTTCACATGAATTCGGTGCGCTAGAAATGCGATGCGATGCCACACTGTCGCATCCATGTAAACGCGGCTCTATTTCAGTGCGCCAATACGTCGTATGACCTTATAGTGTCTGCAGTACCGTCGTAATAGTCTCAAATTGAGTCTTCATCGGCGCATCGGGGTCCAAACCCAAACACGGTCGCCGGGCTGGTACTCGAAGTAGCGTGGTTGGAGGTTGTATATAGTGTCGGCGTTCGGTACGCTGCTGGTTCTTGATCCGTAGGCGGGCGAGCTGTCGGGCTTCTTCGGCGTGCTGGAGATAGGTAGTGACGTCAAGATTCTCTTCGTCAGTGACGTGCGGCAGCATGGCGTTGAGCGTCGTTATCGGGTTCTTGCCGTAAACAAGCTTGAACGCCGTGATCTGTGTTGTTTCTTGCACCGCCGTGTTGTAAGGGAAAGTTACGTACGGCAGAACGCCATGCCAAGTCTTGTTTCACGTCGATGTACATTGCTAGCATGTCAGCGAGGATCTTGTTGTCGGGTTATTGCCCTAAACAAGCTTGAACGGCGTGATTTGTGTTGTTCCTTGCACCGCCGCGTTGTAAGCAAAGGTTACGTACGGCAGGACGGAATCCCAGGTTCTGCTTTCGAGGTCGACGTACATTGGTAGCATGTCAGCGAGGGTATTGTTCAGGCGCTCCATGAGACCATTCGTCTGCGGGTGGTAAGCAGTTGTCCTCCTGTGGCTCCTCTGGCTGTATTGCAGAACGGCTTGGTTGAGCTCTGCTGTAAAGGCCGTTCCTCTGTCAGTAATGAGGTCTTCTGGGGCACCGTGTCGCAGCAGGATGTTCTCGATGAAGAATTTCGCCACTTAGGCTGCGCTGCCTCTCGGTAGAAATTTAGTTTCAGCGAAGCGGGTAAGATAGCCCGTCGCCACGACGATCCATGTATTTCTGGATGTTGATGTCAGAACCTTCCTAGGAAATCCATCCCGATCTGCTGATATGACCGGCAAGGAGGTTCGATTGGCTGTAGTAATCCTGCTGGCCTTGTCGGTAGTGTCTTGCGTCGCTGACAGCCTCGGCATGTCTTGACGTAACGGACGACGTCGGCGGTCAGACGCGGCCAGTAATACCGTTTCTGTATCCCCGACAGCGTCTGGAAGAATCCGAGGTGCCCAGCGGTTGGATCGTCATGTAGGGCGTGCAGTATTTCTGGACGCAGCGCTGACGGAAAACCAAGAAGGTAGTAGGCGCGGATTGCTGAGAAGTTCTTCTTCATGTCCAATTTCTTTTGTAGCGTGAACGAACACAATCCGTGCTTAATGCCCTAGGGACAACGTCGGTGTTCCCTTCCAAATACTCGACGAGGCCTTTTAGCTCCGGGACCGCTCGATGCTATTTAGTGAATTCTTCCGCGCTTAATAATCCAAGCAATGCGTCGTCGTCCTCGTTGTCTCTCGGTGGGGGAACGATGGGGGTGCGTGATAGGCGGTCGGCGTCAGAGTGTTTTCGCCCGGACTTGTAGATTACCGTGACGTCATATTCTTGCAGTCTGACGCTCCACCACGCCAACTGTCCTGAAGGGTCCTTTAATTTAGCTAGCCAACACAACGCATGATGGTCGCTGACGACTTTGAATGGCATGTCATATAGGTATGGGCGGAATTTTGCTGTAGCGCAAATGATGTCGATGCATTCCTTTTCAGTCGTAGAATAATTGCCTTCCGCTTTTGACAGCGACCGGCTAGCCGGGTGCGCGACGAGTTCGCGTCCTCGCCGGACCTCCAATAAAGTTTCTTCACTCATGGTAAAAAGGGGGGGTTATAGAACAGCACTTTTTTGTAGTGAGCCAATGGCTATTGTGGCCGTGCAGTTGCTTAGAAAGGCGCGTATGTAATTGTAAATATTACAACTACAGTTCGTGAGACTTAGGTTTGTAAGGATGGTATGGTGAGCCACACTGTCGAAAGCTTTTGCCTTTGAGATTGAGTGCTAGAATCACAATTCGCATTAGTACCATCCATAACATGCTTGGCTGCAGTTTGTTTCCATGGCAGTTACTTTCGATGCACATATTGCAAACATCTGCAGGAAAGTGAACAAAATAACTGGTTTCCTATGCCTATTCATGCATGTGCGACCAGCACAAGTTTTTTTTTATATTTACAATGCCTTCTCTTTACCACTCATCACTGACTGTTTATATGTATGGGGAACAATACGAAATTATAATAAAGCTGCTACTTACACAAAACCGAGCTGTAAAACTTACGGATAATGTACCATGGTAAATACCATGCTGAGCACTACTTCACAAAGGTTAAAGTGCTCAAAAGAAATTCGCTATTTTTTTCTAGTGTATTAAGCACCTACAAGGCTGCTCTTTAAATTAATAATGTCCATATGTTATCTGCATATCACTTCATTATTTGCGCGCATGTTTATTAAGTACGTCCCCGTGCTTTCTGGTGTTTGCCATTCTGCCACACCATTTATTACAGACAATCTTACACTTCATCTTGGCGCTATATCTTAATATCAAAGGGAAGACTACTTGAAGAATCGTCACAGAAACTTAGGCTTTCAATTCTGCACCTCCTTGAGCCCATTTATTGCTCCAACATAGAAAATATATTTATATTTCATTTTTACAAGTAATAATTGTCTATTTTCTGTGATAGTGTATCATACTGTCACGCTCTAACACAAGAATAAGTGACAGTAGGATCAGCCAGAGATGAAAAATGCCAAGCACTGAGCAATGGTTCTCCAGCTGGCGCGGGATCTTCGACTTCGTCGTCTTCTTCGCCGTTTTGCTGGGCACGCAATGCTGAATGTTCGCTGGCTCAAAACACCAGGTGGCATTATTCCCCCTCCCTATGAAGCATCGACTCGATGCTCAAACACAAGACGCACACGAAAGGTACGCGCATTAGGTAGGACGTAAAAAAAGGGGGGGAAACACGCTAGCACACACACGGGCATGCACACGAGGGGAAAAAAAATGGGTTCTGTCGGCGGGAGCAAAAAAGAAAAGAAAAATCACTTCGCAGTTCTTTGGAGGACGACGCGACGACAGCAAAAAACAAGAGTTTGTTTCACCAGTAGACTTAACATCACCGTGCAAAATACGGCTTGAGGCGGACGACATGTACAGTCTCTGCGCGTGGTAAATGGCGCTTGGGCGATGGTAGGTCTCCGTCTGGAATCACTTCATAGTTCACGTCGCTTACACGCCTTAGTACTGTGTATGGTCCAAAGTACTTGCTCAGGAGTTTCTCGCTGAGGCCTCGCCGTCTAATGGGGGTCCAAACCCAAACTTGGTCACCAGGCTCATAGGTAACTTGTCGATGGTGAAGATTGTACCTTATGACATCTGTACACTGCTGCTGTCTTATGTGGACACGGGCCAGTTGACGTGCTTCCTCGGCACGCTGAACGTACTCCTCGACGCCAGGAGTTAACTGGTCGAGCTGATCAATGTCTTCATACGGAATCATGGCGTCTACCATAGTTTGAACATCTCGACCATAAACGAGGTGAAACGGCGTAAATCGTGTAGTTTCCTGTGTGGCAGTGTTGTACGCAAACGTTACGTACGGCAGGATTTCGTCCCACGTTTTGTGCTGCACATCGACGTACATAGAGAGCATGTCTGCCAGTGTTTTGTTTAGTCTTTCTGTCAAGCCGTTAGTCTGAGGGTGGTATGCAGTTGTCTTTCGATGAGTCGTGTAACTCAACTTCAAGATGTCGTCCAGAAGCTTCGCCGTAAATGCCGTCCCTCGGTCAGTGATGATGAATGATGGTGCGCCATGCCGAAGCACAATGTGGTGCATAAAGAACTGGGCAACTTCCGATGCTGTCCCGCGTGGTAGTGCCTTCGTCTCAGCGTAACGCGTCAAGTAATCAGTTGCGACAATGATCCACTTATTGCCGGAGGAAGACAAGGGAAATGGTCCAAGAAGGTCCATTCCAACTTGATCAAACGGCGCACGCGGAGGGTCGATGGGTCGTAGAAGGCCTGCAGGCTTCAAGGGTGGTGACTTTCGGCGCTGGCATTCACGGCATCCTTTCACGTAGCGTTTGACGCAAGCAGTCAGGCCAGGCCAGTAGTACATTTGCCGTACCCTGTCCAGAGTCCTTGAGTAACCCAAGTGACCAGATGTCGGCTCGTCGTGGCAGGCTAATAGAATGTCGTCGCGAAGGGCTTGAGGAACTACTAGAAGATGTGGCTTGTCGCCGGCACCTGTGTTTCTTTTGTATAGGATGCCCTCTCGAAGGCAAAATGACGACAACCGTCGCGAAAGTGGGCGAGGAATGGGCGCGATGCCGCCTTCTAAGTGATCAATGATGGGCCTTAACTCAGCGTCCGATCGTTGTTTAGCGAGTAGGTCTGGTCTGCTGAGGGCTCTCAGGAAGGCGCTGTCGTCTTCCTCGTCAGGATTCTGAGATGCAACAGGTGCTCGTGATAGCGTGTCAGCATCTTCATGTTTCCTACCAGACTTGTATACGATGGTGATGTCAAACTCCTGGAGTCGCAGACTCCAACGTGCCAATCGTCCAGAAGGGTCTCGGAGGTTGGTCAACCAGCACAAAGCGTGATGATCGGTCACCACTTTAAATGGCCGCCCGTAGAGATACGGCCTAAACTTTGTAGTAGCCCAAATAACCGCAAGGCACTCCTTCTCTGTGGTGGAATTCTGACACTGTTTTGGGAGGACTGCGCACGAGACCGCCGAACAGCTGCTCTTTCACTCCGCGCATCAGGTACCGCACCTTCTTTTCTTCCGACATGCTGGGGTCGGCTCGGCGAAAGAGACGCGTCATGTCCTCGACATACATTGCGACACCTTCATTCGGCATTTGTATACGGGACTGAAGATCACGCTCAGCTCGCTCCCGCCGATCAGGGCTCGCGTACGTCTCAAGAATCCGGCGTTTGAATTCTGCCCATGAATTTAGGGCATCTGCACGGTTCTCGTACCAAACACGTGCACCATCGTTAAGGCTGAAATATGCGTTTTTCAGTTTCTCTGCGTCATCCCACTTGTTGAACGCGGCAACACGTTCATAGTGGACCAGCCAGTCTTCAACATCCTCATGTATGGCGCCGTGGAAGGGATTTGGCGTTCGCGGATTCAGCAGCGTACAATGAATCGGCGTTGGGCCTTCCATACCTGTTAGCGTGGTCGGAGCTGCCATTTTCTCTGGGAGGAGTCCAAACTCAGGGGCTTGTCCACGGATCCTTCTGCTGGCGCGGTGTACAGGCGTAACCACCGGTACAGGGCTGGAGCTCCTACTGCTCGGAGGGGTGTGGTGCATAGATTAAATTACCCAGCACCTCCACCAGTTTGTCACGCTCTAACACAAGAATAAGTGACAGTAGGATCAGCCAGAGATGAAAAATGCCAAGCACTGAGCAATGGTTCTCCAGCTGGCGCGGGATCTTCGACTTCGTCGTCTTCTTCGCCGTTTTGCTGGGCACGCAATGCTGAATGTTCGCTGGCTCAAAACACCAGGTGGCAATACTATGCCGTTAGTGAACATATTTGCAATAGATCTAAAACGTTTGAAAATAATGTTATGGTTGCGCTCTTCTTGGTAACGGACAAACATTGTGAGAAGTGTCAGTTCATTATGACTGTTTTGATGGTTTTCGCAGGTCTTGCTATTGTGTGGCAGTCTTAGAGGCCTCTATATCCATAGGGTTTGAATTTAGAATTTAGAACGGGTGTGTTTACCAACTGCTGTTATGCCATAAATGGGTGAAGGGCTGTACTGTTGTCTTTTGGCCCTGTTTTCTATTTCTTTGACTATTCTCTGACAGTGAAAGAATTAAACATTTCCGTTTATTTTATTTTATAATATTTAGGAGTAGGGAACCGACTTTATCAGTACCGAAGAAAAAAAAGGAGTTGTTTTACCGATGTCATAAGAGGAGGATGGTTCAATTTGCAGCCCTGGTCTTTACGAAGGTCACTTCCGAACATGGTAGTTTCTTTTAGAATCAGTGAAACCCAAATTTTATGGCGCGAACACCAGGAGAGAAGTAGACACGCACATGCTCGGACTAGCAACAAGTTTATTGAAAAAAAAAACACAACTGTCTACTTCTTGCCTGGTGTTTGACTCCTAAAGGCTGGATTTCACCGTTTCTAGCGGTATGTACCAACAGGTCCAGCAGCAGACTCTTAGTAGTTTCTCTTATCAATCTCGCCGTTTCCCAATACACGCATGAAGAGGCTTCTGCCATTCTGATTCAGTTTCCCGATAAGTAAGACGGGTATATACAAAGGCATTTGCGCCAATAAAGCATAATCTTCTTTTTTTTCAAATTTCAGCCAAGGTGTTTTAACATGGCAGGATTTCCTACTGCGCAGTTGATGTTGACAAATTTCTAACAAACTGTCATATTCACAAGTATATATGTGCGCGCATCCACACAGCAGAGATTTGCGTGTGGTTGGCTACTAACTTCTGTACAGTGATTTGTGCACGTGGAAGTAATGAAATAAACAGCTCTCTTTTTTACAGAATTGCACTGCCGAAAATGACAAAAATGTACGTAAATATTTTATTTTAAACAGGTTAAGCCTTTCTACAAGCATCATGACTTCTATTTATTTACAATGGGGTATATAATGAGTTGGACAATTTTAACCGTTGCATAAGTATATTTCCGAGTGAGATGGAAGCTGTGACAACAGGTAAAAGCATAAAACAGGCGTGATAGAGACATCGTCTTCATGTGAACAAGAAATACGCAGGCAAAAATTACAAGCAAGACGCCATCACATATTCATAACTAAAGGCGGGTATGAAATTGTACACTAAACTTAAGGTAGCCAGAAAGTCTAAAGGTAACAGATGGGCCTAGTCGCAAAAAGTGGAAGGTGTATGTACTACTAGGCGTGGAGCTATAAAGGCGACATGGATGCCTCTAGGAAAATGTGGCTGAAATTTCGCAGTAAATTCTGATTTGATCAATTATGCAAGAAATACTCTTTTACAAGCTTTTCTCCGTACTCCCCTAATAGGCCAATCGTGCGAGATAAGTGCATATTGAATTATTCCCAGCAAGGTCAAGTAACGCATGAGCATACTGCACATGCAGGCCAGAGTGATCCAATATGCTTTATTGAATATAAGGCTGCATTTTTGGCATATGTTGGGTAATAAATTTTCTACTGATTAAATCCTGCACTGTACATGCAGAACTTGTGAACAGGTGCTCTTGTCATTGCTCGTGTAGTCAGTCGCGGAGCTGTTAAATAAGAAAAGGTAACTGCAGGCATGTGTGAAACATATAGGCTTTTGTCACAACTCCTCTATAGCCACCCTACCAGTTTACAATAAAAGAAAAAACTAAAAGCAACTTCTCATCCCCGGTAAACGTCACTATGTCCGCCTCTTTATTTACAACATGATTGCAAGAAGTCAAGATAAGAAATATCCTTGAAAAGGTGACAGGCATGTCACACTGTCAGTTTCACAAATGCATGTGATCTGTAAAAACACTTGAGAGCAGGACACTATTGTCTGAGGCTATGTTAAATTTTGAGAGGCAGAGTGCCATAGTTATCTCGAATAGCTTTTTAACACAGCGAAAACTCATGAGGGGGACAGTCAGCTTCTTGAAGCTGTATGTGCATTTATCTAAGCCAAATAGAACAGCTTATATAATAGTGTGAACGAAATGTTGAAGCAAAAAAAACATTTAGATCCAACGCCCATTTCGGAATCTATGCGAAGCGAAGCTTCCAAGAAGCGTTTATTGAAGTCCTGTAAGCTTGCTCATTTCACTCCTGCGTGTTGTTCTAATGAAAATTGGTGCGCGTGAATTTTTTCTCGTGCACCCGTTTCTGTAATGTGACATTTCTTCTTATGGAGGTTAAATGTACCGCCCCCTTTTTCTGGTGCATCCACTGTTCTAGGTATACGTCATAGTATGATAATCATTGCCATGATCAATGTGTGGTGATTGTCTCAAATTTGTAGGTGGCGTTGGCACAATAGTTGTATACTTGCAATTACGGCCTACTGGTCAACACAGAAGGCATAAATAGGAGACAAAGGTTTGTTTTAATAAAATAAATGTGCTCTTGATGACATATGTTCATTGCAATGAAGGTATTTGTGTTGGTTGTTTTAACACTTAGGCATTTCGTAGAAAATGAGGCAGCAGCTTGGACTTGTTGTGTAGTAAAGATTGTAGTACTGTCAGCGCGTGAGCGCTCTTCGGGAAGACAGCAGCAGCACCTAACCAGCAGCCAGTCACCTAATTATGGGAGGTTTCTCGAAAAAAGCTTTGCTCTAAAATGGGTATATGCGTTTTACACCTACACAAGCAGTTATGTGAGCTCATGAGTAAGACCATTAAGAAACGGAAGCAGCCCGAGCTCTTTATTTTGAAAACATGAGTGATTCAACCTCAAGGTAACGATGGAGGATTATGTTGATGATGATTACGAGCACCAGCCGGACAAATAAATCCACACTTTGTGGCCATATTAACAAAAAAAATAAAACAGCTGTACAGAGGTGTATCATGTCTGGTTGTGCGCGAATTTATCTTTGCTTCCGAGCACAAACGTGCGTTCGTTTCCTTTAGTGACAAGCTTCCCTCCCAAGGGTATTTTTCCTTTCGCACAAACCCACTCGCCCAACTTGGCTTTGTGTAAGATGCAATAAACAATTGCTGGCATTCGAACCCTCTACACGAACTGGCGTCCACCACTATGTCCGATGACTTCACTGATACAAGATGTACATAAAAATAGCAGTACAAGAAATAAAAGCATCAGAAAAAGCTAACTCCGGAGCGAGACATATTCCAGGACTAATCAGAGACCACATGAAGAGGGCTATCCAAATCACGCATTCGCGCACCGGTAAATCTGCTGGGAAACGCTGCTGAAATACTTGTAGATTAACTTTATTTACGAAGGCTATAATGCTATGAGGCTATAGATTGTGGACACGTCAAGCTGTTGAAGGACAGCTTTTTATCTACAGTCCCTCCATCTATAAATGTACAGGATGGCAAATAAACAATTTCATTTCATTTCATTTCATTATCGAAGCTCGTTCAACACCACCTAGCATCGAACCTAACCATGAAGTGAAATGTGCCGCACGATGAAA
The DNA here is from genome assembly GCF_038994185.2 of Dermacentor albipictus. NCBI lineage: Eukaryota > Metazoa > Arthropoda > Arachnida > Ixodida > Ixodidae > Dermacentor > Dermacentor albipictus. Next base: position 81,792,790 of record NC_091828.1, read on the forward strand.
AATTTTTTCCTCCTGTTGTAACGCAATCAGATCTGCTGCGGCCAGCCTCTCGTGATGCCTTGCCCTTGCTGAAATGTAACTTTACGCACATTTTTGTTTTGTTTTTGTCTTTTCGCCTTGCCCATCGAGTTACTGATTGCTGCTGTTGGCTTGTGTTTTGCCGATTGAGTGGTAAATATCGTGAAACCGTAGTCCTCGTACCATTGTCACCGCTGCTTGCTACTGGCTGCAGCCTTGCACAACTGACCACTAGCCAACACAGTGAATATAGGCACCGGATATAGTGCGAGTTAGGGCAGCTCCAGTAACGATACATGAAATAGTGCAGGAAAACACCGGATATAGGGTAAACTAACACAGGGAGCAGCGCCAATTGGGGTTGCCGACAGTACCGTACATGCTGCAAACAAACAGCAGATATAGGACGAATTAAAACGGCCCTCAGCGGCAAGTGATCCAAGTGAGGGCTAAAGTGAACTCCAAACCCAGCATTTCGCCGTTGACCTGCCATCATGGTCATTTCTTCGCCGTAACTTGCGCGTCTTCATGCATTTCTGCTCATCCCTTGGTTGTCATGTCATCGTCATATCTTGCCTGTTTTCACTCCGCCGCTGTCACTGCAATGGATATCATTTTCATTACGCCGGTATCCTCGAGCAATTGTTGTCACTCTCTCGTCTCATTTGCTTGCCATGCCATTGCTGTTATTGTGTCGTCATGACAAGGTTGCCGTCATCTCTTGGTGGTCGTCCTATCTTCGTAATTTTGTCTTAGTAATTCCACTGTCACCATCCCATTCTCGTCATGCCTTTGTTGTCGCGCCGCCTTCATCATGCGTCTCGCATCGATAGTTTCCAATAGGTAGGTTCATAGGTATTCCTGCCGTGCCCCACTTCGTACATCTTGTAATAACAAAATAAATGCATTACCGACCGCGGAAGCGAACCTCTGTCCTCGAGCACAGCATTCCGATGCTCCAATTCGGAGGCCACGATCGCACGCATGTTCCTCTCGTGCCAAAGCCGACTAGCTCTGTTAGGCGTTTTGAGCGTGCGTCAAGCGCCGTTTCGGGTGTTTCTTTTTTTTCTCAGGAATAAAGCACTTAATGAATGAAAAGTTTATTATCTTTCATAACTACAGCCAGGTAGAGAGTCCTCAGTGCGGAGCTCCATTTGCGATTCGTGGCTCTGCGGTAAAATGAACCGTCTCGGCATTCGGGCCACTCTCCGCAGTACTTTCCTCGTACCACAACGCTATGTAAAATGTTTGTGGCACTGTGCCGCTTTAATGATGAACGTAGGTCAAGTTGGTTTAATCGTTACATCGCGGTAGTGCAAATGTCATCGTTCTTTTAAGCTACACCACATGTCACATTCTATGCACTTGCGATTGTACAGAACGTAGTCCTGGTGACATCCCAGTCGGTGCTTTTCTCGCCTGCGTTCACCGAGTTCCTTTCTAGAACCCAACAATCGGCTTGGCGTAAGCTCCCGTCATACGGCTGTAGTCGGCAGTAAACGAGCATTGTTATCGTCATTTCCCGGTTTTTTTTTACACACACACTCCCACCAGGTACCTGTGTGACGAAAGCAACGAAATCTCTTCATCCTTCCCAAACACACTGCTCCACCTCGTAATGCGTCGAGCAATTGCAAACGAAGGTAGGTAGCCGGCTACCACCAAAATAGTTCCCATTACGCGGGTTTTCGTAGCGTGGTTAGGATTTGCTTCATTCTTTTTGGCAACGTGTATGTTGCATTTGCTTGCTAGTTTATTAAAATGTAAGAGGGATGATTTTATACAAGAATATGTGGCGGATCATCGATGACATTTGGGTAATGGATAGCTACACTACATTTTAGTTGGACAAGACGTGAATTGAGCACAGCACATAAATGGCTTTTCATAAGAGGGAAGCACTGGACGCCAACTTCAGAAGCACTTTCTGAGTGCGATAGAGCATTGGCCAGAGGGCCTACAATTTCTACACCTTCTACACTTTCTATGTTCTACAATTTTTATATTTCCAGAAATCAGAGTGTACAATTTGAAGTGAAAGATTTGGGAGGAGTTAAAAGTCTGGCGCTCAAGACCATTATAGACGGTACGGGATTTTTCTGCCAGTTCACTGTTCTCTATTAAAACACAACAAATACCAGCTCCAAATAATGCTACCGTATGTGTGAGTCCTAAAATGCCGAATACAGGCTCCAATGGGATGCTTCTATTATTGCATATTATTTTTGGGAATTCTTGGGAAATCCATATTCAGTGGAGTAATCAAAGCACCGTTATCATTTTTTAAGCCATTTTCACTACTTCAATGCATATAACCAGTGCTCCTTTTTAAAGAAATGCTTTCATCTAAACAATTTCACTCTTGCACACTTCATTATTAAGCAATTTAAATATGTTTCATTTAGAGATGTGAACTATTATTACCCAGAGAGCCTCCTAGATGGTGCACCGAAGGGCAGTGAAATCTCCGTCATGTGTAACACACGTTACGTTCAACAGAACCACCTGATGTGGAATAACCGCAAAGACAAAAAGGAATGGCTCAGGTGGTCGCTTCTAGATTGAGGCACTGTCTCCTAGAGTTTTTCTTGGTAATGCGAAATATCAGACAAAGCTTTCGTGATCTAAGGGATAGATGTTTACAGATTTAAAGATGAACTTATGTAGCTTAGCACTCAAATGTCATTCAGCAATAGTCACAGCTTCTTAGGATTGCCCTAATCCTACAAAAAATAGGAAACTTTTTGCCGCATTTTCATGCGGCTGTCTTTTTTTTTCTCGATGTTTCAATATTTTTATATGTCAATCTATCAGAACCTGTGAATCGGTTCCCGTTAAACTTTTTATGTCTATTATCTGCATTTTTAAGTGCGTCTGAACAAGCTATCAGTCCTCCTTTGATTTTGGGGATGATTGAAACTTTTGTATACGAAATGGCCATCCAGCAACTTGACATCTTTTATGAAAGCTGGCCAGTTCACCCAGCTAATACTAGTAGGTCATTTCTCTGCGTGAAACGCTACATTGAAGCGTGAGATGGCCATTTAGCTAAGTGGTTATCAAAGATAACAAAAGTAGCAATGTTATGAACGAGATATGGTGTAATCACACTTTCTGAAATGCAACGACGTGGATTTCTTAATCATCACCCAATAGTCAGAGTTCTGTTCAACAGAACTTGTAGTTCACATCATGAGGGAATAATGATAAAAACAACTGAGCCACCAGTCATTGAAAATTCTGCACACAATAAACTTACCATCATAAAGTTGGTGGACCATATTCGTCATCATCATCATCAGCCTGTTTTATGTCCACTGCAGGAAGAAGGCCTCTCCCTCCGATCTCCTATTACCGGTGTCCTGCGCCAACCGATTCCAACTAGAGCCCGCGGATTTCCCAATTATATCGCTTCACCTAGTCTTCTGTCATCCTCGATTGCGCATTCCTTCTCTTGGTACCCATTCTGTAACCCTAATTGTCGAACGGTTATCTAACCGGCGCGTTGCATGACCTGCCCACCTCCAGTTTTTTCCGCTTGATGTCAATTAGAATATCACCCATTCCCATTTGCTCTCTGATTCAAGCCGCTCTCTTTCTGTCTCTTAACGTTATGCCTAGCACCCTTCGTTCCATTGCTCTTTGCGTGGTCCTTAACTTATTCTCAAGCTTCTTCGTCAGTCTCTGTCTCTGCTCCATATGTCGGCACTGGTAAAATGCACTGATTGTACACCTTCTTTTTCAATGATAATGATAAGCTTCCTGGCAGGAGCTGGCAATGTTTGCCGTATGCGATCCAACCCTCTTTCATTTTTCTGTGAATTTCCTTCACACGACCAGAGGTGTTCATTATTCGAAGCTTATTCCTGTTTCCGAATTGTACTAGCATCTCTCCTCTAGCTTTCCTAGAATCAACGCTGTAATTGCCAATTGCTTCTTCACCAGCCTGGTATTTCCCCACGTTTCTATTGAAGTCGCCCTTTACTGCAGTATACTGAGTTTGCGCTTTTCGCTTCGCTAATTCAACATCTTCATAAAACTAATCTACTTCCTCATCATCATGACTAGATGTTGGAGCGTAGGCTTGTACTACCTTTAATCCATACCTCTTAAGTTTATTACGATTACAGCTACCCTCTCATTAATGCTGTAGAATTTTTCAATGCTGCTCGCCATGTCCTTATGGATTAGGAATCCTACCCCGTATTGCTTCTTATCTAGGAACCCTCTATAGCAGAGGACATGTCCATTATTCAGCAATGTTTAAGCCTCACCAGTTCTAACCTCACTAAGGCCGATGATATCCCAAAAATGTCTGATAATTCCTCAGAGTCCTGCTAAGCTAGCCTCACTCGAGAGGATTCGGGTGTTAAAAGTTGCAAAGGTCAGTTTCGATTGGCGGTCTGTCCGGCTCCAGAGATTGTTAGCACCCTGTGCTGCATTACAGGTTTGACGGTTGCTCCTCATGTCTACTGGTGATATCACATCTAGGTTTTCTGATAAATTGCTAAATACGTTATCGGGAACATGGAGAAAGTCAGTAATGTTAGGAGATGTTATCTATCAAATGCAATAGAGAATACAATTTTACCTTTGCATGCGCGGAGCAGTTGGGCAGTTTCCACCCATATCCTCCCACGTAAGTCGAATATACCACTAACTTATTCCAAAATTGGCTGTAATGTTTGCAATAAATTTATTGTTAGGTGGCACGCACGTACTTTCTTCTGCCAACTAAGGCATAGGTGTATATTTTCTTTTCAGGACATCTTGGTGTTTAATTACTCTGTCCAACATTTTGATTATGCATTCTACTTTAGGTGTACCAGCAAAGCACCCACCAAAATTCATTTCTGGCAATTACGTCCTTGAAGAGGCCAATACTGATTGCTTACTTTTGTCATACGGCCCGCCGAGCAATGGTAAGTTACCTTTTTGTACGCTCTATGGAACAACATCAAAAGTGGTTTAGGTGTTCGCCTTTTCTTCTACAACTCGCTATCCTTAAGTGAATATATGTGCCATTGAACACGTTTACTTAGCACACCATAGCGCAAGTACCTAAATGTATAACAAGACATACATACATACATACATACATACATACATACATACATACATACATACATACATACATACATACATACATACATACATACATACATACATACATACATACATACATACATACATACATACATACATACATACATACATACATACATACATACATACATACATACATACATACATACATACATACATACATACATACATACATACATACATACATACATACATACAGTGTAGGCTTAAACAATGGAATCTCGATAAACGTCAATCGCCCAAACGGAACTGCCTCTTAAGCAGAACACCATCCTCATGGGTGGTTGGTTTTGTATTCATCCAACTGCATTCAGCTTTGTCTCTCTGAAAATGTAACTCCTGATAAATGGACCCAATCTGCCCGGTCCTTTGAGGTTTCGCTTCATGAGTCCATTGTATATATATATATATATATATATATATATATATATATATATATATATATATATATATATATATATATATATATATATATATATACACCGGCAACTTTTCACTTCCTGGTCATTCACACTTACTTTGACGATTCTGGGTCACACGAGGTCGCCTTGAACCACGTGCTGCCGTGAATATTTCATTGGCTTCTGGATACTGGCCTTACGCTTCCGCTACGCGTCGGTCTAGCCTACTATATATAGGATCCTTTTATAGAATGTCACATTCTAGGATCTCCATTCGACACCTACGTTACGACAGCCCTTGGGAACGATGCCACATCTTTGGAAGAGCTGGACACAATGGGCGAAGGAGTCATCCACAAATCTAGGTGCTGTGCTATCTTTGATGGTGAAATGGGCACTAGCAACAATTGAGGATAGGTTCTTTGTTGTCTATGTAACGCTACCGCAGTTTTGGTCACCGAATCTTCTTCCATCGTTTGCCTAAGTCGAGGCTCTACATTTAACTTGCAACGCATGAACTCCCAACTCACCAAGGACTTATTCAGTTGACCTCTATTTTTGTTCATCCACAGGCGTTAGACAACCACTTGTGCGACGTTATAATGTCTTTTCTTTAGCTCGCCACAGAGTTGAGATGACACCGACCATCCGCGCTTATGGTGGCGAAGATTATTAATTGCGTGAAGACCACGTTGGAAAATAGCGCTTCAGTTTACCAAGACCACCTTACGCTTCGGTCTCCCCTGCAGCGTTGTCGCGTAACTCTCGGTATCAAAATGCGTTGCCTGCGCACCTTTACAATTTCCAAGGCAGAAGACCTTGCTTAAAGCGCTAGAATATATGAAGCCAAATCTCTGTTGCGGCTGCCATCTTCATCGTCCTTTAACTTTAACGCTTCTGTGCCATGTTCGGTCAGACTTAGGCACGCCATTAAGCTATAGTACATGACTTTGGTTGCTATACCTAACACGGTTCGCAATAAGGTGAAGTTATGAACCATCGAGTTATCTGTTACCCTGTATTACGTATGTAAGAAACCTATCTTTAGCACCTAAACCCATTACCAATTTCACTTGGGGATGAGTAGCCCTGGTATCCTAAATATAACTGAATGTTAACTCTGACTAAGTTATCGTAGAATGAACAGCGCAAAAATTTTCGCAGGACTAGGAAGGTAACCATCGTTCTAGGGCAGTCATGACTCATAGAAGTGCAGAAAAAATATTCAACTCAACATGCACAATGCTAGAGCGTAGGCAAGAGTGATGTAATATGTCATAATAAATAAATATTTTTCTGTGCACCAGCGTTATACGCAACATACTACATGGTAATGTTTACTAGTAATGATTTTCCTTTCTAGCAGTTTTAAATGCATGGATCCTTTTTATGAGGGTACCATAATGTATTTCAATTACTTTTTTATTTCATTAGCCAATGTATTTCAATTACTCTTTTATTTCATTAGCCAAGTACCTGTAGCCATTCATGCTGCTCACGTGACAAGCGATTGAAATTTTATTGCTTGATTTGTGCCTGAGCTACAGTACTGCCACGCAGCAGCCTCGCTGATGGGCATGTCGACCCATGCGAAGCTGGCGCTCCGTATTTGTTTCCTAATTTTAATGGCAGGTCCGGAGGCCTATCTGGCCTATTCTCCATCTCACTGAACCTTTGACTTTATCGCGGCATGAGTGGCAACATGATAGAGCACTGCGTGTTTAGCCAGTGAATGCTTTGTTTTCTTTTCATTGTAATTGATCGTTTTCTAGTTTCGTATTCGAACTTACCCACCCGGTGTTCGCAGGTTACGTCACCATCTTTTCCTCCAGCGTACACATCGAACGCGTTCTTTGCGTAGCTGCTCGGAAAGACCTTTGTTATTATGGAAGCACATCGTTGCTCCTTTTTATGCTGAACAATCAATAGTGACCTGCGAACGTGAGATCATGGTGCATTGTATATGTAAAATAAGTTATTTTCAAATAACACACCATTATATTAGCAAATGTATTGCGCAGGGTTGTAATGATTCTATTAATAAGAGTGCAGCGGATTGCTTCCGGTATATGGGTGAAACTGTTGATAGTAAATAATCAGAAGAGAATCACAGGTTTTCTACGCTAATGCTTATGGTGTGAATCGTTCAACATGTTCTTTTCTGCACATCCACACGCGAAACAAGTGTGTCTGAGCAGGAAGACCAGTTTCATTGCGAAATTTCTCGCAAATGCTCGTTTTATGCAGACTACAATTTGTGCCTATGGTAATAAAAAACACGCAGCTTGTACTTGAAGCACAGAGTTCTCTTCAAACTATTAGGGTGTATATGACAAAGCAAGCACTTGCATCTGTGCTGGTAAAACCGGTCTGATAATACATGTGAAGTCAGTTGCATTCATGTCAGGGACAGGACAAATGAATGCCGATTTTGCTGGGACGAGCCACTTTCGTGCATATTTTATCCGGCGTAAGTGGTTATATCAGTCTCAAAAACAATCACTGTCTATGTATTCTATTTTCCAGGAAGACAAAACTGCATGCTGTGGGGATTATCAAGACAAAGTGTAGACGAAAAAACCAGATGCTATAAGGAAGTGAAATCACTCTGCAGTGAAGACATATACGACCTCACGGAAACTAAGAACATCTGTGATCAGTTTGACCTTGAAGAAAGAATAGTTGACAAATCGGATTGAGTATTGAAGCTAATGATCAGTCTGGTCAGTAAATTTCTTCAATAAAGTTGCCCGTGAGTGCACTTGCCAGATTTATAGCAGAAGAAAACGCGAGTCGTCGAACCTAGTCCACCAACTCGTAGTGACATACTTTTTGATCCAGCTTCCAGGAGTACAATTGCTGCCGGGCCAATTCTTAACATGTATATATCACAAAGGTAAATAAAAATTTTAAATTTTCGTGCGTGATAGTTGGGATATGCTGTACACCCAAGAAAACATATATGCACACACATCTAGTTTAATAGGCAAACTTAATCATACAATACATGAAGATATTTTCATGCTCTCCTACATAATACATGCATCATATACTTCCCACACCAAGTAGATGAACAGTTAGGAAATAAAACCACGCGAAAGGTTATTGATGAGCCCACTTTATTTGGTAAATGATTAAATTTGTAATGTAAATTTTAAGGTATTCATATTGGTACCTAAATTTAATTTACCGTCGTTCTTCTTTTGCACATAATGTACAGAATATGCTAATGATTATGTTTCTTACCCAGTGTCCATCGTTTAAGTAACATTAGACGGTACCTAAAGGGATTAGTCATCTTTTGTGTACAGTTCGTATTGGTGCGTTATTTGCAAAATATTGAAAAAAGACAGCTCATCGGACCACAGAATACAGTATGCTGTGCAAATAAAGAAGCCGTTTCAAAATCTCACATTTTATAATTGTAATTTTCAAATGACTACAACGCTTCTTTTGTACCATAAAAGCTTTTGCAATTTCTTCGCGTAGTGGCACCCCATACTAGTATGATAACTTCAGAATGAACAACAAAAAAAGAACTGATTGAGTTCTTTTTAGCCAAACAAGTATAGAGGGTGGGCTATCCTGTACTAACATACAATTTTGCGCCCCACACAGGGCGCCAAATGTGGGTTCAGGGCCGTGGCTTGAGCTAGTGGCCATCTCAGGCTCTCGGAGACTACACAGGGCGCAATAGCCATTACAGAGACAACCTTTACTGCCCGAAGCCCCAGGCGATCTGGTCTGTTTCCTGGTCGCCGCTCCTGGCCCTCCGGCTTAAAGCTGGCTGTACGAGGCATGGGCGCCTGAGCCAGGGCCAGATGATGATGATAGCGGCACAGCGGCGCGGTCATGCAACCACTGTGCCTTAAGTGGTTTATATATTAAATAAAGTGATTTATATATGTAGTGCAAGTTAGGTTGTCTTCAAATCATACCCGGCGAAATCTTCTCTCTTCAGCATGTTTAATAAGCGCTTTCGTCACATCTTACCATAATGCTACCGAATAATCGATTGTTTATACGACGAAATCTCACCTGTATGGTTGTGGAGGCAATTTTAAGATAACTTGTTGCCTTTCAGAAATCTGCAACGATAGACAAAATTTTCATCGGTATCGCACTCGAGTGTTACAATATTATGCGAGCAAAAATATATATGTGTCATCAGCATACATGGTGAGCTCACGGGTGCCCGGGACCAAAACGATATCAATATTAAAGGCGTAAATAATGGAGGCACATGTATTGAACACTTAGGAATGCCTTGTCTTATTTTCATTTCTGTTGAAAATCCATGATTATTCTTTACAAGTTGAAAACGATCATATTAGGAATTTCTGAGAAGCTCAACAGCAATGCCTCGAATCCCACAGCTGGATAATTTGTGTAGTAATAAATCGTATTGTATATGATCTAAGAATTTCCTGTCGTGTGAAACAAAACAAGCGGATACTCCCTGTTCTCCCTATTTTGGAATATGTAAGTTTTACTCAATATTTACTTAGAACATACTGAGTTGACTTGACCTTTCAGAAGCTTTATTGATTGTCGGTTAGTATTCGATCTTTTTTATGTATATAAAATGAGTCTTGGCTAAATATTGGCTTGAAAAATATTGGAAATTGTGAAATTCACAGATATAGAAGGACAGTTTTACAAGAAGGTGTCCATTCGAACGTGTCTGAATCACTTTGGGTTTCGTGTCGACTCCACAACAGTGCGACAACGGCGACAACTCGGAGTCATCGGCTGCGTACAGACTTCCAAAACACGACCTTCTGCGTTTGCGTGGTTTTGTTCAAGAATGTAGCCATCCGCCCAGTGAAAGGGGCAAATGCCAAAGAGCAAAAGTGATCTTCAGTGTCACATATGCATGCATAAATGGGACAGCTCACGTACCTTTATTGCAAGCTTGGACACAAAATAGATTTTTGACACGAAGATATACCTTTTTTTTAGGATAGGAGACGAGTATTGAGCGATGAAATTGTATGAACCATTTATTATTCAGCATTGCCTGTACATCTTGCGTACTGCAACCAGTACGGCACAAATGCAACCAGCGCAGTTTCCATTGCGAGCCAGCGAACTGCAGCGACAACCGGCGCATGTACAGCAAAAACCTATGCGCCCGAACGCCATGACAGTAAAACATGCGTCTTGTACAGTGTGACCTAGCTCTTATCGAGCGTTCTCACCAGTGCCGCAATGACTCCAAGTGAGCGCCGGCGTCCCCAGTGCGGTCCGGTGTCAAAAAACGCGCTGGTTTCACACTAGAAGGCACTGAAAGACGCTGGTTTCTGCAATGGGGTGGTGTCAAGTAGTGTATCCAGGAGTCCTATAAAGTTATCGTTGTGCCCTTGGGCTGACTTATAAAGAAGATATGTTAGCAAATCGCTAATGTGCCTTCTTTTTTTTAAATATGAGGTTTCACGTGCCAAACCACTTCCTGATTATGAGGCACGCCTTAGCGGAAGACTCCGGAAATTTCCACCACCTGAGGTTCCTTAACGCGCACCTAAATCTAAGTACATAGTTGTTTTCGCATTTCGCTCCCATCAAAATGCCGCCACCATGGCCTAGATTCGATCCCGCGACCTCGAGCTCAGCTGCCTAAATAATGTGCATTCTTGTACACTCAGTGTCCGCGGTCTTAACTGAATTGTTATCGATAAGCTCACGACAGAAAGTATGCTTGAAATAAGTGGCTATCCCTCCACCTTTTCATACCCTAGCGACAGAAGTATTCTGGACGCTACCATGCAAATTGTGTGTGTGTTCTTTATCGCTTATCTATGTGTCCATAAAGATTTAAACTTCGATATCAAATTATACGAACTAGAGCAAACCAGCAATACCGTCTGCTTTTTTTATGATTCTCCAGTTTATCTGTATCATTGAAAAACTTTCTTCTGTGGAAAATACCGTGATAAATTTGTTTGTAGCATTATGCAGTTGTCGAATAGCTCAGTTACATCTTATATGAGTAGCACGAGAGAAAAATAAATAATAAGGTGTTTTCACTGGCTTTTCACATGGATCAAGTCTGTCATATCAGCGACGTGGCTAGCCAAGAAATCCGCATATTTCGTGCAAGTACACTGCGTCCAGATATGAGGACATACTTCTAGCACGTTTTCTTGTTTTCGTGAAACTGCAGCCGTAAGAAAGATCTTAGGTGTAAAGTACTCACTTTGAAAGAGTGGTCATGTTACTTCCACACCAAGCAGCAACCTATCCAGCATGTTCTTTTTATTTTTTAACTGCTACCAATGCTGTTTGCCTTTCCTTATGAAGTTCACAATTGTATTCTAGACAACTGGTTTAGGCGTGCGAAACTAGTGACAGGTGTGAACATCATGAGCTTCCAGACATTCACCCATGCTCTCTTCTTTTTTTTATAATGGTCAGTGCGTTGCTGCCAGTAGGCACTCCTTTCACCTCGAGATTGTTTAGGCGCTGACATTGATCAAATTCCTCGTATCCTTGCGTTACCTTGGCATCTTCGACCTTCAAATCGAAGTTTTATTTCAGCAGTTGCTGCATTTTATCTGTAGATTTTTTTTATGCCCAAGTACGTATGTTTCACTTCATTGCGAATATAAATTAAGTAGGAGTCGTCAACATTAGGTTGTGATATACCTCCTTTAATCACCTGCATCCGTGTTATATTATCACGCCTGAAAGCCTTAAGTGATATTGCAAAGCTGCATAGTTCTTGCAATCTTCTTTTTTCGTTTCCAACATCCATTCCCGCTCTATGCAAAACAAGCAAAGCATTCAAGATGCACAGAATGTCATACACGAAGTTCAGCTGCAGTGTACATTAGTTTTGGGAAAATATATAGAGCTAGGGCTGACGCCTTTCACCTGCGAAGGCAGAGCGCAGAAATTATTCCTGTGCAAGACGCAAACAGCCGCCGTCCTGGTATATCTGAAGACGAAGCTGCACTTTATGCTGTTTGCTGCTTTCCCAGGTTGGTGACGTTCGGACCACATTATGATCGCGCGCAGGTACGGCCCCGTATTATGCGACACTCATGGCATTGCGCCCGTGTCACAGATCTTGATGCTGCGATAATGAGCGAACCGTTTTCACAGAATCGTATGTCTCCTACAGCATGCGAAGCAATAGCCCTGTGCAATACGCACACCTCTGCTGAACTTTGAATAAAGGTCGGTCTACAGATCGCGTTTTAGAAACTCTCCGCTGAGCAGGATGTGTGGTTGCCCGTAGCTTTACATGTCCTTTATAACGATGAGCAAGCCGAGAACAAGGTGAAAGCGGGAGCGAACGTTTCGACAAATGGACTTTTCTTTTTCAAGACGACATATGTTTTCCTCGCCACAGTATATATAGGTAGGTTTCTTCTAAACGGTAGAGGGGGTGATCCAGGTGGCTACAGCAAGAGCGAAGGTGTGTTAGCGGCGAAGGTGTAGAATTGAGAATAAAGCAGTGCGGCGCCCAAGGCCGGTAAAACGGCCGTCTGTCAGTCCCGTGACAACGGCGTGCATATTGCCTCTCCATTATGAGGATTGATCCAGAAATAATGTTCCTGTGAATTTTATAAATAGACAACATTGTTTATTCTCATAGAAATTTACATCATTGAAAAGATGAAACTTTTCGTTATTTTTCTAGTTAATAGTCATATTTTTATACGTATTTTCGTAGACGGTGCTCCAATTTCTGTATCCCAACGACGTAGAACTCTGTCGCCAACGCGTATAAGAAGCGTTTCACCTCTTTTTTGACTTCATGGTCGTTCGGAAGCGTTGGCCACTCAAACGTTCCTTTAAATTTGGTAACAAGTGATAATCACTATGCGCGAGATCTGGACTGTACTGTGGGTGGGCCATGAAAGACCACCCAAGGTTTGTCCAAAGTTCCTGGGTTTGGCAGGAGACGTGAGCTCGGGCGTTGTCGTGAACCAGCATTACACCGGCTGCCAGTCGTCCTCGCCGACCGTTCTGGATAGCTCGCCTTAGTTTGCTTAGTGTTGCACAATAATTGTATGAGTTGATTGTTGTTCCACGTTCCACGAAATTGATCAGCAGTATCCCCTTATGATCCAAAAAAAAAGCCATGGCCATGCCTTTGACAGCAGAAGGAGTTTGAGTTTTGCAACTGGGGACTCTGGGTGACGCCACTGTTTGGATTTTTGTTTCGTTTCGAGAGTGAAATGAAAGACCCATGTTTCGTCTCCGGTAACAATGGATTCCAACAATCTTTCCTTATCGTCTTTACACTTTTGAAGACTCTGGCGAGCGCAGTCAAGGCGATTCTCCTTGTGGTCTGATGTCAATAGCGGCTTTACTCATTGAGCACAACACATGAGAGCCAAAGCTCTTTCACTGTACCGTAAGAGCTCCCAGGAATCGAACAAGTTCACCGGCGATAATCCTTCTCTTTTGATGCACTTCGTGTTGGACCAGCTCAATAATGGCCTCCGAAATTCACGGTCTTCCACTCCGTTGTTCAACGTGGGCTTCCGACCAGGGCTACGCTCGCTGCACTACTTTCAAACGTGTTGAACGGACATACACTTGTCGCCATACACTTCTGTCTGCTGACGATGAATATCGATGGTGGAGTCCCTTTGGTGTGCAAAAAGCGAATTACGGAAAGAATCTCACACTTGCGGGAATCAACAATGGCAACTTCCAGATCAGACGGCTGCTGAGCCACGAATGAGCGGCGATGCGAAGGTCGGCAAGGCGGAATCGAGAGAAGGGCAACAGCAGCGCGCAGCTGTGTTGCCGGATTTTCCGTCGCACCTTCTTGTGTCGCTTGAGCTCTTTGGTAACCTTATTTCTGAATCAACCCACGTACCTGCTTGGCTGGTGGTCGTGGGCTACCGTGTCTCTGACAGAAATAATAGAAAGAGTGTCAGAAATCGCTGCTCTAGAAAAAATAATTATATTATAAAATGTTGAAATGAAATTTATGAATGAATACAAGGGAAAAAACGGACAGAAACGAAGAAAACAAAGAAAAAAACACTAAGCACCCAATTAAGTGTTGTTGCCTAAAGCTTGAAATTTAGCATGGCGAAGAGATTCTAAAGGTTCCCTTGAAACGTTTATCCCTATTGGTTGCAATGTCTTAAACTCATCGATAATGTACGATTTTTCTCGTTCAGAACGGAAATTTCATTGTAAGATGGAGAGCTTAAGTTCATCAAATATATGACCTGGTTGGTTGAAATGTTCGGCGACGGCTTTTTTTAGCTACTTCCGCAAGAAGTCCGTTTACTCTGACGTTCTTTTACTGTCCCGTTTCACCGGTATATTGTTTCTTACAGAAGGAACGATCAAGCATATTATTCACATGCAAATTTTTTCAAGTAAAGCTACATTTCACTTTGTGTGCTCAACTATTTCCAGTGCTTTTGATGTTATTGTCACTTTGGAGATGCCTGCAGGTTTTGCACCTGGGGCAACAACACGCTTTTATTACGGGGGAATAATGTTTCTGACATTTTCCTGCACTGACATGTTCTTACTTAATGTTCCTGTTGCGGTGATAGGTAACCCTCGGTACATCCGGGAACGCTTTTCTCAGACGCTCGTTACTTGATAACATTGGGTCGCATTTTCGTAGGATGTTGTTTATGTTTGGGAGTGCACTAGAATTTTTTGTCAAGGTGGCTGGCGGTCTGTCATATTCTGGCGTAGACTTTTTCTTAACTAATTCTGACTGTCTCTGGAACCTCGACGCGACATCATAAGCTCTACCGAGAGTAAATTGTGGATAGTTTCTTTCTGCTACCGTTGTTTTAAGGTCATTTAGGTGGTGCATATAATCGTTGCCTTTGCTGCACATTCCTCTCATTCATTTCGCTTGTCCGATGAAAATTTGTTGTTTACACTGCCATGGGAGATGACTATTGTAGGCTAAATATTGCTCGCTATCCGTGGGGCTTTCGGTAAAGTGTCGTTCTCAGTTTTCGGTGTTCTATGTAGACCGTCCTGTCGATGAAGTTGATTTGACTCGGAGAGTAGTCAGCAATAAATTCAATGCTCGGGTGAAAGCGGTTGAAATGGTTAATATAAGTCAGTTAACGCGCTTGTGCTGCATTCCCATATAATAAATATGTCCTTAGTGTAACGAAGATACGTCTTGGGTTTCAAAGGATGGGATTTCAACAGGTTTGTTTGAAGCTGTACCATTAAAATGTTCGCATACGAAGAAGCGAATCATTTTACCATGCTTGGTGCCAAAAGTTTGCATGTAGTGAATAGAATAGAATTCTAAATAGTTGAGCGTGAGAACTAACCTCAGGAGCGACAGGTAAACTTCGGGAGCGTGCGCTTGGGGATTGATTGCGAGGGACTTCGAAACAGCTTCAATTCCATCAGAAATGGTTATGTTAGTGTAATACCTGTGTCACACGGGCACATTTGGAAGGCCTTCCAGTCGACGGCCTTCGAAACGCCACAACTCTATCGACTCAAAGGAGTTGTCGCGCTGCTACACGGCACTTTTGAAAGGCCGTTGAGCGGTTCAGGCGTTTCTCGCAAAATTGTGTGGCGCTGCGGATCTTTATTTTCGTCTTCATGTCACGAAAAGTTAAACAACATTAAAACCTCTTAAAAGCCCTATAATTTCTTTTGTTTGTTTATACACAAACATTTGTTTATACATCGCCATACATATATGTTTAGTTTTCAAGTTGTTGAGTAGCGAAACTGCGGCAACGCTTTCGTCGCTCGATGCGGCCGCCGTTTTGGTGTGTGTTCGCACATGTCAAGTGGCAAAAATACTTTATTGAGTTATTAATAACACTCATATATAGTATTTTTAGAGCATTTTGGTTTGATGTTTTTTTCTAACCGTGAGTACGAGCACACTGTGAACGAGAGGGTATGTACGCGCTGTTTCCGCTTCCGTTGCTCAAAGACCGTCGAGATTTCGATAGAGTTGTAACGTGCTCCGTTGACTCGATAGACTATTGACTCGACGGCCTTCGAAACGGCCCGTGTGGCAGCTCTAATTTTACCTTTGAGTCAACTGACTATCGGTTGGAAGGCCTTCCAAACGCCCGTGTGACACGGGTATAAAAGGCTGAAACATCCAAAAGTACTAGAATAGCGAGTTCAGAAAGAGAGGGTGGTGGGGATGTTTGAATTATGGTGATTTAAAATTTTGGATAGGGACTGGGTTGGCATGTTCTTTTGATAAACGATAAGCCGACGTGGGATTTTTGCTATAAATATTTCTTGAACGGGAACTTTATGCATTTTAGGCAGGTAAAAGTGACCTGCTTCTTTGTTCTTGGGTATCATGAAGCGATATTCAGAATGTGTGATTACTTCACTGGACAGGAGCTTCCCTTTTGTGTTTCTCACAGTATTGTTGTAGCCTGAAGTTGGGTTAGGGTAGAGTTTTCTGTAATAGGTGTGGTTGCTCAGTTGTTTGGAGGCCTCATTCTTGTACTTTTCTATAGGCCAGATTGCGAGACTGCCGTCTCTGTCTGCAAGTTTTATTGCGATATCGTTCCTTTCCGCGAGTTCTTTAAGGATTTCCTGCTGAGCGGGTAACCATTTTATGCGTTTCCGGCAATGCTGTGATGACTCTAGAATTTCCATTGAGGTTATCTGTATGTATAAACCCAGGTATCGGCACTGTTCGCACTGTTCGCCTTCCAGTGTTTAGTGCTAGGTGGTCTAAGGGAGTCTCTATCACGTTTTCCTACGACTGGCCCATCGAAAAAGAACTCCTTGATGTACAGGCGTCTTGAAACTCTGTTATGTGGTTGTGGAGTCCGTATTACTTTACTGCGTTGTTCGTGGGACAAAATGTTTTACCACGTTTCAGGAGATCCACTTAATCGGGTCCACTTCATCAGAGATCCACTTCATTGGGTCTACTACGTTTCTGTAGTGATCATGGATGCTCGCCTGTAGCACTATCGAGGGAGCTATGTGCTGTAGGGGTTACAGTGGTTTTCTGGGATGTATCTGCAGCTCTATTACTTTTGTGCAGATATTTATGCAGTTATTTTTTCCCTAGTTTCTACGTATTGTTGATGTTCTGTTTTTCCCGGTTCAGATAACTTTATCTGGTCGAAGTAATTAGTAATTATATGTTGTTCCTTGCAGTGTTCTTCGAGAATGTCAATTCAAGTAAACGATTCCAATTCCCGGACAGCATTCCACTTCCATAATAGTTCTGAGGGTAAAGAGCCAAGGGCTCACCTAATCTTAATTCTGAAATCTTTCGGGATTTTTTTGTTTAATGCAGCTGGTGTAAGCTTTTAGGTGGAATCTGTAATTTGTTTGTTTAGTGGCGTGTTTCCGGAATTGGAGGAAAGGACGAGATTTCTTGTTGCGTATGCTATCTGTAGAGAGTGGTAGTCATTTGTGTTTGGGTCGGGCAGACCTTAGGGGTGAAACTACTTCAGGTAGTCTTTTTGCGCTTTATTTTCGTGTCTAGGCCTGCACCAATGTATGTCTGTGTATCTGTCAGCTTATTAGTGCTGTTTGTGTGAAGCCTTGCAGATGGTTGTGGGCATCCGTATGGGCTGGTGTTTTTCAGGAGGTGTTGGTTCCGGGTCCATCGTCTGTGTAGATGCTTCTTGGGTTCTCGCTTTGGCGGAACGTGTGTGCGAGCTGGTGTTGAAAATTCCAGGCGTGTGCTCCGTTGAAGCTTACTAGAACGGAAATTTTACTAGTGGGGTTGGTTGCGTCCATTCGAAATAGTTCTTGAGCCTCTCCTTCATGTTGTTAGCAGTTACCTTGACGCACTAAAAATAAATGTGTAACCCGTCCCGAGCGAGCAGAACATCGGGGGGTCCTGGTGAATTTCAACATGGTGAATGACATCGACGTTTTCGTGTTGGTTTCCAATGTGCACAAGCAAATCATAGAACTTACCGGTCCTTATTGCGTCAGCTAGGAGCATCTCTGATTGTTGAGTAGGTGGCGTGAGTGTATTTGCGGTCTTGGGAAGTACTCTTGTTACGGTAATTTCTGAATTTGGTCTGATGCTGTGCGAATCGTTTATAAACGTTTCCATGCCCTTAGCTGGGTTGTGACGTGATAGGTGGTGTCAGGCCTCGCAGACACATCTTGCGTTTCCAATGAACTTTGTGCAAAGGCGCTACTATTGCTAAGTTCATCGCTTCGTGCCGTGATCAGGCACTGACCGGCCGCCCAGTATACGCTGGCGCGGCACTGCGAATGTAAACTTTAGTGATCTATACGCAGCAGTGCGTTGTAAATGCTCACAAACAAATCAGTGAGACATAGAAAAATTGGAGTAGTCACACTAACGTATATGTAGAACATATTCAAACTATCATAAACCGTCGCCCCGTCAACGCTCGCGCAAATATTCTCGATCGCTGACGTCTAATAGCTTTCACACTGATGACCTGCGCGCTTTGGCATCTGGGTACAATTTAAATTGGGAGTCATGAAGGACTGAAGAGGAGTCAGAAGTCATGAAGAGGAGAGCTCCGGTGCATACGTACTGCTTCCGAGAACGATGAAAGTTCAACGGTATTATTCTTCATGAATAATGCGTGTTGGCACTTCTGATTTTTTCCGAAACGTTCTTCATGCCCACCATCTACGTTGCTAATGATGCTGTCCCCACATGATGGTAGTTATAATACTAGCCGCGTCATCATGTTAAGTATGCATATATACTGAGTGTTTTTGCTACGGCTCTCTGATATAATTAAAGGTGCGTTATTCAAAGTAGAACAGTAGCTTTTGTTTTATAAAGCACCATAGCGTTAATGCAAATTCAACTCGCACAATTATCACCAGCATAAATGGAATTCAAAAATTATTCTGTAATTACCATTTTTCTGATTGTACCTGGAGCATTATACAACTGAAACATTCAACTCAATCATTAACAAAACCGTACCCTTTTGTTAGAAACTTTATGGCTATGGTCAAAGCTTTGTGAAGCGTATGCCGATAATGTATAGAACCCGACGTGTGCAATTGGCGCACCTTGGGTTCAGTTTGCTGGGTGGAGGCTAGAGCTTGGAAATCCACAGGGCCAGCTAGCACAGCGCCGATCCGCGACAGAGCATGAGCTGCCTGATATTCAGTCCCTGTAGGGTAATAATGAGGACTGTCACGTTCTTGACGTTGGGTGCGGTGAGGAAGGCCTCGAAGGTGACAGTCGGACAGGTTTAACAGATGGACATATAATTAACAACACTGCACTTATACGAAGTAGGTTACAAGCTTACCACGAATTAAGGTTGCGTTCTCTTGCGGCAGCGGACTACTACGACGTGGCACACTGTACAGTTCCCGTACCTCGCCCACTAACGACTGAAGTCCGGGCGTCGCGGCTTACGGTCCAACTGTGGTGGCAGTCTTCGTTGGCCCACCGTACACGGCGGACACGGCTTAGGTTGAGGATGCAGTGGCGCGGGCACGGGGTAAAGCCGCTGGGGTAGGGCTCAGAATATCTCGTAGTACGGGAACTCCGAGAGCATAGGAACCTTGAGAGCCCTAGAACCGGCCCGGCACAGGAAACTGCGGGACCTTGGCTCCATGGCCCGTCACAATGCGGTCCAGCGGTACATCCCTGTTAGACCTATCGGGACTCGTTGCGCGAAGCTCCTTGGCTCGCGCGATCCGCTTTCGTGCCCGCAGCTTGTTGTTCTTGTTGACCATCACGTGTGTGGCTCCTACCCAGGATGGGAGATTGACCAAGAAATTAGTGGATTATTCTAAATTCCCGCTCCCACGTGTCGTACGCTTACACTTTCTCTTTCGCCAGCCCTTGAGCCTTTGTATTATTTCCCGCGTCGTGCCGCGTCTGTCGTCGTCATATTTCACCACGGTCCCAGAAGTACGGTGCATTTCCGTAGAAAATTATGAGATAAAGGAAAGTTCCCGAAACTCACGTTCTGAGAATGAGGAGCCGTTTTTTCTTGAGAACGAAGGCTAATGGCTTGTGGCCAGTAACATGCGTACAGACTGTGGGAGCGTTGCAAGAACATGTCACGCAAAATTGGAAAGTGGCTCTCATTTACGGATTGCTCACGCAGTAACCGACACAGCGGTGCCGTAGTTGTGATGGTGGTACGTCGCCGAGTTCTTCTGTGAGTAGCTGTTGGAGCCTACTCTGGTGCGATGGCTCTAGGCGCTACAGGAACGTGTGTTGCAGGTCTTCGTATGCTGTGGCCGAAAGTGTACCCGCAAGCAAGTCGTCTGTGCCATCGAGTGGCACAGACGTGCCACAGAGTGTGCACAGAGTGGCACAGAGAGTGGCACGGAGACGACGTGCAGCTACTTTGGTGTGTGTGAAGTGACGCACCAAAGTTGAAAACAGGCCTCTACTTTTATAAACCAAACTCGGGGATTCTAGAACCAAAAGCTGCCGCGATGACATGAGACGTAATCGTGGCATCGTCTCTGTCAGCAGGAGGAGGAGCAGCGTCGTCTATGGCTAGTGTTGAAAAAAAACGTGAATGTTCTGCGTCACCGCTTGTTTGTAGCTACGTTTTGCGGAACAAGGAATACACGTTTTTCTGGCTTGAGATTGGAGAGTCGACTGGCTTTATTCAAAAGTAATAGCAGGCTTGCAGAGTGGAAGCGGTGGTGCCCCAGTGGCGCAGCCACTCTTTGGTTTAAGAAAGATCTGGCGACAATGACCCCCACGGAGATGCAAACTGGATTTCCTGAGCAAGGGGCAATGACCCCACGGTAGGGATAACAAAGTAACGGACGGTTGCTGCAAAACTACTGCTCCAGTCTGCAACTCTCGAGAGCACACCGGTTCACTATACATACACTGATGCAGTTGAAGGCGCTCACAAGTTGAAAACGTGACAATGTCTCTATTACACTTGAGCCACTGTTGTATATGGGTTAACAGCGAACACTCATGGTGTTTCTGTTCCATTGGTATTGCTGTGCACCAGGAGAAAGACCATCAGAACAAGAGTGGAGAAACAACTTTGTACTTTCTTTGGCAGCATTTCCATCAAACGCTTACAAGCTGTCATAAAATTACGCTTGCAGACGTATGACCAAATATCGGTATGTACGTTTTAAAAAAATCGTAATTATGATACCTAGCCACTGTTGTACGACCATCGTTAAAACACGGCTAATTTATTGTTGCCGAATAAAAAAAACTTTTCTTATGAACGTTAGGTAATTATAATGCTGAACAGATGGCTTTGCAACATGCACTGAAGGTCTTTGAACTTCGACATGCGAATACATGATATATTATTCGGAGCACTTACGCCAGCACTTGTAGACATGCTAAGATTGTAATGAAGTCACAGTTGACATAAAAGAGATTCGCCTGATCCTGCAGATCTTACTGAAGGCCTAATTTCCGGTACTTCAACACTTCACGATCGGTGGTATTTTGGTATTATTTCTGCAGTAGCTCCACAGGTAAGTGCTGTTCGAGCAGCGAACACCATTTCTTGCATGTTAATTTATCGCAAGTAAGAAACATGCAGTGAAATCTGCTTGTTGTTGCAAAAATGTAGTTTCGCTTTTTTGTTATTTCAACTATAAGGAACAGAGATTCAATCAGATACATTAGGGATTCCGTTCACGTACTGTTTGCTTAAGTCAAATATTCTGCCATATCAAATGCGAGACTCCTGGCAGAAAATACCATATTTATTATAGAAAGTTCAGTATTTTCTGAGATATTAGCAGATCAAGGGGAGCAGAATTTATTGGAAAAGAGAAACTATCACTGAAATGGGAAAGCAATGTACGTTCGCACATATTATACAAAATGTAGGCCTTGTTTGTTAGCTTTGTGTCACTAAGTGCCTAAAGTAAATGTGTGCTGCATATTAGCCTCCATATATATATATATATATATATATATATATATATATATATATATATATATATATATATATATATATATATATATATATATATATACATATATACATTATATATATATTTTATTTTCACATACTGTCAATCCCTCATGGGATTATAACAGGAAGGGCAAGTAAATATGGTAGTATTTGCGAACAAAGAATATAAATAGATTATATAATCGTAAGTGTGTTATTGCAAAGGTTTTGGTTTCGCTAAAGAAAAGAATTATGTAGTTCGTCACAAATGCAATATTTGGGTACAATATCCTATAACAAGGAAGAATCTGAGAAAACAAGAAACCAAACAAGAAAAAGAGGAAAAACACCTGAAACACATGTGATATAAAGTACCTAATGAGCATGACAAACAGGATACAGTCATGCGTATGATGCATCATACAAAAAGAACACTCATAAATTAGAGTGTTAGGCTATGAAGATCGTTAACAAACCTGACTATGGAAGTCAGAGCTGTAAGGCAAGGAGATGTTGTTCCACTGAATTAGCAAATGTATCTAATGAGGGGCTGTTACTAATGGATTCACTCAGTTTATTCCACTCTCTTATCGCTAAAGGAAAGAATGAATTCTTAAAGCAATCGGTATGAAAAGAATGCTCATTGAGTGTTTGTTTGTTTTTATGCCGCGTTGTCCGTGTTTCATTTCTGGAGATGTATCTAGAGGTATCAATATTAAGCTTGTTGTGCAAGAGCTGGTACATAAGTTTAGAACGGGCTAGTACAGCTTGGTTTTGTACTGTTAGGGTTCCGGCTTTGTTAAGTAGTTCGGTGGGCGAGTCTGTTAATTTATGTTTATTGTATATATACCGTAGAGCTTTCATTTGTACACCTTCTAATTTTTTAATTAGTTGTTTAGTGTATGGGAACCAGACAACATTTGCGGACTCAAGGACTAACCTAACGAATGTTTTGTAAGCCAGAAGTTTTGTAACGGATGGTGCTAGTCGGAGGTGTCTTCCAAGAAAGAAAGGGCGTTTCATTGCAGTTGCTTTAACGTTATGTATATGGAAGTTCCATCTGAAGTCATGTGTTAATGTTAATCCGAGGTACTTGTGTTCATGAACTCGCATTAGTGGCACAACGTTAACGGTATACATAAAGCTCGAGTTACTTTTTTTTCTGGTGATTGAAAGAACAACAGATTTCTTAGTATTGATGGTCATCTGCCAGTGGGCACGCCAGTTAGACACAGCTTTCAAGTCGTTGTTTAATGGTATGTGGTCATCATATGAGTTAATATTTCGATAAAGAATGCTGTCTTCTGCAAATAGTCTAATGTTTCTTGTGATTTTTGCGGGTAGGTCATTAATAAAAAAATAGAAATAAAAGGGGAGCTAGAACGCTTCCTTGGGGGACTCCCGATGTTACCCGGGCTGTCTGGGAAACCTGTCCATTCACTTCCACAAACTGGGTACGGTTAGTAAGGTAGTCGCATATACAGTCAATTATGGGGCCTGTACTTAATGTAGTCTCAAGTTTCCTTATGAGCTTTTTGTGTGATACCCGATCAAATGCCTTCGAGAAATCGAGCAGGATGAGGGCTATTTGTCTGTGTTGGTCGATATTAAATGATATGTCGTGGGTTAGTTCCAGTAGTTGAGTGATTGTAGAAAGGCCTCTGCGAAAGCCATGTTGATATGGTGATATGATACTCTCCTTTTCTAAGAAAACGGTTATATGTTTTATTATGATGTGTTCTAGAAGTTTGCATATGATACTCGTAAGCGAAATCGGCCGAAAGTTGGACGGGTCATCTTTGCAGCCTGACTTATGTATTGGGACAACTTTTGCAGATTTCCAATCCTGTGGAAGAACAGATGATGATAATGATTTGTTAAATATTATACAAAGGTACTTCGTCATCCATTCTGCGTATCGTTTCAAGAAAGCGTTGGGTATTTTATCCGGGCCTGGCCCTTTTTTTGTGTCCAGGTTTAGGAGAAGGTTCAGTACTCCGGCCTCCGTGACGGTGAGGGGGCTGAGTGTGCTGTTAACGGTGATGTCAATTTGGGGTAGTTTCCCATCGTCAGATGTGAAGATAGAAGAAAAATAGTTATTTGGTGAATTAGTGCTTTGTTTGCTAGTTTCAGGCGACACTTGGGGAGCATTTGATGCCTTTGGATTAAGGTAGCTCCAGAAATTGCTCGGTGAATTTCTCAGAAATCCTTGAAGTGTGTTTGTGTAAAAGTTTGACTTTGCTGTCTTTATTTTAGATTTCATGTCTTGAATAGCTAGAGCAAGATTACTTCGAGATAAAGGTTTAGGTGCTATTTTCATTGATTTTTTCAGACGTTTGACTTTACGTTTGGCATGAATGATGTCACGTGAGATCCAGGGATTGTGCTTTCTCGTTTTTTTTAACTTTAGAAGGTACATACTCAGAAGTACAATGAAACATAATTTTTTAAACCATGCCACAATGTTTCGATGTTTGTAGTGGAACGCATTGAAAGTTCTTCAAAGGCGATAAATTCGTTAGATAAGTATTCAAGAATACTCGTATCGTCTGCTCTACTGAAGTCCGGGTAAGTGATGCGTGGTTGGGACGAACATGCATTCTGAGCAGGTACAATGCATGAAGTAATCTTATGATCAGACATGCCATTAATGAATGCAAGGTGCGTTTGCTCTAACGGAAAATGATGGTTGAAAAAAATTAAATCAAGTGTATTGGAAGTAGTTCCTTGAACACGTGTGGGCTCTGTTACGATTTGGCTGAGATGCAATGAAAGCATGAGTTCGAAAAGCATATCAGCACTTGGTGAGTAGTGTTCAAATGTTTGCCAGTTCACATCAGGCAAGTTAAAATCCCCTAGAAGTATTAGTCTGCCCCCCTTACGGTATTTTGCGCATATACATATATATATATATATACCATAAGTGTACTATATAAGTTTACTGAGATGGAAAAAGTCCGTGTAAAGTGCTACGGGAGAGACAAACTCGAAGCGTAAGCGGAGAAATACCGAGGCGAAGAAAACCCCGACCTAGACAGACCCATCACCAGGGAGGAAATTTCGCAGCAGTTGAGGCATCGACCCGGAACACAACAGCAGGCGCAGACAAAATTAGGAGTGCACTAATCCGCAACCTAAGCATGAGGTGATCACACAGCTGACGAACTTCCTTAACACACACTGGGAAGCGGGGACACTGATAGAGGAATGGAAACATACGGAGGTAGTTATGATCCCCAAGCCAGGCGAAACGTTACTACTAGAAAACCTACGGCCGATATCACTCACTTCGTGCCTTGACAATTTGTACGAATGAATAGTGACAAGGAGGCTACAACAATACATGGAAGTCGAAGATCTCCATCCCCAAAGTATGTTCGGCTTTCGCACCAAATTATACACCCAAGACGTCCTACTACAAATTAAAGAGGGGTTTCTAAGCGACATGCCCTACAACGGAGAAAACATAATAATGGCACTCGATGTCAAAGGAGCGTTCGACAATGGCAGTCATGCGGCCATCCTCAAGAGATTGAACGATCTCAACAGCGGACGAAGGATCGACGGTTACGTGACGGCGTTCCTATCAAACAGAACAGCCATGGTGGCGTTCGGAGACCTGCAGACAGGCAAGTTCCACACGCTGAAAAAAGGAACCCCGCAGGGATCCGTGATCTCCCCAATCCTTTTGAACATTGCAATCATTGGGATAGCCCGGAAGCTAGAAGAGATCGACGGCGTACATCACGCCATTTATGCCGACGATATCACCGTCTGGACTGTCTAAGTCTCTCTCAGCCAAGAAGAAGAACGACTACAAGTCGCAGCAACATGCGTGGAAGAATGCGTCAGGGAAAGAGGCCTCGCCTGCTCGACGTAGAAGTCCGAGATCCTGAGAGTGAGAAGAGGAAAACGCTCGGAAGAACAAAGCAGCATCACCCTAGAAGGACAGAAGATACCAGAAAAAGAAGCCGTCAGGATTCTGGGAATGTGGGTGCAGAACAATCAACGCTGCACACACACCATAAACCTACTCAAGCAAGCTATGGCACAGGTGGCCTGTATGATCGCCCGCGTCTCGCAAAGAAGAAGCGGCATTAAGAAATAAGATACGGTCAAGTTGGTTAAGAGCCTCATAATCAGCCAAATCCTGTACGCCCCTCCATATTACAACACAAAGAAAGGCGAACGGGACCATGCCGACATCATCATAAAAAAACATACAAAACAGCATTTCACCTGCCAGCCAGCACCTCGACAGAGAAGCTGCCGGACCTCGGACTCCACAACACGTTCGAGGAGCTCAAAGAAGCACAATAAGAGTCGCAGCTACTCAGACTCCAGCAAATAACCATGGGCAGAAAGCCCTTAAAAAACTGGGGCAAAAAGAAATTGAAATTGGAGAACAAAGAACGGCAAACCTAACCGATGAGTATCGCAGCACCATCAGGGTAGCGTCCCTGCCAAGAAAGATGGACCCGAATTTACACACAGCCAGGCGGAACGCTAGGGCAAAATATGTAGAAAAACACCTAGCAACCAAGGTGAACTAGGTACATACAAACGCCGCGGTATATCCTCGGGAACGAAGGGAAACAGAACAAAGAGTCGCCGCGGCAGTAATAGACTCGGCCTATAGGAAAATCGCTTCCGCGTCGGCATGGCATGGCACGGTAACCGAGGGAGACGAAATGGCTGTTGCTCTAGCAGCTGTGGAGGGCTACCGCACAAATAGATCACTAATAATTCTAACAGACTCGAAGGAAGCATACCGAAACTACATTACCAGCAGAATCGGTCAAAAAGAGCTCCAAATCTTCCTCCGTGCTGGCCGACAGAATGAACGCATTAGACACACCATCTTTTGAGTACTGAGGCATACTGAGATTGAGGGCCACCAAAGGATTGATAGGATCGCTCGCGAGCATACAAACCGAGCGGACCTAAACAGAGATCCTGAGGATTTCATGACAGTGATCCTAACGTACTCTGACATACTAGAGAAAGAGATGCAAATGAGAGAAAGGCAGGGAGGTTAACCAGACTTAAAACCTCCGGTTTTCCACCCTGCACTATTGGAAGGGAAACGGGATGTAAAGACGGAAAGAAGAGCGTGACGAAAATAAAAGCGTGAGAAAAAAATATGAAAAGGGATGACATGGGGTCATAAGTCTTTCTAATAGGCCACTCTGACCTAGAAAAGTCAACAAAGCCTTGACCGACTTTTGCTGCGACGACAGTTCACGTCGGCATTCCAAAACTGACTTTTCTGCTGACATATTACCATAGAGGGACGAGGATCAGATATCCCCCACCCCACCATACACTGACTCAACAAGAGGCAGTTTACTGGCCAACGCTGCAGACAGGAACTTTCCCAAATATACAGATATTATGGAAAATGTTCCCAAGTCGATACAGGGACACATGCCCGTGGTGTGGCGCAACACGCACACTTTATCACATCACATGGCAGAGCAATATAAACAAGGCATTCCACTACATAGAAAATGCGAGTGTGGAGCAGTGGGATGGCGTGCTTTCCAGCGGCGACCCCGGCCTCCAATGGAGGCTGGTGGATCATGCCCAACGAGCAGCCACGCTCAGTGGTGCCCTGGAATAGGGGCGCCAATTATGCAAGCCGGAGATCATCATTAACCAACAGACGATGATGACATCTGACCTGACCGCTGAATTACTTTTTCTAGAGGAATAAAGTTTACTTTCTCCTTCTCCTCCTTTCGTCCACTGCCAAGGCACTGGCTAGCACTCCCAAGGTTAGTTCTAATGGATACACATAAATACCTCAGATAGTGGTCGGTAAAACGCAACCGCCGTAGCTCAGATAACAGGAGCATCACACGTGTACTTCCAAGACGTGGTTTAGTATCCATTCTGCTGCCAGTCATTTTGAATCGACTTTCTTTTTCAATCATTTATCATTTCCTTGACTGAATTAAGAACTACGGATGAATAAGCATCAGACCACTTGGTTTCCTCACTTCTAATTCATATATACATATTGCGGGAAATATGATGTCAGTCCTCGCACCTGCAGCATCGTTTTCAATTTTCATTTTAATTCGTATTTCCCCATTTCAAATAAACATGACAAGTAGCGTCTCCTATGCTTTTTATTGCTTCACTTTTCGTTCGTACCATTGCGATTAATAAAACAGCGAGCCCCTAGCCCCGAGCCTCGGAATATTCAGCAGTTGTGATACCATGGAATAACAAGCGAGCATTTATGAATGGTTGATTGCGTGTAAGCTCGCCTGCTAGGCGATGCTTTCGGTAAAAACAGCGTTGCACATCTACAGCTTTACACTTCACCTAGAGTGGCTAAAGCGCATGGGGGTGTTATCTGCAGACACAAAAAAAGATGTGGTCTGTCGGATGGCAGCCGAAGTAGCTCAATTCGTTAAAGAACCGTAATTGTAATGCCGTAGTGCGTTTTGTCGACATATACTTCAGTATGTTTTCTTCGACTATCATTCCTCATGATATCTGTACGGTTCAGTTAAACATAACATTGAACTTGCTCTAGCATTTTGTGGCTTCAGGATCTATTACATATTAATGTGGTGACTAGTAAAAAAAAAACGCCGCATCAAATAAATGCATATACACGGAAAAAGTATCAAAATGTAAGTAAGATCGTGGCATGCCCAGTGTAATATTTGCTTTGTAAAATACGGGCACCTATTATAAATTACGATGAAGAAGTCCCACATGGCTTACGGCGAAACATATTTTACCAACGGTGGAAGTTCTAAAGGTACTAGTGTGTTGTTATACATGACACTATTTCACGACTACGTGTGCAAATATTTCTTCATGCGCCTCCAATTTTCGCAACCCCTTTTGCTTACGGGGACCATGGTGGATTTCAAGTGCCACAACAATGCAGTGGCTGCAGTTCTCGCTTTACACGTAATGTCGTTGTAGATAGCTTTCTCTTTCTTCTGAAAGGCATGCGTTTTTTGTTCTAGAAGGACGTCTGAGCGCTGGCACTGACCCTATTGTTTTTGCACTTTTTTGGGCTTTCTACAGGAAGCGGCTAAAAAACCTCCTAAAAATAATATCCGGTTTCCATAATATATATATATATATATATATATATATATATATATATATATATATATATATATATATAAATTAAGGGTTTTTTACGTTCTGAAACCACTTTCTCATCATGAGGCACAGCATACTGTGGTACTCTAGAAATTTCGACCACCTGGGGTTCCTTAACGTGTCTCTAAATATAAGTAAAGGGCTGTTTACGCATTTCGCCCCCATTGAAATGCAGCCGCCGTGGCCGGG
This sequence comes from Dermacentor albipictus, assembly GCF_038994185.2. Taxonomy (NCBI): domain Eukaryota; kingdom Metazoa; phylum Arthropoda; class Arachnida; order Ixodida; family Ixodidae; genus Dermacentor; species Dermacentor albipictus. Next base: position 81,822,458 of record NC_091828.1, read on the forward strand.
ATTGAATGCCACGACCTCGTCCTTAGTTGACAAAAACCATAGCCATTAAGCAACAACGGCGGGCTTTAGTATATTTAGACACAATCTTGAGGCGTTAGAGACAAGGTCCTAATGCAGGACTGAATAGCTTTAGATATGACATTAAGAAATGAATGAAAATAGCCTGACCTAGCGGGAGCTCGCGTTTGGACGTTCATTTCCCCCTATGCGCTGAAGTGTTGCTATTTCTGACTAAACATCTAGCTTCGGCAGTGCAAGGCCTCCACCAGTCACATGACGCGTAAAGGTGCTTCAAGTCGGTTGTGTTTCTTGGAATTAACAACATTATAAACGTGAGCAATGTCTTTTGTGTGCTTTTACTTTTATAAAATACATAGAGCACTTACCCATCGTATTATAGGCACAATATTTCACGAAAACAAGTATTTTGTTCAATAATAAGCACAATTACTCTCACCATGAGCGGAAAAAATCCGCGTAAAATCTCCATTCGAGTTGTCTGATTACGCATAATAGTACCACTAGCTCATCTTTACACAGCTTGGTGCAATAAATAACAATATCAGACTTCATCCGACCAGTCGTTATCAGTTCTGTCGCACTCTATCGGGCCCTTATCAACCCTTATCGGTCGTTATCAAGCTTATCACAATCGATCCTTACGTGTCCATCTTATCTGTGTCAACCTAATTCAGAATTCATCCGATCATTATAAGCCCTCATCGCTCTTTAGCGCCGCATCCATCTACGTCGAAACATGATGGTGTTAACCGCACAAAACATAGACGCAGACACGAGACGAGAAGAGTAGACCAGGAGTGCTAACTTTCAACAATCTCGTGGTGTCATTTTCTCTTCTCGTGTCCCCGTCTACCATTTGCGCTGTTAATACAAGGATGGAAAACCAGCAAACCCAAGCTGCTGTTCTGTCGAACCATTAGCAACCATGATGAGACCCTTATAATGCCTCGTCCCTCCTTGTCGCCCTTATCTAAATGATTGACTGATTTTCGATCAGCGTTCCGTGAGGCGAAGCGCATGACCCCTCAGAAATCGGTGGCATTTCGATCATGAAGGAGCGTCCGAACGAAAGGCGCATCCCGCGACCACCCAGCGCGTGGAAGATATAGCGTGTTTGTATACTTTGCAAAGTCGAACTTTTATTGATGTCTACGATGCTTTTAGCCGTCTATAAATGCTGCTTATATTGATTGTACTCCAGCATCACCGTATCTTTCACCAAAGCCTTCATAGAAACTGCCCCACTTTTACATATGTTTTATATTGGCCGTACAGCATATTTCTTGAGAACTCGGTTTGGCGGAGTCGGGGAAGGCACATTTTGACAGCTTGAGAACGGAGAGTCGAGTAGCTTTATTCAAAATTAAAAGCAAGATTGCAGAGTGGCCGTCACCCATGATTGTAGTGGCTGGATGTCTTGGGGAGAAATGCAATGGCCGAGAAAATCCAGGACCTAAACTCCGAAAATGCATTTCTGAGGCTTTAGGACAAGGCCGTGTTCATCCAGTCTCTTAAATAAAGGCGAAGGGTCTCTAGGTACTCTTCGTCCGGGTGATTTACGAAAAACATGTCGCAAGGCAGACGAAAATGAACAGCAGTCCGCGTGCAACCTCGTCCATGAACCTTTGAAAAGTTTGCGCCGCATTCTTCAAAACGAAGGCACACAGAGAAACTCAAACAGGCTAAATGAAGTAGTGATTGCTGTCTTCAGAATCTCGCTGAGTTCGACATAAATTTGGTGGTACAGGCTCATGAAATTGATCGTCCTGTATATTTTCGTTCCTGCGAGGCGAGCGCAGAAGTCAAGTATGTGAAGAAGGAGATACTGATTCGGAGTATTAACCGCATACAATGCTCGCTAATCACTACAAAACCGCCAGTTGCCACTATCCTGCTTTGGAACCAGATGCAGAAGTGAAGGCCGAATGCTGAAGGAAGCACTAATACCGCCCAGCCGAAACACGTGTTCCAACTCATGACGGGCAAATTCGAACCTCCATCGAGGTAGCCCCCATAGCCGTGCGGCGAAAGGTGGGCCGGTGGTGGTGATATGATGCGGCACCTTGCGTTTCACCGGCAGCCCAGAGCTTTGGGGCTTGGTGAGTTGGGGGTACTTAGCAAGTATCTTGTACATTGAGGCCACCCGAAACCTACGGATGCCAGATGAGGCGAGGTTGGACTGCAGGCCAAGTACATCGAAGGAGCTGACGTTGTCCTTTAGGCCCCGATTGCGAGCACTCACAGCAGGGTTGAAATGGCTGAGAAGGTCCACTCTCAGTATGATAAGACTGGCGTTGGCCTTCACGAACGCCCATCTGTGCTAGCGACAGAGTCAAATGTCTAGCGTAATTGACCGGAGTCCATACGACGCGGTGGCACTGTTGTTGAATGCGTGGAGCGTGGAACGATAGATAGCTTGGCTCCAGTGTCGACGAGGACGCGTGTGCCGGTGATGCGGTCGACTACGAATAAATAGACAGCTAGCGCGAGGGTCGACGTTGCATGCCGCCGTTAGCGACTGGCCGCCGCAGTTCCCATCCGCAAAATGGGTTGGTTGCAAGAACTTGCTTGTTCGCGAAAGCGATATTAGTGCCAGCACAACTGCCGCAGCGAATCTCCATCTGCGCTGCGAGACTGTGATGGCGAATGGTTGCGCCGAAGTTGGTCGCCAGGGTTTCGACTTGTCGTCAGCTTCACCAGTGCCCTGGTAGGGTGGTTGACTGTTTGCTTCAGGCATAAGAGTCGGTATCTTGGCTCTGAGAGTCTCGATGTGGTGATATGTAGGTTTGCTGTAGACGAACAGTCGCATCTGCGGTCAGTGAGTGTAGCCAGGCGATCGAGACTCATCTCGTCGAAACACGCCAGTACGATGCGTGCGGATTGTGGGAGGCGTTGCAAGAGCAGCTAGCGCGAAACTGGAAGCTGGCTCTTTTTCTCGGAGTGCTCAGGCAGTAACTGACGCAACTGGTGAATGGTGAGTTGGGCTGAGATTCTGAGTTCTTTGGAGAGGAGCGGTTGCAGCCTTTGTGTTCCGATGGCTCGAGGTGCTGCAGGACTGTGCCTTTCATGTCGTTGTATGCAGTCCCTTTAGGCATATCTGCCAGCAAGTCGTCTATGGCATCGGCGAAGTCGGAGCGTTGAGCAGCGATGACGTGCATGTACTTCGCTGTCTGTGAAGTGGTTCGCCGCAGTTGAAAACAGACATCTGTTTGCATAAACCAAACTTGGGGATTCTTGTGCCAAAATCTGGGAAGCTGAAGCTCTGCGGCAATGACTGAAGTGATCGTGGCACCATCTCTGTCAGCAGGAGTAGGAGCAATGTGGTCAGTAGGTAGTGTTCGAAAACAAACGTAAACGTCTCGAGTCACCACTTGTTGCGAGCTTGGTTTCGCGGAAGCAAGGAGAACGGGTTTTGAAAGCTTGACAGCGGGGATTCGACTGGCTTTATTCAAAAGCAAAAACAGGTTTGCCAAGTGGCCGTAAAGGCGCCCTAGTCCGTCATCCGCCTGGGTTCCAAGACAGAGTGGCCCTTACGGGGAGGTAAACCATATTACTGGAGCGTGTAGTCACGGCCTTCACTGCGAGGCACGGCAAAGCGACGGATGGTCGCTGCACAGTTTTATAGTTTGTATCAGCGCCCCTTTTAACTAGATGCCTGCGACGTGAGCCGAAAAGCGCTTGCCCTTCCTTTTCCATTTTACACTTGTCCACACCTACCCTATGCACCTACCCTATGCAAACCAAACAAATAAAATTGCAACTGGCTTAGTTCATGAGCAAACTGCGATTGCGCATGGACCGTTGAACATAATTTTGGAGAAACCTTCACAGCCTACTATTTCATCAATGTCCTGGAAAGTGTAATGAAATCAAGGTGCTTATTAAACAACCTGTTGAAGGTACCATTCTCCCTCGGAACCATATTCATTAGTGACAAAAATTACCATGTTTGTTTAATGCCTGATGACGTTTTTTCGGCTTTAGTTCCCAATGTAGCAACGCGATATTACCGTGACTTGGTGAGAAACACGCAGTGGTGTTTATTATTAGGTACTCAATGTTAAAACAATATTTCTTTTGACGCATTTCCTTTTTGGAGATGCACATCGCGAAAATGGATATAACATCTTAAAAAGATGCTAAATGTGACAGGAGCAAGTGGGGCCGATATTGAGCCACCAAAGTGTTAGAGAATTGACCCAATACCCCTTTCGTAAAAAAGGAATCACATACAAGCGTTATTTCTTCTGAAAATAAATTTAGTATTTGAAAATGGAATGTCGGAAAATGGTATACGCGGACTTCTAGGCTTCCCGGTAGCTTTCAGCTTGAAACCACTACAATTTTTTTAGAAGTTCAGACCCTATTTGTATTTGTGTTAAAAGCATATCCCACCGCTAAATTATATGTATGCACAGCACCCGCAACAGATTGCCTTTCTTCCCATGATATTACGCCTCAAAGAACCCCCTAACATCGCCCTGTTCTATAATTGTGCAGAATATTTTAACAAAGTGTCCGAGTCATTCGTGCTACTGTTGCTGGCTTGGTTCATCAACAATGAATGTGAAGGAAACGCACCTATTTTGCCGTACTGTTGACGCTAGAAACAATGTAGACGCTATCCTCTAAGCATCACTCACCCTCTGTTGACATATTCTTTCTCTCTCTATTCCTATACACGCACTCGCATATATACATAAATACTGTTTGCTTAATTTGACCACAAATATTCTTGTATATTTAATAAAGCGAATGACGAATCGACGTCAATGATTTCCTTTTCAGGTTGATGTGACACAGGTTACATGGGCAAACAATGCGTACCTTCTGTACTGTCGTTTACTTCAGCATCGGACTCACTTTCGTAGCATGTGAGTGCACGATTTTGTTTATCTTGAATAAAGCGTCGACTATTAAACCCTTTATATTATCAACAAATTATTTTTTTCAGCATTTTTGATTTCCCTTTCTGTCGCATTCATGTCTCAGTTTGTCAGTAACTTCGTCTTGCTCACGAAAAAAAAAACATGCAACAGAATATGTATAAATTTTTCTTGCGTATGGTTGGTATATAGATGATGTCCCAACTGTCATATACAAAGCTTTAAGAATATGCAAATGCCGGGCAGTTGGACAGAACCAAAGTAATGTTTCCCGTCATTTAAAGATGCTCAGACTATTTCCTTGCATTCCACCAAGTCGAGCAGTCTTAAATATTTCTTAAATTTATCAAATATTGTACTTACATGAAAAGTGTCAAGGAGAAAATTCTGTTGCTCAGTGCGTGTTACATAAAAATGTTTTTCCGAACGTGAAAGAAACTCACGACTACCCGAAAAATTACCGCTCGGCTAGTCGCTAGAGCAAGACTCAAACATCGTGATAATAGCAAGGACGATCGGCGATCGTCGAAAACCTGATATGCAGTGACGTAGCGCACGAAAAGACATGGACACAAAAGTTGTGGTACACGCATGCGCTGAGTTGCAACAATGTTTATTTTAGGTAAAAAACCTTATAGAGAAAACATCATATTACAGAAATTATCACAAATGCATAGTTTGCAAGCCTAGCTTATCTTTACGCTGAAAGAATACCTCTTTAAAAGGTAAGGCAGTTGAAGGTTTTGAAAGGCAGTTATGCCCTAGCTTTTCAATCACTTTGGCTTGGATAATTTCGTGAGATAACTGCCCATGCTATTGCCAACAAAGGAACAGCCCTCAAGTACTGGAACGCACATGGTACGTTCATCACCACTTGCACCAACAACGGAGTTCCTACAATTTCTGCAGTGGACATTTAGGAACCCACTCGCATTTCCTTTACGTTCTAGAAATGCTCATTTAAACGCTCGTTTAGGGGCCTTCCACTTTGTCTCACATAACTACTACCACATGGTAAGGGAATGTTGTACACGACTGCTTCAGCACGTTCAACGAACCTGTTTTGATGCTTCTTTTTGTACACAAGCTTTCCAGATAGGCCAGGCGTGGTTTCTCTCCAGAGGCATCCCAATTTCACCGGTGCGGGAAATACTACTTCGAAATTCACACCTTGGCCTATCTTTTTTAATCAGTGCAAGAAGCTGTGGGTGTACGGTATGACGCCAACATTCCTCAATTTGGCAGGGGACAGCTGCGGAAGCCTTTCTGGACGAGTTTGAATTTTGAAGAACATCAGCCACGGTGACAAGCAGATGCGTAGGACAACGCGCCAACCGAAGACGGATGATCCGGTCATTGAAATTTACAGTCATCTACTCACGACATGACTTACATAAGACGTTCTACAAGCGTGCCCTCACTATTGCCCTCTTCACCAACATAGAAAACGTTAAGTAATACGGGAGCCTGGACTTGTCGGCGCATAGCTAGTACATCGAATATGTTCATCATAGAATAAAAAAATTGGAGGACGCTTAAGTTTCACCTTCAAGAGTGGAACGCCACAGCGGTATTGCACCCCGTTCGCACCACCCACTTATTCACTCGGCATGCTCTTGACGAGACGGCGGGGAGAAGCGGGCGAGTGGCGCGCCACCTGCCGGGCCGGGCCGTACATTGCGAGGAGGAGGTCTTCTGTGTTTGCCGCAAGATGGCTCTGCGTGTGCGCCAAGCGCAGCAGAATTGTAGCGGAAACGTTCTTCACTACTCGTTTAACTGCGGCTTCTGCAATTTACATGCTCATAATTACCGATATACACCGCAGTTTAACTTTCCACGGCACGTTTCTAAGGCAACACCGCATTAACAAGAGGCGCATTTGTCGGGCTTTGAACCATCGAGCTCACGGCTGAGTGGTAGCGTCTCCGTCTGAAACTCCGGAGACCCTGGTTCGATTCCCACTCAGCCAATCTTGCAAGTTGTTTTTATTTATGAATTGCCTTCCGGGATTGTACGCTCACGGCCAGCGCCACCAACACCGATGCCGAGGACACCGGCTTTTCTGCGACACGAGCTCCTTAACGGTGTCGCGTTGAAACCTGATGCCAAGAAAGCGAATACTTCCGTCAATCGCCATCTGATGTGTTACATCTATAGCTGATGAGCCCTCGCATACAAAAGAGAGTGCATTCTTGGTTATGGAGTCAAAACAGTACTTCTATCAAGAAAAATTTAAAAATCATCGACGTATCAAAACTGGTTTTCGATCTTGAACTCTGGGAGCCGACCACTCATGTTTCTGTTAGGTTCCGCTAAAAATTAAGCGGTAAGAATGGGAGCCATACATGAGCCTATGCAAATTCGCTCCTGTTGAATGAAAGGCTGCCCTCCCCATTGAAAAAAGCTAGACTGGAGATAAAAAGTAAGCGATTCTAAATACTCACTCTTTCAAATCCCTGTTGCGCTCATGAAGGCTACTCTACCAAAACCGTTCGTAGTTATCACGCGTGCTTGAGGGAAGAGCGCTGAGTGCAGTAGCAAGGTCTTGTCGCAGTGGCCTCATCGTACCATTAACCAAACAGTTTGTTTGCGTCATGAATTCAACGTTTATTCTAATGAAAAAAATAAGGCATAACCGTCACCTTTTCTCCTCAAAATAACTGTATTTGTACTAATACATCGCGGAAAATTTATAGAAACATTTAATTTCTCAAACATCCCTGGTGAAGTGACACCGTCTGAAAAAGCAGCCACCCTCTACCAAACGTGAGCATACGCACCAGTGACCCGCATGAGACGTAACCAGCGGGAATAATTTTAACATGAGGGAGCGCTTGATTTTCGTAAAGTGCAAAATGAAAGCCAACACCAAAAAGAAATAATAACTAATGGAAGGCAAATAATCAAATAAAACATTCTGCAGAAATAAAGTGTTGCAATGAAGCAAAAAAATAAGCTTCAATAAATGTTGCCTTCATCCATTTACTGCCATAAGGTAGGATCATTTATTTGTCCCCTTCGTTCTGCCACGGTCGTGGTATTCACCAGGAGCATGGGGGAATGGTGTGTGTTAGTATACGAACTGTCTTTTGTAGAGTACTGTACAAATGACTGAGATATTTCAGTGAGAACGGCGTTTTACTTGACCCATTTCTTTGTCTCATCAGCTTGTGGGAAAACAAAGAGAGGGGTTTACTGCAAGCACCGCCAGTATGTTGACTACCTGCAGTCCTTATGCCCCGGGGTGCAACCTGTGCCCTGTCCCCAATGGGAAATTAGGTGCGCGTGCGATAAAGGTTTGTACAGAAAAGTCAACGGAGCTTGCGTGGACTGGAAAGACTGTGGTGAGTGAGACTGGCCATTTTGCCCGTATAGAAACGTTTGCGTTCAAAAATACGTCGAATGTGACCAGTGAAACTGTAGCTAAAGCCTGCTGTTTAGTATGCACACAAAAGCTGCGACAGTGGTAAAAATCTCGACACAGGGCTGGCTTTGGTCATTCGACCGTCTGCTCCATTGTGTAGACGGTGATAACTGTTATCGTCCGCCGGTTGCTCTCGTTATTTTAATAATTGCGTTGACGCGACGCACTGATACTGAGCTTCCTGTTCCAATAGAGCTCTGTTCACCATCGTCAAGAAATTCAAGCGCACAGCTTTTTGACAACGTAACCTCGTAGATTTGGCTTTGAAGAGTGACGCTACAGCCCGATGGCCCTCCTTTGAAGACTTGAATTTATGCATGATATAGTGCGTGACACAATTCATGCGAGGTGTTGCGCCCTAGCACGTATTTTATAGGCATCAATATATATATATATCGTATATCGTATATCGGCATCAATGCTGTAGTGGACGAATACGACGGTGTGTGCGTCAAAAAGGCGTCGTTCTTGGGAAGAGGTCAATGTCGGCTTGAAGAGCTTGTTTCTGTCCCAGAAACTGAGTTCACAGCTTGGAAAAAAGTCAGTTGTTTTACTGTTTCACATTGTAGTCTGAATGAGTACGACATTGGGGGGCACGTGACGGGGTTTCTAGCGTTGCGAGCTCTCCAGTTGGTGCAGTTCTGCGAAGGATTTGTGTAAAAAGTGACAGCGGGCTTACATCCGCCTGAACGTCCGTATACACGACACTAAATTGAAACGGAAGCAAGACCAAGCAGTATGTAGTATTATGGCATGCGGAGTTGTAATACAAACACCATAGGCAGTGCCTTACAAGTGAAGTAAGAAAATCAATTCGGCTCACCAGTGATCTTTATGCATAATTTACAATAAAACATTTTTCTTTTCTCGATGATATCTATTTTACTATCTTCTCAGCCTCACGTTTACATTGATGTGTTTTTCATCTTATACTGGCCGCCGTAAAAGTGCCAGGATATTCACCTCAACATCTTACATTGCGGCCAGCAGCAAAAAACTTCTTTCGTTTTTCTATAAGTGTTGTATATTAACATAAAGCTAGTACTAAAGAACTAAATATATCATAAATACTGCGCTGCTACAAATTTCGTTTTGGAAATTTATGCAGCTATAAACGTTATCGTATGCGAATTTATTACTTTGCACGTACTGTAGATGCGTGAAGATTTTTGGGCAATATAGGTGAAACAAAATACGCAGGAGGAAATTACACTGAAGGAACAGAAATGGCCAGGAAATGTTCAGTCAGTCAAAAATTCTTGAATAAAATTATATAACGCCACACAAGTTTCAGGCAGTCACACGTTTTGCATTTCATAGTACTCTACCGGGTATACTTTGTTTTAGCTGTCCCAATTTTTTTTAGAATTGCCTATGACAGATAATAGCATTGTAACTTTTTGTGTAAACCACTCGATGAGGCGACCATTACTTCTATGAGAAAAGAAATGCTTAATTTAATACTGAACATAAATACTGTAATTTTGAAATAATTATTCAACGGTACAAATTTCAACCTACTAATTATACCCGCAGAGTTCGCAAGGCGTGTCCACTTGGAAACAATTCTCTAGACAGCACAGTAATTGGCTGTAGCTTTTTCAGCTTCGCCAGCTGTACCTTCCATTTTTTTGTGCTCGTTGCTTCGTCCGCGTCGCACGTGCCTATTGTGTGGTGGTGCACGCTTGCATTCTCAAATCTAGGACAGGAAAGATGTATTCTGCATTCCTCTACTCAGCGTTTTGTACTGCACGGCCATCGCACGTGTTCGACTACCTGTCCGATTATGCGACGGCCAAGCATCGCATCGGCACTTTTGCAACATCTCAAATCACTTGCACAAAAAGAAAGCACGCCGAGACACCCATAAACTAGCGCATGTTGAGCAAGCGAGGCACTTATAGACCCTCTTTGTCCACGCTGTGGAAGTAGTGCATGCATGACGCCAGAAACTTCCGTTCGTGCCCTATTGAAACTAAAATTTTTGAAGAAAAGGAAGTATATTGCCACATATTATACTATAGGCAAATTAGTTATGTGCTTAGATATATACTACGTGAGCCATTCGTCGAGCTCAAGTATGGACTTTTTGCGCTTTACATTAAAAGTAACTTTTCTAACACTCCAACTCTATAGCAAAACTGGTACCAACTGAAGGGTTCTATAAATTTACACGCTATTATAACGTCAGTTGTTCCATAGAGATTATCAGGAAGTCTTGTGGGAAGTTTGTAAGCATGAAAATGGTCTATAGTGGAACTGAGAGACAAGCAATCGTATACGGCTCTTCAATTTTTGCCATTTTTCGCATTTCTACATCTTACCGCCAGGCGCATGCGTCATCCGCTTAGGTACTATTTTAGGACTGATATAAGAAAACTAGACAATTAAAAGCCCCGCGGCATTGCGAAGATTGCATTGATAATATATGCTAATTATTCAGAGGCAATTTAGCCCTACTGAAATTTTGTGGCAGTTGGCCTCTAAGTTTCTTATTCAAGATACTCTCGGCCCAGGACACGACAGCTGCCCGTCGTGCGTCGCAAAGCCCACGCTGTCCCACGTAACCTGGGAATCTACGGTTAGACCCAGTGATGTCAACTCATCCCTTCTAGTGGTCACGTAGTACCTTGGACGGCAGCGGGAGGTGCGACTAGCAAGCGAGGACCGGGAGAGTGCCTTGTACCTCCTTGACCACGGTCAGCGAGCCGCAAGAGCCAGTGTACCTCTGGTCAGAGGGCCTCCCCCAGACTCGCCGTCGTATCAGTTAACTAGTCAATAATGTTGTCACTCCTCCTCCACTTCTATTCTGCCCGCCTTGTAGACACTGAAACTAACGACGTATGTGCATGCTTTTCTCAGCTATAAATGTGTAATAGTGTAGAGGGCATGGACAATTTAACGTGCATTGCAACACGGTAGCTTGATGACGATCGTAAATGTAATGAACACTCCCGGCATTTTCGCACTGATGGCGCCACCACCGCCATTGACAACACAGCCGCCATGCTGCCACACAGTCGACGACTCATGAATGGCACGCGCGTTGAAGGTTAAAAAAGTCTCCATAAAGGTGAGAACTGCGAAGTGTGTTTCGCTTCGAAACCGATGAACTACTTGGAAGCAGCGCCATTCACCCTTCAATCACCTCTGCAGAGAAGTGAGAGCAGCGTTCTGGCCTTACACTGTTGGCACCAGCTTTGTCCGCAGGCAAACTAGAATTGTTGCACAGCGGTCGGCACACTACATCGTTGGGAAAGCGTTCGTATGAGAGGATTGGACCACACCGTAGTTGACCTACGCCAGGGAGAAGTGGACACTCCCCAGGCTAGCGTCACGACGCAGTAAGCGTGAGCAGGTGCGTTTGGCACCCTTTGACGATGCTTTCACGGGAATAGAACATGTTCTATGATATGCTCAACCCGCTAGACTAGAGTGCATCGCGCGCTACCTTGGCTTCTCAAACGCGGTGGCCTACAGTTCAGGTGCATTGAATACAGCGATAAAGTTTGCGCCTTAGCCAATTGAAAAAAGTGCCCACTCACCGCGCAGTTGTGCGCATACGGTGTGACAACAGCCGAATGACACGCTTGCTGCGGGCCATGTTCAATGCTCTGAAATATAAAGGGCCCAAATTTTCTGTGATCCAGTCACCGACGGCGATACGTATCCGACTCCGCCGTCCACTGCCTGGCATTCTGCATTCGCAGGACTAAATCTGAACTAGCGCACAACCCCGTAACGTAAGACTATACAATCCTTTCACGGTGATCTCGTTTCTGCCGCCATGTTTCATCACGCGGTGACGCAGCTATTTCTTGCTTCAACCGCCACCATTGCCTCCGTAATTACAAAGGATGAGCTTAACGCCGGTGCGACCAAGAAAGATCTATGGGCACTTTGCGGAGCTAAACTTCCAAAGGCGAAAGCCCATTTATGACTGCCTGTGTTGCTGCTGCCTGAACTGTTCTGCAAACGGACGTGGCCGCGAGCATGGTATGCAATGAGAGCCATATGGCTGCAAGGTTTGTCGCCAGTGGCCGCGCACCCCACGCGCCCACTAGTACAGCGCTAGTGGTATGACGCCTCCTCTCCTTGCTCCCATCGCCAGTGATCACCGCTTTCCTGCGTCCACCACGGACTGCGCCCGGACACTCATGAGCCACGAAAGGCTTACACCTTAAAATCTCAGCTTCGACGGATATCGTGGACGGGGACTGTGTGGACGATATGAATATTTGGCCCCAGCTTCAGAGGACATGTAAGCGCTTTCAGTGGTCATTACGCCTTGTTGAAACAGCACGAGTAGCCAATGCAATACTTTTACTAAAAATGCTGTTAGAAATGTATTCCAAGTTGTCCGAACTTTCCGCTCATTAATTAGGTCAGCAACAATATGTTTACTCTCCGTTATTTAGTGGACAATTACTTCGAAGCAGCGGCTTGTGACGTTTCGTACTCAGTAAGGAACTTCCATGTGGTTACTATGTGATTATTTATTTTCTGCCTATGATTACTCCACCCTGTATCGGCCTTTGGGATAACAGTATCAAATAAATAAATAAATAAATAAATAAATAAATAAATAAATAAATAAATAAATAAATAAATGGAGCATCCCAGTGTGCTTCGTGAAGAAGATGCGTATAAAGCGGTAGATTCGCTCCTTGTAGTGTATATAGCTAAGATCGCGTAGTATTGCCAAGAGGTACATTTTATTCAGGCCGTCCTTGAGGTCGAGGCCGAGCAACGCTTGTGTGTCACGCGCGTGGCTCAGTTCGATAATATCTTCTTTGAGCATTAGCATGGTATCCTGACAAGAAAGAGAGTTGCGAAAGCCAGACATTTCCGAACGGAACAAGTGATTAAGTTCGATGAATTTTCCGAGGCGTAGGTGGATCACGTGCTCCAAGATCTTCCCTATGCACGAAGTCAAAGAGATTGGATGGAAGTTATCAATGTGAATTTGCGTATTCTGCTTTGGAATCTCCCCCTTGGGCATTTCCCCCTCATCGAGACAGTGGTTATATTGCTCGGTGAGTTTGCGTATGGATTGCTCATCGAGGTTACGAAGCGTTTGATTGGTCAAATTCTCGGCCTGGTGCCGTGGTCATTCGCACTTGGTTGAGGGCATGTCGAACCTCCGCTTCTGTAATGGGATTGCAAAGCTCCTCATTGGGTTCGGGAATAGGCATTTCCGTAGGAGGGGGTATATGTTTGGAGGCGAGGTTGCTGAACATGGTCGTCAGGTCAGCTGTATGTTCATGCAGCAGTTCATTCATCTGGTGGTTATTGTGCCTCCTAGATGTGGTGGGGTCGAGCAGGTGCCGGAGTAATCGCCAGGTCTTTTTAGTGCCAAGATGATCATGTGCTTGTTCGCAAACCTGAGTCTACTGCTGCGCCGCCAATTTCATTTCAATTTCAATTGAATTTCATTCAATTTCAATTTTTTTTATTTATTCGAAGTTCAAAAGTTCGGATTCCTCGTCAGAGCTGATGTTGGCTAACGATTATCCTTCGCTTGAACAAAGAAGACAAAAACACAGGCTAGACTTTTTACATACTCTAATTAATCACAAATTGGCTTTGAACCCTTCACTATATGTAAGTCATCTCTCCACTAGGTACACACGACACCATCGTCCGGATACAATGACACCTATCTATGCTAGGACAGACAGCTATAAGTTCTCCTTCTTTCCCCGAACTATCTCTGAATGGAATTCACTGCCCGCCCCTTACAAAATGTGACTGTGTTTTATGTGAGTTTTTATTGTCTTTTTTTCTGTATAGGATGTGTTCTTCCTGTTGAATGAGCGGGGCAGGTCCTCGGCTCTCAAATCCCCTTGCCTTTGATGTGCAATGTGATGTGCCTTTGATGTGCAATTCCCTTGCCTTTTTTTTACATCGTTCTGTTTGCACCATTAATTGATTTAGGTATTGTGTTTTGATCTTTTTCACTAAATGTTTCTGTGAGCAATATATCATTGTAAAGTCTATATAATTGATGAATGTATACGAACGTATCTTGTATATGCCTTGTACTCAATGTCTGCCCGTCCTGCAAGGACCACAATGTGGTCTGCAGTAAGTACTAAATAAATAAATAAATAAATAAATATCGTGTTGTTGGATCTGAGAGTCTTATTTCACTATTCTGATTCGGAGTTTCTGATTTCAACGTGCTGTTAGCCGTTTCCTAAGTAAAGCTTTCTTCATTTCCCACATGTGTAGGACCTTGGAATCAATTGTGGCCGAGGGAGTGTCTATCGAGAGAGTGGTGGTTTGGGTCTCTACGCCTGCCTCCATGGCGGCGTTCGCCCATTGCTCAATGTCGGTAATGGTTTCTTCGTTAGTGTTGCAGCAACATTTCCTGCATTCCGTCTATTTGGTAAGCTTTAGTGATTTTCTGGCTAGCGGGCTGTGCTTAAAATCTATACGGAGTTCGAGGATCTAATGGTCCCTTCCTAAGCTGTTTTGGAGGTTATGCCACAACGCCTGAGTGATGCGGTCAGGTTGGGTGACATTGGTGGATGATCCCTACTTACGCTATTTTCTAGCAGGGTAGGAAGAGTAAAGTCATTGTAGATGGTGAAACCTTGATTTTGTATGTCCGGCCACAGAGCTCTTCCCTTCAGGGTGGATCCGGAGTGGCCCCACATTTTATGGGGGGCATTGAAGTCACGCGTTACGACTAGCGACTATTTATTGGCGTTAGCGTTGGCTTGAGCAAGCATGTGCTCAATGCGGGGATATGTAGTATTAGGAGGGTTATAAACATTCAACACGCATAGGGTGGGCTGTTTTTGGCTTTGAGGTACAGTTTTGATCAAATCATGGGGGATTTCAGTAGTGATGAACGTGTCCTATTTAACAAAAAGATGTCGTCTGGCATGTACGACAATGTGGGGCTTGCCTATGTGAGGGTCTTGAAGCGTGTTGTATCCAAGTAGCGTGACATTTCCATGTTTCCTGCAAGACTATCCACTTGCCCTTCACTACCACCGCTGCACTAGATCGTGATGTTGCTGGCGTAAATGGTAACTTTATTACTTTCAACTTGGGTCAGCTTCCTGGAGAGGCCAACCATGCAGGTATTGAAAGGAGCGGGCGAAATATCCGAGCCAGAAAGGCGGTGGTCCTGGGTTCGAGGCCCGGACGAGGAGAAATTTTTCTCCAACAGCGAGACATTTCTTTCGAAGAACCCGTGTGGGTTTCTTTTGTAGCAATTGGTACGATTGGGTGGACGTCTCTAATTTTCCCTTTATTGATGACATCTTCCCACCTTGCGGGTTTCCGCAGACATATTACGGCAAACTCGTGCCTTTGCTTCGAGTTGTTGAGAAGTTCGACTTCGCCTTGCCACCTCATAGCCGCCTGATTACCTCATATGGTAGAGTGGAAGCCCCGGAAACGCGGTGGTCCTCCATTCGGATGCGAATTTTTACGAATACCAGGGCGAATTTTTCTTCAACTGCCGGGCTTTTCTCTTGAGGAACCCCTATGAGTTTCTTTTGAAACAATTGCTAAAATTGCGTTGGTGTCTCTCATTTTCTCTTTTTTAGCAGCTGGAATCTACCAGAAAATTCTTTCTGCAGGAACAGCATTTGACTCATGTGCTGCGTCGAGCCGTTTTCACACGTGGTTGTACGTGAATCGCCAGAAGGCGGTCCGAGGAAAAAAAAAAACACAGCACTATATATTGGCATATTTTCTTCAGTGGCGAAACTGCTGATTTTAATACGAGGTGGAAAGAGCCTGCTGCTGTTGCGATAAATAGGTTTTAAACAGGAGAAATTTCGTGTATTTACTGATGTTCTTTTTAGAGCGGAACTCTTGATAGCCCGTTCTTGCATCGGCGGCGGCGGCAGCTGCGTTACCGAGCGAACGAGCTTAACAGCGAAAAAGGAGAGTAAAATGAGAGAGGGCAGATGAATGAGCGAGCCGCGAACGGTGAAAAACAATGAGAGGCGCCCCTGTATTTACTGCGCGCTAAACTGGTTTCATGCGGACCCACCCGACCCTTCGATGTGTACTTGTGTCTGGTCTTAGCCGGACCTCTCGTTTGTTAGCCAGACCGCTCGCGCTTGTTTTCCTTGCTTGGTTTGGCCTTCTTGGTGCTTTCTCGAGTGTCATGCTCTGCGATTGTTTTATAATCCGATCGTATGCGCGATGCGAATAGCGTAGTACTTTCTGAAAGCCAAGCGGCACCAGCGATTACAATATAATATCCGACGAATCATGTATAAAAGCCGAAACGCTTGACCCGCACATTTGATTTTTGTCTAATACAGAATAGGTTAATGTTGCTGAAATTTTTTGACTCAATATATGGGGGAACCTAAAAAAGTTAGAACGCTTAAGCTTTGTCTTTAAGAGTGGAACGCGATAGCATTCACAGATCCCTCACTGCTTCTCACGCTTACCGGCAACGGCAGCTTATGTTACCGTAATGTTTACCGGGAAATGTTGGCGGCGAACGCTATGCAGGAAGATGAGCTTTCGTGTAGAAACGCGGCCTCTTCAATGGGCCGCGATGCGACGGAGGCGAGCGCCACCTGGGGGTGCTGAAAGGAACCGGGCGCGCCGCTCCGTGGCCTACGAGATTAGCGCGCGCTGGCTGGTCTATGATTAGTAGAAACGCTGGAAAGGGGATTGGTGTTTGTGTTTCCGCCTCACACAATTATGTTTTCTCGTCTGCTCAGTTTACAAGTCCACGCTATCATGTCTGTAAGTACTATGTAAGTCGTACTTTACGACTTTTCACACGTATTTTACTTCCGTAATTTCTTTGCACTACGCGGAGGGCTTGCGTGGTTGGGTATGCGTGGGTCGGAATAATTTCCGCGGAAAATATGGTCTACGCTGGACGCGGGACACCAACGCCGGATTTGAAGTGACATGGGGCCCTTAACGCTATCGTGTTAGACCAAGTATAGAGCTGCGCTAAATTTTCGCGTTATGGAGCACAGTTATCATCGGTGAATTTTTCTTTTTCTGCGCAAAGGAATTTTCAGATTCCACTTGCAGCTCTCAACTACTCATGTTATTGAAGTACGAAGCGACAAACACAAAAAAGCACGACGCAACAAGTAGTACCTGTTTTATCTCGGTTTTGCTTTACATCGCTTGTTCTGTCTCATTTTTTATGTGTCTGTGTCTGTTTGCGCTTTAATACCTTGCATATATACCAACACATCTCCCTACCCTCCTGCAGTTCCCTCAGAACAATTCTATTACTAGGGGTAATTTGCAAAATTTCATCAAATGCATTTTAGAGCGCTGCTCTTAAGGGCCTCTTCCTGCATTGAGCGTCAGCGTGCCTCGGCGTACCTCGTAACCGAACGAACGTGCTACGCAGAGGCAGATGAATGAAAAGCGCACGATGAGGAAATTGGCGGAGGAGCGGAGTGGAGATATCCTGCGCATGCGCTGAGTTGCCGGCGGCCACGGCAACTTCAGCAGCGTGGGCAATCACATCTGCGTTTCGGAGGGGGGAAGGGGGAGGCTAACTGGCGTGAGGTGAGGAGTATAGGTGTGCTGTGGGGGAAAGCTACGCTCATCCGCAGCGCCAGCTGCTGAGGTCAATCCAAGGTACCAGCGTGCGTGACGGGGATCACTGCTCCTGGAAGGGTCGATGCGAATGGCTACGGGCAAACCTCGATGCGACACTCCCAGGGTATTGTCACCGCTGACATTGTTGACATGACTACTCTGTGAACAAAGCCATGTTATCGTCGTTGGTAGAACGAAAGCGTGCAAAGATAAACCTAGTGACGCTGTAGACGGACTGTGTGGCAACGATAGTTACGATATGGCGCCAGAGTAGCACGCGTATTTGTGTGGAAATAAAGCGCTACATGAGCTGCATGGTGGCTGCTGCGAATGCCACCCACGTGTAACCCATGTGCTGCCTCTCGCGGTCTTCAGAGTAGAAAGACCCACACTTCTCTCCATTTGCAATGTGCCGCATGCATGAGAAATATTATCCGCGCCAGCTCTGCTACTCTCAGCGTTCTATTTCTAATATAATTTGTGTAGCTAATAATCATAATCAAAAATACTAACACGCAAAATGAAAACAGATAAAGAGCTGCGCTCAAATATTGCATTAAACAGTATCGTAGCCGTCAGTGAATTTCTGAAACTATAATTCAGGCCAACATTTTAAACGTGGATTTTGAATCTTTCTAGTATGATTGTCGTTTCAACTAAGAATAAACGCGCTGTTAAACTCGAAGCTTGTTTGTATAGGTCCACAACTTCTTCTTTCTTCTTTGCTGACTTCCTAGTTGCGTAGTGAGTGGAGGACAGCCAGAGTTTAACCCATATGTAAAATGGGAGATTGCCTAACACTGGAGAATTACCATCCCATTTCACTAACTTCGTCATGTCAAGGATTTGCAACCGTACCTCAATTCGTCACATTCTTTACTTCTCTTTCAATAACCTTTGATAGACATTGTAAAATAGATATGGCTTTATTGTATTTCTGTAAAGGCTATGACAAAATTTCTTACAGCAAACTAATTTCAAACTTAGAACTATATGTATTACAGAAAATTCTGCGTAGGATTATACCTTATTTAATTAACTGCAAATATTACGTAGATATAGGGGCTCAACTCTCGGATTCTCTTCCAGTCACATATGGTGTACCACAGGACAATGTGCTAGGCCTTTTGCTCTTTCTATTGTTTAATATTGGTACTGTTGCTGTTAAACCTGGCGTAGAAATTAGATTATTTGTTGATGATTGTATCTTCTTTAAAGAAATTATTTCCACCAACGATTACAACCTCAACACTAGTCTAGGTGACATACATTAATGGTCTGAGCAATGGGGAATGTCTCTAAACACAAATAAATGCTTCTGCCTTCTAGAAGATCGCAAAAGAAATTCATTTTCACATGCTTACTTGTCGGGGTCTTTACTATTACAACAATAAAGATGCTGCTAATATCTTCATTTGACGCTGGCACCTAACCTCTCCTGGAATCTTCGTATTAATGACGTTCGCTCGCCTTCCTTACGTATGCCATGTGTTCTGAATACTAAACTTGGAACTGTTCTTACTAGTGTGAAACGGCTGTGCTACACGGCTCTCTTGCGACCAAAACTAGAATATGCATGCATTGTATGGAACCCTTGTACAAAGCCTAATATTGATAAACTTGAATCTATTCAAAGAAATACTTTGCGTTTTTATCGAACAAATAGTCCGCATTAGACTCGCACTTTAAAGCAATCTAATGGCATATCACTATTACAGGCACGAAGGCGAAAATTCCCATTAGAATTTCGTCAGACATTTCAATAGCAAACCAGCTCTAGATCTTTTATCTTATTAAATACCCTTAAGTACCTGGCCCACCTGACACCATCAACAAATCTCACTAACGTCATATTTCGCTCGCACATACCTGGTGAAATTATCTTATTTTCCAAGGAACATTTATGATTAGGATTGATTTACTGGAACAAGTGATGTGGCTGTGAATTAACGTTTTTGAGCCTGCATCGGTGGTTGTTCTCTTGTTATTTTGTTACTGTTTCTTTTTTTGTTTTTGCTGCATTATTTGTATTTGTATGCGCCACCCTGTTTAGACCTTCAGGCCGCAGTATAGAATAAATAATAATAAACAAATGATAAGTAATGTGCTGGCATACATATATAGCATTGATCAGCAGTGTATAATATTTGATGCTCCAAATGTATTGATGAACATTTTTTTTATTTAGAATCGGCGCTTTCCGAAGCTCAAGACATCAGCGAAATTGAAAAACCGCCATTCAGTATACCCAAGAGAGTAAAAAAGTCGGACCTTACTAACAAAGCCAGAGAGGTAAGTAAAACCCCTCTGGTTGTTCGGGGTAAGCCTTCCAGATAGTCGAAATGTAAAGAGCTGTTTTATGGTCCGGCCCATTTACGAACAGAATGGTCTTTTACAAGCACAGCACTGTGACGATAATTATATTTACTAATTTTGAATGCGAATTTGGCCACGTCATCTCACTAACAGCAAAATAAAAAAATCTTTTAGGAAAGTATTTATTATATTTCTTCTAGTCAATACAATTTCTCAGATGAAACGGCAATGCCGCTTGATGTGAATGGGCAGCAAGACGTGGTACTTTAGGACCAAAATATTATTTCCAAAAGCTAAACAGAGACTGCGATCTGCAATCTCTTCTTCGCAGGCCGAACCATAGCAAACCAGGTGAAAGAAAGGACAAAACACATCATTTGTGAATAGAGGGGTCGGAGTGTAACCGCCCGCCGTGTGTATAGCCAGTGAACACAGCATGAGAAAAGGAAAGCAAGCATAAAATGATTTCTCTAAGCAGCCGCCTACTTTATTCGAATTAATGTTGCTGACCCCGTAGGGGCGTCTCGTCAGCAGGCGTTTGGTGTGTTGCGACACCACGTACCAGGGGACACGAGAGTTGGACCCTCCCACGTCTAACCGTACGTGGCTTAGCCTTGTCCGGGGAAAAGAATATCCTGTGGGCTGTGCCAATGCCGGGTGTTTGGATCTTTACGGCCCCTATGCGCCGGTAACACACCTCTTTGGTCACGGCTTCACGTGGACGGCACCTGCGGACTGACCCACCCGGCAGAGTTGCCTTTTCCTATCCTTCTCTCTAATCTTCGTCTATTTCTCGCTTTCTATCTTTCCTGCCTTTTCTTGGCTTCCTTTTATTTCCACTTTTTCCAGGCAGCAAGGGTTGCGTTGTGTTGGATAGCCAACCTTCGTTATAACAGATTTGGTTATAGGAGAGTCGTACAGCTGGCTCATGCAGGACGTGCCTTCTCGCGGTCTTGCAGCGTCCCCTTGTTGGGCTGTATGGTGGGTGGCTGGTGGTGCCGCCCAATTTCCGCATATATCTATGGCAAGTTCGTTTCCACTGTGTTGGAATCTATTTTTCTGCGGCTGAAAGCACACTCCCGCAGGGCGCGTCGAGTCATTGCGCCTGACGCATGTATGGAACCACGTGCCACTGACGTCACGCTGGTTCTACTTAAACGGCTGTGGAAATAAAGATGGGGCTCTTTCCCCTTGCTGGCGTTTTGGATTACAGTCGTCTCCTGCCTTTCGTCGATCACGCACCGATAGCGGCGGCGCCGATACGACATGGTGTCAGGGGTGATGCGATTGACCCACTTTTAAAAGCGATTGAAAAGAGCGTCGAGATGTCGTCGGAAAGTAATAATATATGGGGTTTTACGTGCCAAAACCACTTTTTGATTATGAGGCACGCCGTACTGGGGGACTCCGGAAATTTTGACCACCTGGGGTTCTTTGTCGTCGGAAAGGGAGGCTGCAATGGCCACTGCATCGCCGCCGGGTCTTCAGCAGCCGCCACCGCTGGACTTCGACACTACCTCAGAGTGGCCGGCGTGGATACTGCACTTCGGCGACTATCGCTATGCGTCGGGCCTGAATGAGAGCCCGGAAGAGGCACAAGTACGCACTCTGCTTTATACCATGGGTCGACAAGCAAGGGACATCTTCGCCACCTTCAATGTTTCTGCAGAAGATTCCAAGAAATTTGAGCTGGTCAAAAAGAAGTTCGACGATTACTTCATCAAAGAGAGTAACGTTGTCTAGGAGAGCGATTGCTCTCACAAGCGGCACCAGATGCCTGGCGAGTCAATTGACCAATTTGACTGCTGGCGGTCAAATGCGACTTCAGAGAATTCAAGCAGCGCCTCATCAGGGACCGGTTCGTCGTGGGCCTGCGGGATCAAAATCTTTCCGAGCCGCTCCAAAAGGATCCCAAGCTGTCTCTCGCAACAGCTCTGGCGAGGGCTCACCTTAAAGTGACCGTTCAGCAGCAGCAAGAAGAACTTCGAAACTGCAACAAAGTCCACGAATACACATCGTGCAAGCCATGTGAGGACGTCAATGTCGACGCCGTGGGCTACCGCAGGAAACCGCAACGCAGCAAGGAAACCCGGCCGACATCAGCTCGTTCCGAGGGACCGTGCATCTTCTGCGGAGGCAACTCGCACCCAAGGACAGCCTGCCCAGTGAGAGGTCAGAGGTGCTTTAACTGCGGCTTAAAGGGACACTTCGGCAAGGCGTGCCTCAAAAGGATTTCTCCGGGCTACCAGCGAAAGGTACAAGTGTCGTCTGTACAAAAGGACAGTGGGGAGGTTTTTTGGGCGCGGTCGAGGCGCCACCGCCAAAACGCGTTACGTTCAGGTATTACTTAACTCCGTGCCTGTTTTTGCAAAGGTCGACTCAGGCGCAAAAGTGTCCGTAATTCCAGCATCATTCCCGGGTCTTCCCACAAGCTTGGAAAAGGCCGACGGCGTCTTGACTGGCACTAGCGGTGACCGCTTAAATGTTCTGATCAAGTTTCAGGCGGATATATTTTGGAGGGGACAAACTTCGCGCCCAACGTGTTATGTGGTCAGTCCTTTGCGCCATGTACTGCTGGAATTTCCGGCTCTCGAAGCGTTGGGAGTCATCAAGTTCGTTGACTCTGTGGCTCACAAGGAACCCAACTACGAAGTTTTGTGCCCTCAGGTTTTCAACAACTTGGGCACTATGCCGGGGGAGTATACAATAAGGCTTAAACCAAATGCTGTTCCATTTGCAATAAGCGCACAACGCAGGATTCCTATACCGCTTCAGGAGCCTGTAAAACAAGAACTCGAGAAGATGGAACAGATGGGCGTCATTCGTAAAGTCAAAGAGCCAACAGAGTGGTGTGCAGGCATTGTACCTTTACAAAAGCACTCGGGAGATGTAAGAATCTGCGTAGACCTTACGCAATTGAACAAGTTTGTCTTAAGAGAAAGATACACATTGCCTACTGTCGACCAAGCACTGGGCTATCTTGCCGGTGCAAAATGGTTTTCTAAATTAGACGCGAATTCCGGCTTCCAACAGGTGCGACTCAGCAAGGCCTCAGAAGTGCTGACCACGTTCATTACACCGTTTGGGCGGTACTGTTTCACTAGGTTGCCATTCGGGATTGCATCAGCTCCAGAGTATTTTCAAAGAAGAATGTCCGAAATCCTGGCAGGCCTTCCTGGCGTCGTTAATCTGATGGACGATATTCTCATTTTTGGCGACAGCAAAGCGCAACATGACTCTAGACTATCGAACGTCTTAGCTAAGCTGGCCCAGTCTAACGTTACCTTAAACAAAGCAAAGTGTGTGTTCGGTGTTCGAAGCATAAGTTTTCTGGGCCATTTACTTAGCGAGGAAGGCGTACAGCCGGATCCGGCCAAACTCAGAGCCATTAAAGAGCTGAAAGCACCCTCTGATATATCGCAATTACGCAGTGTTCTGGGCATGGCCAACAACCTAGGCCGTTTTTTGCCAAACTTGGCGCAAACCACTGCCCCGCTACGGGAGCTTTTGCAGAAAGAGACCGACTGGGCTTGGGGCCCTGCTCAGAACACGGCTTTTGAAAGCTTGAAATCTCTTATCTGCTCAGCAAAGTGCATGGCTATGTACGATCCACGCCTTCCCACGATTCTTTCGGCGGACGCCTCGTCTTGCGGACTCGGTGCCGTCCTTTTCCAGGAACAACGCAATGGCGAGCGCCGGCCGATAGCGTTTGCTTCAAGGTCACTGACCACGACTGAGCAGCTCTATGCGCAAGTGGAAAAGGAGGCACTAGCGTTAACATGGGCTGCCAAAAAATTCGACGAATACATAAGATGTATTGAGGTGATGCTTGAAACGGACCACAAACCTCTCGTTTCGTTGCTTGGTAAAATGCCTATTGATGTGTTGCCAAGAGTTCAGCGCTTCAGAATGCGGCTGATGCGGTATTACTTTAACATCGTGTACGTTCCCGGTAAAAGCTTGATAACGGTGGACACTCTTTCAAGAGCACCGACGAAAGCAGATAAACTAGCTGGTCAACTGACCGTCTCGGAAGTATAGTCTTTCGTCAAAACATGTGTGCAAGGGCTTCAAATGGGCGACAATTTCGTTAACAGAATACGCGATGTGCAAAAGACTGACGTCGTCTGTCAAGCCTTGCTTAAGTTGTGTTGCCAAGGCTGGCCGAAAAAACCAAAGCTTCCTTGCTACTTGGGTCCGTACTGGCAGGAAAGAGCACTAATTGCCGAATGCAATGGCATGCTGCTAAAAGGGACCAGACTGGTGGTACCTCAGTGCCTAAGGAAGTACTAAAAAAACTACATAATAGACATCAGGGAATCGCGAGAACTAGAGCTTTGGCAAAGGAATTGGTCTGGTGGCCAGGCATCGGCGAACAACTTGCGCGGCAAGTGAAAGAATGTGTTACTTGTGCGCGCTTTGTCAACCAGAACTCGGAGCCATTGATTTCAACCCCAACGCCAAGTTTCGCGTGGGAACGAGTTGGGGTTGACTTGTGCTTTATTAACAACTGTCATTACCTTGTCGTGGTCGACTACCTGTCACGGTATCCGGAAGTAGCCCTCCTTCCCTCAACAAAAGCTAGGGCGGTGATAGAAAGGCTAAAAGGCATTTTCGCACGCCATGGAATCCCGGAGACCGTAGTGACAGACAATGGACCACAATTTTCTTGTACAGAGTTTGATAAGTTTGCACACGATTATGGATTTGGTCATGTCACTACTAGCCCTAGGTACCCTCAGGCTAATGGGGAAATTGAACGTATGGTGCAAATAATTAAGCGCCTGTTCCTTAAATCTAAGAACCCGTACCTTGCTCTGCTTGCCTACAGGGCAACCCCAGGCATTCTTCGCCCTAGTCCGGCTGAAATCCTTATGGGCCGGCGTCTTAGGACGAGAGTTCCAATGGCGCCGCAGCTGCGTGGTCCAGTGCAGCCACCGCTGCTTAATCTTGCGGCCAAAGACAGTGCCAACAAGAAGCTACAAGCACGGTACTACAACAGGCGCCACAGAACCCGAGAATTGAACAAACTAAAACCTGGTGATTCCGTTGTGGTAACGGACATAGATGCCACACCCCTCCTCCATTTTCTTGTTGTGCGTAGGTGAAAACAATAATCGTGCAGAAACTACTGCTCTCAAGCACCACCAGATGAGTGGTACAATGATGTAAGAAAACATGGTTTAAAAATACCCTCTGCTCACCCCGTGTTGTGACGGAAATTTTGGAAATGCAAAAGGCTTGCGCCAAGATGGCGTCAGAGCTCTTGACTCCTGAGCAAACATTTCGTTAAAGAGAATGTTGCTCTGAGAGCAAAAGGTGAGGTTACAGCTATTAATTTCTGCAGAGGGTTGTAAGCAGCGGCGATGCTGAAATTTATGAATGCGCTGAATGACGTAGAGCAAATGGAAAAAAAATTGCGGGAGAGCACAGCAATAAACAAAGTGATGCTGATGCTTCTGTGTAATCGTTGACCTCGAAGTAATACTTTGAAGTCAAACTTTATCAACCTTTCCGCATTGAGGCCTGGAAGTGTCTGAAAAATTGTGCGCCCCACGGGGCACCAATTTTGTCGAGGGCTGCTGAATTGTTTTCACTCTAATGACGCTGCGCATGCTACTTAATTGTGCGTAAGTTTTTCGCTCGCAAATTCATCACCGTTCTTCCGCAAGCTACCTTCAGTGCTTGCATAATTTAGCCAAAAAAGTGTTCTTTCTTTCCCAGCTGTTAACTGGTGCTCTCGGTTCATCACATTAATGATGTGCCTAAAATTGAAAAGGAAACCACATCACTGCTGAGACGCTTCGGAAAATAGAATTTCCAAGGATGTTTTCTGCAATGGAAGACGGAATGGAACCTGAGCAATGTGGTTAATAGAAACATATTTCTGCTGACCACATTGATGTCGGGTAGCTTGTGATAGAATTTTGCAGGACACTGCACAGAAACCGCCATCGACAAAATAATTTTTTGAGACCGCATGCGTCGCATAAATTAAATACTGTTTCCTCCAGCAAAATTTACTTCGATGCACATAACTTCGTTGTATTACAGTTTCATGCAAGGGTTAGTTTAGCCAAAAAGCATTACTTTTATCAAAGGTACGTACGCCACTTTAAAACATTTTGAGTGTTCATACTGTTTCTTTGTTGGCGTGGTTATAACGTGTCTTGAGAGTATTCACGGCTATTTAAATTTGCCGAACTACATGCTATTTTGTAATATGCCACTTTATAACGAGCCCACAACAATACATCAGGCTATAGTACGAAGTTTCAAGACGCATTAGATGTCCTTGCTATCCTTTAGGCCATTGTACCTTATGAGCGAAGAGGACGATGAGCCGCGCACAAAGATAACAGAGATTAGTGGCGACAAATGCATAGACACTTGGCCAACTCTCAGTAACTATATTTGGACACACTCTATAATCTTATTGTCAGGCTGTTTAGGAGAAGAAACATTAATTTTTTGTCATCACTGAATATATTTCATGCATGCCGCGGCAAACAACGTTCACATACAGAAGCAAAAAGCGTTTCTTAGAGAGTCGTGGAGAACCTGAAGGATAGTCATTCAAATCTTACTAAAAACTGTACGTTCCATATCTTAAGCATTGTATTTTTGGCGAAAGCTATATTATTCGGCATGTGCCACTGAGAACACAACGGCAGAACAATCTGTCACACACATCTTTCAAAAAAGGCACCAAAACTTGTGCAGAATATTTCCCTTGGGAGAATAAAAAAAATACAGGTTTACCATACTGTGAGGGACACATCGTTTTAAAATCACGTGTTGGTTGGGTCTAGGTCACACAAGACAAATACAGCTTACAAAGGCCTTGTCGCATTACTATGCAGTGACGTTTGATACAAACGGCAGATGTGCAATTTACACAGATAGTTAATGCTGTATACATTTGAAGGCACTTCTGTGCTCTAACAAACATTTTATTGCATTTTATTTTGCTAGTTTCGCCAACAGAAAATGCACCAGAGGAGTTTCCTTACACTTACGTTGTGTTGAAGGTTGCGTGGAATTGTCTACTTGTCACATATGGTGAATCAAGTGATGGTAAGAGTTTTGCGCCTCACATAAGCACTGTTGTAGTGAATCTTTGATAGACCACAAATCCCCCAGTAAGTGTATTGTCTAATGGAATGAGCGTCATCTTAGTGTCTATTGGACGGCGTGACCCATATTTCGCTCCTTCATTTGCCTGGACGTCCTTTTTGCGTGTCCCCGCAGGGGCGTCTGCGCAAGCAGGCGTTTGGTGTGTTGCGACACCACGGACCCGAGCACACGAGGGTTGGACCCTCCCGCGTGTAGCCGTGTGCGGCTTAGCCGTGTCCGGGGAAAGGGGGATCCTGGGGGTTGAGCCGATGCCAGGTGTTCGGACCTTTAAGGCCCCCCGGCGGAGGCAACACGCCTCTTTGGCCTCTGCTTCACGTAGACGGCACCCCCGGACTGACCCACCCGGGGGAAATCGGTAGTCGCCTTTTCCTGTCTCTCTCTTCTCAAACTTTGGTCTTTATCTCTCACTTTACATCTTTCCTGTCTTCTTCTCTCTTCCATTTACTTCCTTTCTCCACGGCTGCAAGGGTTAACCTTGTGTGGATATCCTACCTTGGGTACACCATATTGGGTTATAGTGATGGCGTACGGCTGGCGTCGTGCAGGCTTGTACACAAGCTCTGCCGCGTCCCCTCGTTGGGCTCCGTGGTGGGCGGTCGGCGCTGTTGCCGAATCTTATATATTCTCATGGAAACTCGCTTCCCCAAACTTCCTGATCGCCCTCCGAAACGAGGGCGCACCGAAGATGTTTTTCAGTTTTTCGGACACCAAATCCAGAATTTTCCCCGGTTTCACGTCATTCACTCTGAAAAGCCAAACAAAGCAGTGCGAAACATATCACCGTTCCTTGTCTCAAAGTCCTTGACTGACGTTTTTGGACCAGGTTACAAGGTGTCCAGGATGGCAAGCGGTGATCTCCTCTTGGAGCTCCGCGACCAGAAGCAATATGAGCAACTACAGAAACTAGTGTCATTCGGGGAGACCCACATAACAGTAACACCACACCGTACAATGAACACCACCCGTGGTGTTGTTTCCGATGATGATCTGCTTGAGCTGACGGAGGCGGAGCTCCTGGAGGGCTTCAGTGAGCAAAATGTTATCAATGTTAGAAGAATAAAGATAAGGCGAGATGGTAAAGAGATTCAAACGAAGCACTTAATAATCACCTTTGGTTCAAGTGTCCTGCCCGAGTCAATCGAGGCCGGGTACATCAAGCTCCGCGTTAGGCCGTACGTGCCCAACCCACTCCGATGTTTCAAGTGCCAGCGCTTCGGCCACAGTTCGCAGAGTTGCCGAGGCCGCCAAACTTGTGCTAAATGTAGTGCCCTTGAACACGCCACTGAAGCATGTAATAACTCTCTCCACTGTGTAAACTGTGACGGGGATCACGCCGCGTACTCGCGGTCGTGCCCCTCCTGGAAGAAGGAAAAAGAAATAGTAACTATAAAAGTAAAAGAGAATATATCATTCAAGGAGACACGCAGGCGGGTTGCATACCTGCCAAAGAAAAGCTTTGCCGAAGTGGCGCGTCAGGGGGCAGCGTCACAACGGCCTCCGGCGACTGTCCGACCCACACACAGTGAGTCGGCAGTTACGCCATCTGCCCCCACGGTGGTTGCAGCTAGCGCTGCTCCGCCAACCGAGGAAAAGGGGCCATCGACCCCGAAGGTGGGCGCAGCCGAGGCTGCCTCAACCTCCCAGGTCCCTTCCAGTGCTGGCAATGGCCGGCGCAGCCAAATCCCCCAGGGAACCCCATCGACCTCCGGGCTGGTGGGCGCAGGGGTCTTGCCCTCCAAGGCGGGACCTTCCCTGGTAACGTCTCGCTCACAAGAGCACGTGTCCGGCGCCTCACATGAGGCAATGGACACTACACCTATCCCCACGGCGCGCCAAGCGCCTAACGAGCGGCGAGGTTCCCTCGAACGCTCTAGAAAGGGCAGAACTCCCATTACAGGGCCTCGAAAGGGCTCTGTAAATAAATCTCTGTAATATACATAATCACTACTTCTTTTCTGTACGCACAGCACCTATTTACTACCAACATGGATACACAGATAATTCAATGGAACGTCAGAGGTCTTCTTAGAAACCTTGATGATGTGCAGGAACTCCTCCAAAAACACAATCCAAAAGTGCTGTGTTTACAGGAAACACACTTAAAATCTATACACACACACTTTCTCCGAAAGTATGCTACATTTCGCAAAGACCGCGAGGATGCTGTCGCATCATCTGGCAGTGTAGCCATTATTGCTGACAGAAGTGTAGCGTGTCAGCATTTAAAGCCCCAAACAGCCCTTGAGGCCGTGGCCGTTCGAGCCATACTTTTAAACAAACTCATTACCATCTGCTCTTTGTACATACCACCACATTATCAGCTTCACAGACGCGACTTAGAATCATTAATAGATGAGCTCCCAGAACCCTATATGATTCTCGGTGATTTTAATGCACACAGCAGTTTGTGGGGCGATCCACGCTGTGATGCGCGAGGTCGCGTCATTGAACAGATGCTTTTCTCTTCTGGAGCATGTCTCTTAAATACAAAGGAGCCCACATATTTTAACCTAGCCAACAAGTCATACTCTGCCATAGATCTTAGCATTTTATCGCCGACGCTTTTACCATATTTTAAATGGAATGTGCATAACAACCCATATGGGAGTGACCACTTCCCAATAATCCTAACTACGCCGAAACAAGATCAACTTCCCCCGCAGGTCCCTCGGTGGAAGATTGACACAGCCGATTGGGAACGGTACCAAACTCTTACACACATGACCTGGTCTGAGATGTCCGGTATAACCTTAGATGACGCTGTTGCATATTTTACAGCTTTTATACTTGATGCCGCATGTAAATGTATTACTCAAGCGAGCGGCATGGGTTCCAAACGGCGTGTTCCCTGGTGGAACGATGCGTGTAGGCAAGCACGGAAGAAGCAGAACAAAGCATGGGCGCTGCTTCGCGATTCGTCAACAGCAGAAAACTTGGAAAACTTTAAGCATGTCAAATCCCAGGCAAGGAGAACACGCCGGCAAGCAAGACGAGAGAGCTGGGCAAAGTATACATCAAGCATCAACTCGTACACAGATGAGAGCAAAGTATGGAATAGAGTGAAAAAAGTCAATGGGCAACAAACATATTCCCTGCCTTTAGTAAATAGCCACGGAGAAAGCCTGGAAGATCAAGCCAACTTTCTCGGTGCACATTTTGAATACATATCGAGCTCTTCACACTACTCCGAAACCTTCCTAAAGTACAAAACACAAATTGAACAGCAAAAATTTGAAAGAAAGTCTGCTAAAAGTGCGGCGTACAACAATCCATTCTGTATAGCAGAACTGCAGGCAGCACTAAGCTGTTGTAATACATCCGCCCCAGGTTCAGACCACGTAATATATGAGATGTTAAAACAACTACCACCCGAAACACACAAAACCCTCCTCTACCTATACAACGTTATATGATCTTCCGGCGAGATCCCTTCTGTTTGGAAGGAGGCTATTGTAATTCCCATTCTGAAACACGTGAAGGATCCTTCCTCTGTATCAAGTTACCGACCTATAGCGCTAACAAGTTGCCTCTGCAAAGTATTCGAAAAAATGATTAACTGTCGCCTACTACATATCCTCGAATCAAATAAATTCCTCGACCCATACCAGTGCGGGTTTCGCGAAGGTCGATCCACCAGTGACCATCTCATACGTATCGAGGCACGTATTCGTGAAGCTTTTGTTCATAAGCAGTTTTTCTTATCAGTATTCTTAGATATGGAGAAAGCTTATGATACTGCGTGGCGGTTTGGGATATTGAGAGACCTCTCACAGTTAGGTATACATGGCAATATGTTTAGTGTTATTGAAAGCTATCTGTCTAATCGCACATTCCGTGTTCGAGTGGGCAATGTTTTGTCACGGAAATTTGTACAGGAAACAGGAGTGCCGCAGGGCGGTGTGCTCAGCTGCACGCTCTTTATAGTAAACATGAATTCTCTTCGTCTACACATACCACGTAACATCTTCTATTCCACATATGTTGACGATGTGCAGATAGGATTCCAATCAAGTTCTCTTGCAATCTGTGAGCGACAGGTCCAGCTTGGCCTTGACAAGGTCTCCAAATGGGCTGACGAGAACGGGTTCAGACTGAACCCACAGAAAAGCACATGTGTCGTTTTCTCGAGAAAAAGAGGCCTGCACGCTGATCCTGAAATTCTCTTGCATAGTGAGCGTCTACCTGTAAACAAGGAACATAAATTTTTAGGCATAATTTTAGACGCGAAATTAACCTTTGTACCGCACATAAAGTATGTTAAAATCAAATGTATGAAAACAATGAATATCTTAAAGGTGCTCTCACGCACAACCTGGGGCAGTGATAGAAAATGTCTCATGAACTTGTATAAAAGCCTCATACGCACACGACTAGTCTATGGAGCCAGAGTTTACCAGTCGGCTACTCCAACTGCACTGAAGATGCTAGACCCTGTCCACCACTTAGGAATTCGCCTGTCCACAGGTGCCTTTAGAACAAGCCCAGTGGAAAGTCTGTACGTTGAATCGGATGAATGGTCACTTCAACTGCAGAGAACATACTCGTCTTTCATGTATTTTCTTAGAGTAAACGGAAACAGTCAGCACCCCGCGTATAACACCATAAACGATTTGTCCAGTTGTCAACTTTTTCGCAACCGACCCACAGTGGCGAAGCCTTTCTCACTGCGTGTCAGAGACATAGCTGAAGAAACAAGTTTTCCCCTGCTTCAATACCACCTTATGTCCCCTGCTACACGGCCCCCACCGTGGCAGTGGCAACCAATAGAGTGTGATACATCCTTCATAACTATTACAAAGCGCGCGCCTCTCGCGCATATACGAATGTATTTCCTGGAATTGCAACACAAATACTCCTGTCCTGAATTCTTTACAGACGCATCAAAGTGTAATTCTGGCGTATCTTACGCAGCAGTCGGTCCATCCTTTTCGGATATCGGTGTTCTGCACACGAGCACAAGTATCTTTACAGCAGAGGCCTACGCCATATTGGCTGCCGTTAAACACATTAAAGAATTAAATATACCAAAGGCAGTTATATATACAGACTCTTTGAGCGTCGTAAACGCATTGAAAACTGTGAAGAAATATAAAAATCCTATAATTGTATCTCTCTATTCAGCATTATGCACCACCTATGCGTGCAGGCAGCATATCGTAGTATGCTGGGTGCCGGGGCACCGCGAGATTGCAGGAAACGTGTTGGCTGACCAGCTAGCCACATCCGTCCACGCGAACGCTGCAGACATTTCCACGACTGTCCCTGTAATGGACCTTAGGTCCTCCATAAAGAAAACGCTCAGGGCTTTCTGGCAGCGGCTGTGGGATAGAGAAACAGAAAATAAACTGCATGTTATCAAGCCATATCTTGGCAACTGGCCGCCGGTATCAAAGAACCGCCACACGGAAGTAATACTTTGCAGACTTAGAATAGGCCACACATACAGTACACACGCATACCTATTGTCAGGTGGTGATCCACCCATTTGTGATAAGTGTGGTGAGCCACTTACCGTGCTTCACA
This sequence comes from Dermacentor albipictus, assembly GCF_038994185.2. Taxonomy (NCBI): domain Eukaryota; kingdom Metazoa; phylum Arthropoda; class Arachnida; order Ixodida; family Ixodidae; genus Dermacentor; species Dermacentor albipictus. Next base: position 81,855,320 of record NC_091828.1, read on the forward strand.
TTCTGATGCAATGCAGAGAATTAGATGCAAATAGCAAAAAGCACTTTCCATTACCTCACCGGCAACAAATTCCCCTTCATTCCCAAATGATTATCGGTATGGAACCTCTCTTTAAACATGAATCACTGTTTCAATTTTTAAAAGCTGTACATACTTTTCATACTATAGCCCCAGGAAATCCGTAGCACAGCCTCTTAACAGAGGTTTCTGCTGCGGTAGCTGCATTGAAAGAAAGCACCTGCCTCCAAGCCTTTGGGCTCAAAGGCTTTAAGGAGGCATATGTGCTATTTCCATATTCATGAATTTAGCCCCATGATCACTTGTCACTCGTCCTATACCCAGAGACCACCCCACGTATCACTGTCATAATTTTATACCTATATATTGTTTTATGCTTCTACGATAGCGACTAATTTTAGGCCACTTTACAGCCATGTTACACCCCATCATCGTAACTCACCAATCAGCGCTTAACACATCATTATCAGTCATGGCGCTCTTTGGCCACACCTGGCCCTTGCGCCACTAAACAACACACATCCATCCATCCATCCTTTTTGCGTGGAACATTACTGTGATCTCGGCGGCAACTTCATTGGCATTTAAGAGGGATGTGGAGGGAGTGGTTGGTATTCTGAGACACTCATTTAGCTAGGCCTCAATTTCGACTCCGCCTTGTCATTCCTGCAGTGTATTAGTCGAGCAGGGAGGTTTGCACTCGCGAGGCAGATAGCCTCTGGCCAAAACGTGTGCTCCCGTAGGCTGCCTTTCCCACAGCAGCAACAAGCACTGAGATGAGTGGTCTTGACGGAGCAACACAACTACGCAGAGCACACTAAAAATTCATGAACTCTAACTCAGCTTCCGAGGCTTGTTTTTTGTGCTGGGACGAGATCCTTATAACACTGGTGCATCGTCCTCGACAGGGTTAAATGAAGAGCTGACCATAGGCTTTGACAGGCCTGGCAGCTTCTGCAGTTTTTCAGGATTTCAGATAAAATTACGTGTGGATATATGTCTTCGTTGTTCCTGAAAGGTCCAGGAGTTTGTATTAGAGAAAGTATTTGCTTCAAGGGAAAACACGGGGAAATAAGATGATGAAGATTCAAGATAATGAGGAAAATGAGAAATAGCGGCAAGCCGGAGCCAACGTTTCGGCGAGTGGACTTTTCGTCTACAAGGCCATGAAGAAGACAAGTCGACTTGTTGAAACGTTGGCTCCTGCTTTCACATTGTTGTCGTTCTGTTCACAGTATTTACTTGAATACGATCATATCCACTTGGCCCTAGCTCAATTATATTTGCAATGGTGACGATTTCACTAAGAAACTCCGCTGCACTATTGTGGATGACTGCATACGAGACCATTGGACACAATGGGTTGAAGCCACAAAGAATTTTTTTCAAGTGGTCGTTGCCATTGGCGCATCGCCTTATCTCACATTATGTCCAGCATTACAACAGCAAGAAATTTGTTCTCACGAACAGTTCTAATGTATGATCTTGTGAATACGGACATGTTTCATCCATTCCGGGAATGAATTACTGCGCTTCGCTTTCTTTCTGGCATATTAAAATACTACACCCTCGACATACTGGCAATGTACTCGCTTGGAATCAGCATACGGACTCGTTGCCAGCGATGAAGACTGTTATAGTTGTTATACCGCCAAAGTCGAAACTATTTTCACAGTATCAGGGACAGCGTTCACAAAAAGCACCAATGCTGGAATTGTTGGTAAAGACAACTTACAGCCAATCCTTATACTGAATATCGTGCCATGAAATGCGGCAAGCCGATACCCAATATGCTTGACGAAGGACAAGCTTTCTGAATACGACTGCCCTCCGCCACCCCCCCCCCCCCCTATTTTCACCGTTCACATGGCACTCACTCATGCCATCTTGCGAGCTGGGGTAAACATCCGTTACTGCACCTCCTTGCTTCATTGACTGCAATTCTACAGTGTTCCTGTGAATTGAACTAGTTTTTCATGCCTTTAAATAGGTTGTCAAGGAAGTTCCTATGCGTTTACGGTGTGCAACGTATAAAAAATTGGCGTTGTAGGTTGCACACATGTTTCAACAGTGAAACCATCAGAGCTGCTGCCTTTTTTAGCTTCTAAGGTTTGTAAGATGTGCAGGCTTACCCGCTCTTGCACAAGCTTTGTCGACAACAAAACAAGAGCTTTACAAAAGAAATAAACGCGCATGTAAGAACCTGTCTCTATCAACAGCACAGTCTATTTTTTCACTTGTTGCTGCAGTGTGTGCGCAACCCCAGGTGGCATCATTGTTTAACATTTAGGCCACTTTTGTTATCTCAAAAGTCACTACTTTGAGGATGCAGTTCACGTGATTGATGAATTCCTTCTTTGGCGGTGTAGATACTTTTAATAATATCTACGTATAGTGATGAAAACACGTACTTAAAAAAACACACATTTTCAGACGCAGGAAAGAAACGATGCGCGATGATTCAAGAAAAATAACATTATTTCTGACAATATAAACAATTTTCTGGAACAAACAGAATAGAAATTTTTTTCAAAGTGGCTTGTACCTAGTTGTAGTTGGGGCTAGTTATGTATTGAAAATGACAGCTGCAACATTACTTTGTTGACGCTGTGTCCCTCTCTAGCCCCCTATGTTGCGAGAATGCAAGTTGCAACTCTGGCTTCAAGCATTTGTTATCGTCAGCAAAATAATTCACACATTTCGTAGCGTCTTTCCTAGCTCTGTGAAACACTAACACAACGCAATTTCAGCTATGAAGCTCTGAGCGAAATCCTACTTGGACACAGCTCCAGTGCTCAAAGGCAGTTAATAAACAAAATCACACTTCATGAGATGGAATACTATTTCCAAAAAAGTTATCAACATCTGTAAGAGCAATTCACCCCAATTGACAGGGCTGAAGACTCCATGAATGTTTTTGTAGAAAACTCTGCGGAAACTTCTAGTGCGACCCTCCCTAGGAAAAAATGGATCGTTTATAAAGCGTCACTAATATTGATCTGTTTGATATATTTTATGCCTACCATGAGATCCAAGATACCGTCAGAAAATCTGTTATAACGTGCTTTCTAAAATATGTTTGAAAAGTACAAGTCAAGGGGTAGTATTGTCATATGTGAGCTCAATCCTTTGCAACAAATACTGCTCAGAACAACATATAACTGTAACAATGTCAAAGTGGCAAGACAAAAATAAAATTAAAAACTTATTCTGTAATTCGCAAAACGCTGGCATTGCCTACGTTCCATAAAATTTTTGGTGTTGATCTTTATGTTGAGTGCTACTAATGATGTTCTTCTCGAATGCCAAACGAACGCCAAATATCAGGTATAATTTTCCACTTATGTCTGCTAGTTGAACAGAATTCCTGCCATAACCAAGTAGGCGCTGAATATAGTACAACTAATAGAGCAGCATTCGTTCAATGTCTTAGGCGGTGTTCGGAGTACTTTATTTGTGCATAGAAAGAAAACAAATTTGAGTAGATATAAACAATTGATGCCTCTCCGGGCTGGATTGGAGGATCTGTACTGCCCTAAATTCAAATCCCATCAACTACCGATCATCATTAGAGTCAGCGCCATGAGTAGCACACAAGTGATTTCGCAAAAACGCAACACAACAGTGGTATTGACGTCGTAATCATAAAAACTCAGTTACCGAAGTGTCTGTCATCTTAGCCATTACTGGGCGCACATTCCTAGGCGCTTGGTTAAATTACCTCCACTAGAAAAAACAAACCCTGAACAAATGTGTTACTTCCGGAGTACGTTACAGATTGAACTGCGATTGAATAGGAGCGTCGGTAGCTTTGAAATCAGCAGCGTCACTAGAAAATCAACCTTTGCTCGCAATGATGGTTATAGCAAAACTGCGTTATGTTGCAGTGCTACCCTGCGTTGTTTTACTATATCTGCTTGTTTTTCCCTCTTTTTGTAGTCACCAAAAACTTGTAATTGCTGGTTTCTGGAGTCTCAGCTCCATATTCAGAAATGCAACTGAAGGTGAAGCCCACGATGGACATGATTTAAATGACGCATGTCGAGAACACTTTGAAAGGAACCCACTGAGCTCCTGGGACGCGTTCACGGCAGGCACCGTCAAGTATAGAGTTTAAGATGCATTTCAGAATACAGGACCTCCCCTCCACGTCACAACATTGAAGTTGCTTAGGAGTATGATTCTCAATGTCGAACATTGTTATCACTGCAAAAATGCACCGAGTAGCGGCTTTTGTTATGTTCAGAATGTCCGTGTGCCAACGTATCTGGAAAAAAATGAGTTTTCGTAATTTGGCTACACGCACTGTGTGACTTGCTCTTCCTTTTCAATCCTGCGATAGGACAAAATTTGTTTTAAAATAAGAGCTATTTTTAAGGTATTGTCAATTTACGCCTAATACGACCTTTTACCAGATTATAGTACGTGATATTCTTACTTGGTTTCGCGCCCTGGACCTAGTTTTTATATTTCCTGGATTTTTTCGGTAATGTAAGTATGAAAATAAAGTACTAATGTATAATACCACACAGTTCTGAGTAAATCAGTGACTGAAATTGGATTTCGTCTAAACCCTCCGTAAGAACCCGTCAGCAGCTTATGTCGTGAGCCTGATTCTCTCACTCAGCGGCTATTGAAGTTTCTCATTTTTATATGTATCGTTGACTGCTGTTTTCAGGACGGCTAAAGTGTCTGCTTTGGGGATTATCCAGAAACAATGTTAACAAAGATACTGAGTGCTATAAGGTCCTCGCCTTGTATTGCCCCGAAGACTTGTACGATCTGACGGAAACTGAAGGTCCATGCCAGCAATACGATCGTGACGAAGACAGACGTAACAAGAAAGCAGAGCAGGAGGAATAAACACTTGAGCGCCGTGTCCAACAAATTTTCGAAAATAAAAGAACCTTGTCAGTGTGCCCGCAGCCTACCTACAGCACCATCTCAATACTACGATCCCTGCTAGCTACCGATATGATGTGATTCGTCCCGTCATCAAGTAACTTCTGGCATTTCAACGAACAGCTTCTTCAAAGAATGCTGAAAGAGTAGGACTCTGTTTATTAGCAAACTAAAATGGCCGGGAACACAAGCCGCTAAGCAGCTCCGAATGAATGGCAATGCTAACAAAAAGCGGGAAGGAACTGAAGGTTACACCTGCTAAGCTTAGTGATTTGGTTTTCCCTCGAAGAAGTGCTGCTTAAAATATTTAAATGTTAAAAAAGTGGCATAATAGTAGACAGCTTTGTAAGTTCCAAGCGTCAGAGATGGAAAAGTTGTAATACCGTTTCAATAGAACGCAACTTGGCTAAGGCTTAGTACACTTCTCTCTATGTTGCTCTCCCGACAAGAAATACTCCGTCACTGATGAAAGAACGATACTATTTTGATAGCGTATAGCACAGGTTTTATCAACTCTTTTCCAGGCTCGCACTGTCATGTTAAAAATGTTCATGCAATAATTGCGTGGAAGGTGACAAATGACCGCACTTATTTACCCGCAGAGATGCTGATTGACCCGTTCCTGCAACCAGCCACTGTGCGCATTGCTAGCACTAACGTTTAAAGGAATAATATGTCGCACACTGGAAAAACAAATATGCACACCTAAGTTATAGGATGTAACTTAACAGTAACATGCGGAAGTTTATTATATGAAGTATCGATTCTCTAAATAGTCTTCAAGGTTGAAAACTATATCATTTGACACAAACCTCAATGTCTTCCCTCTTTGCGCTGCTTCCGCAGCTATCACAGCTTGATATGAAATTAGCACAAATATGCCATACATTGTGTTTACGTACGTGAAATACAATAATTAATTAACTCTGATTGCTGTTGAAATAATTCTTGCAAATCGTAAAACAACAGTTTATTAGGAACCATGTACAACCAACTCGCCCAAAACGTAACGCTTTCTTACACCGTTGTCATAAAGGTGTGTTAATTCATTTGTTGTCATACTGCCCTTTTTATTCCGTCGTGGCCATTCCATCATTCTCATTCCAGCTTCGTCGTCACAGACTGGCGTGAAAAGGTAGTTTTCACGTCTTACTCATCCCGAGAAATCGTCATGAAGTTCTACACTGGAACAATTCATATGTTCCTCGTTATTCCGTGGTCCCCCTGTAGCCGTTGTCACTATGTGTTCGTCATACTTTTTCCTCAGGTTAAAATTATCAACCGATTTTCGCCACGCCTTTCTCATCACACGGTTTTCGACATCACCAGCTTATAGTTGGGCGATAACTTCTGCATCAGAGAGAAGCATCTTAGTTTCACGAGAACGCTTTAAACTTTAAGCCTTACGGTGAAATCTCAAGGCAGAAAGAGAACCTTCCCACCCCCCCCCGAAAATTAGATCGCCTCGATATTGGAAGCGAGAACACCGGACCTGCAGCAAGACTACTGATAAACAATTTCTGTTGAAGCACAAGTAATCACCCTCTGAGTCCTTTTTTACGATAGAATTTATATGGACCTTCCAAGCCCTAGTAAGGTATAAATAACCGACATGATGAGCAGGTATTTTTGAAGCCTTGCAGAAATGAATATGTTTGCAGTAGTCTCTTGGATCTCTAGAACAAGCGAATCCAAATAACAAGCTTCTCAATCAAATCCTGCACAAACACATCCCTCAGAGTATCTGATGATGCGTGATGCTGCATAAGAGTGCATGATTTCACAGAATTTTCAAACCTACCGGGCTTGGGTAAAAGATGTCGCGCCACGCACTTGGCTGTAGCGTATAAAGCTTCAGTTATTGCAATGTAACAGTATTTATGGTGGGAAAGGCATCTCAGTCTACTGATGGGCAAATCGGCAATAATACTAGTGCTAATGCAACGAAAACCTGTTACATATATTAGCACGTGCCGGCAGCCTTCAGACTTCTCGGAGAGACTGCTTGCTTTAAACGTTTCGGAGACTGTTCTTCTTTCGCGTTCAGCCTCTAATTACAGTTTGTATTTGCAGTGATTGGTTTCCTATATTTGCAATGGGCTATCCTTAACATGCAGTATTCACGTTTATTCTGCGAACAGAAATTATTCCAGCATATATCACTGTAGGTACTGACAGGCACCCGCTATAACCGTCTACCTTCTGTTACAGCAATAAACTCACGCAATGTTCCGAACCATGACAACAGTGGCAGGTTTCATTATGCAAAAAAGAGGTGAGGCGTGCAGACAGGACACAAGAGAAGAGAAGTGGACAACGCGAACGCCGACTATCAACTGAAGGGAGCACTGAGGCGAAAAAGAAGACACAAAACTCATCTGCGCAAGCTCAGGAATGGTTACACCCTGTGTCAGTCGGGTACACGTGCCGGTCTACGTGAGAGATAACTGTTAAGGCACTTAATCTCTTCCTTATGTAAAGTAATCGAAGGCTGACTCACGCAAGCACTTCCACCACTATAGATATGCCATACCTCTATCATAAGATGCGTATCTTCATTCTTATGCCTCTACAATATCAAGCATTCATCTAGCTCTGGCACTCTCACCGGTTAACTACCTTTTTTGTTCTATTAGCCTGTGATTGATACACCATGCTGTTTGCCCACAGCTAAGGGGAATTTTATAAACCACACCCATACGACAGTCAGTAAAACTGTTGTTCTTATTGTGCTTCACTGGACAGATATCTGTTCGTTTTTTGCCTTTTACCTGCTCGTTTTTCCTCTGCACGGCGGCGCATATCTTACCTAGCTTATTTGGAGCAGTGAAAGCAACATTAACATCATATCTACTTGCAACTTCTTTAAGCCTGTGTGACACTGAATGAATATACGGAATAGCCACTACTCTTTTTTTTTTGCTGCTTTCTGTAATCACGTCCGTCCCCATCGAAACCGACTTCTTTAGGTGCTCAACCACAGTGGCCACCGCTACACTAGGATAACCTGCGTCTAATAGGCGCCGGACCTGCGCATTAAAATTGGCCCTCATTTTGTCGGGTTGGCGTCCCTGGCGTGGGACGTTCGTGTTGTCCACTTCTCTGATCTTGTGTCCTGTCAGCACGCCTCACCCCTTATTTGCATAATGAATCCTTACCGACTAGCTCAGCACTCTGGCGTGCTAAGTGGCAGGGTACTGTTACCAAAACCTATTGATTTATTATCAGAAGCAAAATACTTACCGTATGCCAAACCTTAGAGCCCTTATGGCAGAATGGCTTCTCCGACGAAGGCAAAAAGCAATCAAAATAAAAAAGCACGAATTGTTTATGAAATTTACTTAGGTTAGTCTGCGATGAGTGATTATAGTGGTGGCAGGCGTCTTTGCAGAGAGTTATTTCCGACTGAAATGACTACTCATGACAGGATTAGGCACACGCTACTTTCAACATCCAACGATTGTCAGTAATTGACGTGCTACTTATAGCCTAGTGTAATACTTTTAGTGGTCAATCATAACATTAAAGGTAAGTTACGCTTGAAGTTACTGATTGCATAACGGCAATGTTTTAAAAAAGAATGCAAAAAATAAGAAAATGTGACAAACACCTACTCTCAAATTAGGGTTCGATTGTAAATATACAGACAGCTCTGTTCCTGATAACAGAACGAGAAAATCAGACCTGAAGAGCGGTACTCCAGCAAGATTTTTTCTGCTGTTTCTCTGTAAAAGCTCGCGTTCCATCATGGACATCCAATACTTTACCCACTATTTCAATTATAGTGTTACGTCCGCCGATTGGTGCATGATCATCCGAAGGTATCGCCTCCTCTGTGTGTCTGGTTTGTGTGCCTTTTAGCTTTTTCATGGTCGAAGATTTCAGAGGCCCACGAATAGATGATGGTGGAAGAAGGTGTCTGCCGTAATTTTTTAACAACGGAGGACAGTGAAGTATACCTTTAGCAAACTAGGGGACAGCACATAGCCTGCAGGAAAATGCTTCAATGAGTAGGTGACAGCACAGTGTGTGCAAACAACTACTTATTAGGGTGGATACATCAATGTACAATTTTATTCTTTAAACAATTCAAATCCTGTAAATGTGTTTTGTTTGCATCTTTTCCTTTCCTTTCTTTCTGATTTAGTTCATGTTCTTATATTCAATATTTTAATGCTCTAGAGAGAGAAGGTGTTTAGTTTTGTCGATCAGTCAGGGTTTCCAGGATGAATAAACCTTCACACTCCTGTTGATGTGATCTGAGCGCGAGTCGGCTGTTTAATTGTATATTTGCATTGACCAATTGAAACTAAAAGGGACTACGAGCATGCATAGAAGTTTAAGTATTTGTACTTAATTTGAACCGTATTTGAACCGTATTTGACTTTGACACACTAACCGAAGCTAATATTGTGAAAGCTTCGTTGGAAATTTTTGCTTATGTAATTCCGTGCGTACCATGGAGATGTGTTGATCTCAAACAACGTCTGAAGGTAGTCGGAAATGTGTGGTGGTCTGAAGGCAGCTTCTTATCTACATAGAGTAACATGTGCCCTGCTCTGCTGCTGTGCGAGTTTTATGTCTTTTATTATTTTTTGAAAAGCATCAACAATATATTACTTTTGCAGTTGTCTAATATTCAACCTTTGTACGGTGCGTGATAATATCCACGTCTTATGTATCTGCTATAAATCCTCACCTAGAAAAATGCAAACTCCTGTTTACTGCTCGAATATAAATCAATAACCTCATTGACAAAGAGTTCAAACCCGTTGTTGTTTGCAGGAAGTATCAACAGAGTAGTTTAAAACAAAGGAAGAAATGTGCTAATCCGGAGCTTTGATAAATTGGTTTGAGGGTCGTTTCTTAATGTTTTGAAGACGTTAGTCTTCTTTACCCACTATTACGAAGTATAGGTGACACGCACGTTGGCGAACATTGGAGGCCTTTCTTCACGTAAAGTTACTGCACTCAAATATTCGGATACCACACATGGAGAGGAATCATTGGTGACGATGGAATGACAACAGAGTAATCATCATCGTCATCATCATCATCATCAGCCTGGTTACGCCCACTGCAGGGCGAACTTCTCCAACAACCATACTTCTCCAACAACCCCAGTAATGTACTAATTGTGGCCATGTCGTCCCTGCAAACTTCTTAATCTCATCCGCCCATCTAAATTTCTGCCGCCCCCTGCTACGCTTCCCTTCCCTTGGAATCCATTCCCTAACTTTTAATGACCATCGGATATCATCCCTCCTCATTACGTGTCCTGCCCTTGCCCATTTCTTTTTCTTGATTTCAACTAAGATATCATTAACTCGCGTTTGTTCCGTCACCCAATCTGCTCTTTTCTTATCCCTTAACGTTACACCTATCATTCTTCTTTCCATAGCTCATTGCGTCGTCCTCAATTTAGGTAGAACCCTTTTCGTAAGCATCCCGGTTTCTGCCCAGTACGTGAGTACTGGTGATGCACAGCTGTTACAAAACTTTTCTCTTGAGGGATAATGGCAACCAGCTGTTCATGATCTGACAGTGCCTGCCAAACGCACCCCAGCTCATTCTTATTCTTCTGATTATTTCAGCCTCATGATCCGGATCCTCAGTCACTAACTGCCCTAATTCCCTTACCACTTCAAGTGCTTCACTGCCTATCCTAAACTGCTGTTGTCTTCTGAGACTGTTAAACATTACTTTAGTTTTCTGCAGATTAATTTTTAGACCCACCCTTCGGCTTTGCCTCTCCAGGTCAGTGACCATGCATTGCAGTTGGTCCCCTGAGTTACTAAGCAAGGCAATATCATCAGCGAATCGCAAGTTACTCAGGTAACTTGCTTGTCATCATTTTTTTTCGCGCAGTTTTAACGTTCCATCAAGTATGAACCAAGTAGCCACCAAGAACGAACTATTAAGGATGACGGCATGATAACGAAGGCATGACGACAGAGCTATTATGACTGCTTGACGGCGATGGCATAATAATTATGAAATGATGACACAAAGACGGTGGAATTAAGAAAACTGAATAATGATGAGGGCTTAACGATGGCGGCCTAATGACAATGAAGTGACGATGCAGTAGTGACGACAAAATGAAGCCAGAAATATTTTAGCTCTACGGCAGGGAGGAAGAAGACGAGGAGGCGTGCGGATGTGTCTTGCGTGCGCTTCCAGGTTTTTCGATGTTCCTGGCGGATTTATGCTTGTGCTCAAGCCAACTTCGATTAGAATCAACAGCGGAAGTCACCAGGATCACCTGGATACCAAAATTGTGGCAAGTGGACCCAATTTTCGGCTATTTTTCGACTCTGACGCGTCGTCCCGGCAGCTGCGTTCGACCTAGCGTCGACTCCGATCACTGCCCGCCGGCCAAGCGTCGGTGCGTTGCGCTGCCGACCCCTGGGGCTTAGCACGGCTGCATATTTTCGGCGAAAATGGAGGTTGTTGTTCAAGGGGAGGATATTTCTCCTGAAGAATTTTCCGAGAAGGTCGGTTGGTTCACGATCAACACAAGCCGGCAACGCGGCAGCCAAGATGGCGGCCGCGAAGGAGGAAGCCAAGGTGTAGGCTCGGATCGAAGAGAGAGACAAGATGGCGGCCACGGCAACGTGAGCACCAAATCAATCAAGATGGCGGGGAGGAAATTGGCGCTGCGCTCCGTGGCGTCACAGCAACCACGCCTACCTACTGGCCTGCACAAGGTGATAATCCGACCGAGCGGAGGATTGAAAGCTCTATCTTTGGGTGGAGACGTGAAGATATATGAGATTGTTCGAGCCGCTGCGGGCGTGAATTTGAAGGAGGCTAAGGAAGACATTATTCAACTTAACACCAAGCAAAACACCATTTTGGTGGGCACCATGAGTGAAGAAAGAATGCATCGGTACCTGAAGATAAAAATACTTCATGTTGATCAGGCAAAATACGAAGTAAACGCCTACCTGTCAGCCCCCGATGGCAGTGGCAAAGGAGTTATTCATGGGATCCCGGTGGAACACACGGAAGCACAGATTCTGGACAACCTGGATTGTTCAAGGAACCCCAAAATCAGAGGGGTCAGAAGAATGGGGAAGACATCGACCTCAGTTCTGATACTCTTTGTAAGCGATAATGTGCCGTTTTGGATTTATTATGGAGGCGGGCTCCTCAAGTGCTTCCTCTACAAAAAGAAGTTTGAGGTGTGCAACGCATGCGGACATCTTGGGCACCGCTCTGATGTGTGTCCGGACCCGGACGACGTCAAGTGCCGCGGCTGCGGTACGGTGAAGCCACCGGATGGACACGTGTGCGATCCTAAATGTGCTCTTTGTGGAAAGGGACATGAACTGGGCAACAAGAAGTGTCGCGAGATCTACCGAACTCCATACATCATCAGGAAACGCCGGTGGGAGCGGAAGCTCCAAGAAGAGGAGGCGAAGAAAACACCCTCGTCTGGGCGAAAAAGCCGATCAAGAAGCCGGGAGGGCTTCCGGAGCCGCTCGGGCTCCTTCCCTCGCCTCGATCACCCGGGCCGTTCCAGCTCCAGGGGCTGCTCCAGCTCCAGGGATCGTTCCGGCTCCGGGGTCCACTCCGGCTCCAGGGCAAGATCGTCGTCCAGGCCGAGGAATGAAGCCAACAAGCAAAGGGAGGTGAGCTGGGTAGATAAGGTCTCCCCAAAAAATACCGAGTCCGAGGAACTCGCCAGGATGAGAATCACGGTAGAGAAACTCATTAAGAGAGTAGATGACCTCGAAAAGGAAAACGCTATGCTAAAAAGGGAGAAGAAAGTAGCTAACGCAGTCAAAACAGCTAACACGATTGGAACCCACCCAGCCGTTGAAAGCACTGTGGCGATGCAGGTAGATGACACCCGCTCCCCACCTCTGAAAAGGAAACCAGGCGGGAACGCGCCACAAGAACCCACAATGGCAGATCTGTGTAAGAAAATGGACGACTTCCAGGCGAGTTGGGAGGCAAAGTTCGCATCAGTCATCCAAGCCATCCAGGCGCTATCGGAAGAAAGCCAGAAACACAGGGCTGCGTTGGTGAGCATTAATAACTGGCAGAGGGAAACAGAGCAGAAGGTACATGGTGGTTCTCAGACGGCTGCGACCCTAATACCACTGGGTGATAATCCACAATTCAATCATGGCCAGTCACAATAAACACACGATTTGGCAGTGGAATTGCCGCGGGTACCGTCGCAAAAGGGCGGTCCTACAGCAGCTCCTTCTTGGCAAAGACAATCCGGACGTAATCGCTTTACAAGAAACTGCGGGGATGGCAAAATTATCGGGCTACATATCATTTAGTACAGATGATGGAAGATCCGGGGTAACCACCCTGGTCAGGAGAAACTTGGCAGTCGTTAAGCACGACACGGAGGTTATCAACGTAGACCACGTCCTTGTTGAACTCATTCCAGCAAAAAAGAAAGAAGGCAGCCTCTTTGTTCTCAATATCTATAGCAGCCCAAAACAAAGGAAGGCCCGATTTGGAACTCTTCTCGAAAAAACTCTGCGTATTGCCAACAGGCAAGCTTTAGTAGTGGTGGGAGACTTTAATGCCCAACACGCTGCCTGGGGGTACAGAAAAGAAGGAGTTAAGGGAAGGGAACTGTGGCTCGATGCACAGCAAGAGGGGCTCACCTTAATGACCGACCCCCAAACCCCCACTAGAACGGGGAATAGTGTCAGCATAAGCACCTCACCCGACCTCACATTCGTCAAAAACGTGGGAGATGCAACCTGGGTTAATACCCAGGAAAACCTAGGTAGCGATCACTTTATTCTCGAAACAGTGGTGAGCGCAGGCCCTGCCAGGAGAAAAGGCAGAAACCAGCTAATTGTTGAATGGGATGCCTTTCGCGAAATAAGAAGGGAGACGGCAGGGAGTGAGATAAAGGATATTGATGAATGGGCTAAGAAACTAGGCCAGGACGTTAAAAACGCAACCAAGGAGATAACGGAAGACTCTGCACTGGAGATAGCGGACAGCCACCTCCTCCATATGTGGGAGGCTAAGCTCAGCATGGAAAAACGGCTCAGGAGGCAAAGGTGGAACCGCAATCTCAGGAGACGGATCGCTAGGCTCAATAAAGATATAGAAGATTACGCGCTCAAACTAACCAGGCAGAACTGGGAGTCCACCTGCGATAGGATGGACGGAAATATAGGCCTAGCTAGGACACGTAATCTACTCCGCTACCTGCTGGATCCACAGGGCTGCAAAACAGCGCAGCGACAGAACCTTCAAAAAATTCTTCACTTGTACGAAGGTACGGAGGTAGATTTAATGAAGGACATACAGGAGAGATACATAGGGGACACTAGCAAGGAACCCCTACCTAACTATGAAGGCGTAGGCAACTCCAGCCTAGACGAACCCATCAGCGAGGCGGAGGTCCGGGCGGAGATTGCCAAGCTCAAAACCAAATCAGCTTCAGGCCCGGATGGCGTTAGCAATAAAATGCTACGCAATCTAGACGATAACTCTATAACTGCATTAACTAACTTTATGCAGAAGTGCTGGGAAGAGGGTAAACTACCAAATCAGTGGAAAACCGCTAAGGTGGTGATGATCCCAAAACCAGGCAAGAAACTCCAGATAGAGAATTTAAGACCTATCTCTCTAACCTCTTGTGCAGGCAAGCTTTTGGAGCACGTTATTCAAACGCGGCTCAATAACTACATGGAGGATAATGACCTCTATCCGCATTCGATGGTGGGCTTTAGGCCCAGGCTCTCCACCCAGGACGTGATGCTGCAACTAAAACACCAAATCATCGATGCGGAAACGGGGGACGCAAAGGCAATTCTAGGGCTTGACCTAGCGAAGGCTTTTGACAACGTCACACATAAAGCCATTCTTGAGAACCTTCAGGACTTGGGAGTAGGCGTGCGAACCTACAATTACATTAGGGACTTCTTGTCAGACCGAGAAGCAAAAATCCAGATTGGAGAATGCCAATCGGATGACATTAAATTAGGCAGCAAAGGGACCCCACAGGGCTCTGTGCCCTCGCCGTTTCTTTTCAATGTGGCCTTGATCAAACTCCCTGAAAGACTGGAGGCTATTGAAGGACTAAATCATAGCATATACGCTGATGACATTACGTTGTGGATAGCTAGGGGCAGCGATGCCCAAATAGAGGAAACCCTCCAAAGGGCTATCCAGTCAGTTGAAGGTTATGTCGGACCTAGGGGACTTAAATGTTCACCGCAAAAATCGGAACTGCTTCTATACCAGCCGAAAGGCAGGGCCAGTAAGGAGGAACCGCAAATCTCTCTCACAGCTGGGGGGATCCCCATTCCAAAAGTGGACAAAATCAGAGTTCTTGGACTTTTTATTCAGGTCAACGGTTTTAATGGCGAAACAATAAGGAGACTAGACGGCTGCGCACTGCAGACCATGAGGCTGATCCGCAGGATCGCCAACAGGTGGTCCGGGATGAGAGAAGCGAATCTAGTTAGGCTAGTCCAGGCCTTTGTGATAGGTAGAATAGCTTATGTTGCTCCCTTCCTCAGTTTTAGGTCATTCGAGAAGAAGAAGATTGATTGCATCATACGTAAAAGTATAAAACAGGCGCTGGGGCTTCCCATCCGCACTGCAAATGAAAAGCTTTTAGCTCTAGGGCTCCACAACACGCTTGAGGAGATTATTGAGGCAGTGAGGATCTCGCAGTATGAGAGACTTGCGGGAAGCCCTACGGGCAGGAAAATCCTAGCTAGGCTAGGCATAAACTATGAGGGGCAGGAAGGCATCAAAGTAGACCTGCCGCGCAGCGTGCGGAACCGACTAATAATCCCACCACTACCTCAAAACATGCACCCAATCCATCACAAGGAACGCAGACAGAAACGGGCCGAGGCTCTTGAGAAGCGTTTCAAAAACTCGAAGGACGTGCTCTACGTTGATGCTGCAGACTATGGCAACGGCCGCATGGCCCTAGCTGTAGCGAGCGCTGAAACTAGATTGATAGCCAGTGGCACAGTTCCAACGGATTGCTCTCAAATTGGAGAAGAATCTGCCATAGCACTTGCAATTGCAAGTACTTCAGCCAAAATTATAGTCAGCGACTCTAAGGTTGCGGTGATGAACTTTGCCAGAGGCAGAATTTCTCCCGAGGCGAACAGAATCCTGCAGACCTGCAGAGATAGCAGGAAAATTGAAATAATCTGGGCACCTGCGCACGCCTCCCTCGCTGGGAATGAGGCGGCCCACGAATTAGCTCGAGGACTCACATTCCGAGCTGGTGGGCTAGCCGAAGGCTTCACGGGGCGAGACCGGTTAGTGTGCTACAGAGAGATTACACAACACTACAGACTAGGGCGGGTTAAATATCCTCCGGCTGATGCATCCTTAAACAAGAGCCAGGCCTCCACTTGGCGTCGCCTGCAAACCAACTCGTTTCCAAGCCCGGTGTCGTGCAGCCTCTACTACCCGGGTCAGTACTCTAGCCAGTGTAAGCTATGTAAAGCCAGGGCTAATCTTAATCACATTCTGTGGGAATGCCCACAGGCTCCCTCTGAGGGAAGAATAACGTCTTTAGAACAGTGGGAGACCTTATTACTCAGCTCCGATCCGGAGATTCAACTGAAGACCGTCTAACTGGCCGAAATCGCCGCTAGGGTCCAAGGACTCCTGGCCGTCGTCTAGGTGGGAAGACTTAAAGCCTTCCCTACATCTGTTGGACAAATAAAGTTTTACAATCCAAAAAGCTCTACGGCAATATTTCATTGACCAGAATTGAATGCAGGCGAGGAAACCGAGGTGTCCGAATGCCGATGGAGGGATGTTGCTGTTTTAGCTTAGGTCCGTTTCTCCTTGCATATTTTGCCGTCCCATGTATATCCAGTGTGCACTATAACCGATGCCGGTTTTCAAAAGCCTGGTTTCCAATAGCAGCCGGCAGCCAGAACACGCAAAATGGGGTGGCGGTGGGTGCGAATCAACGCTTCGCTTTACCATGGCAGCATCAGCTCAAGAAGTTACACAATCACTTTTCGTGTTTGTTGCTCCGAAGAGCCAGTGATTGGCTGGCTACACATAAAGTAGTGGCTCTGTACAAAATCACCGATGACGCTAAGGGAAATGTGAAAGATGATAGTAGCAGTCATATAAAGGGTCATCACAGGTGGGAAACGCATCCAGGAGCGAATAACGGGCGAAGAGAGAGACAAAGGTTCTTAAAACACGGAAGTCATGTGGTTATCGCAGTAGTGGTATAAATGGTCGGTAATGTATCTACATAAGCATATCGCCTTGTCGCCCGGAGTGCTCCTATAAAATGGATTGCGTATTGGGAAGAAATAGTGGTCGCTGCGAGATGGTTCTTCAAGAGCAGCCCCGTGTGAGATATCAGCAGGAAAACAGAAGTTGGAAATGTTTTGCCCACGACTGCCTGAATCCGGCACAGGAGAACGTGGCATCTGCCGGCTGCTTCGTTTCACTCGAATTTCACAAACCACTGAGGAATTTACGATCCAGTACTGCCATCAACAGACTTCTGTGGTGCTTCCATCGATAGTAACTTCACCTCCAAACGACAATTTTTTCACGCCCGCTTGGTTAAGCCTAACGGAAAGCTTTCATTGTCCATTTCATTGTCATGAAGCTGCGTGGTTTGATGTTCAGAAGAATCTGCTGCGGGAACCACTTCTCAAACCGTGACCCATCCACTTTCTTGTAATCACCAGCTCATTTTGCTGCTCTGCAAACGAGGGAAGCACCATTTACGAAGCCATCCTCGCTACCAGCGTGAAATAAGATCAGCCTGCCACGTTTCCGCTGAGTGCACATAGGCCTGTTCTCGGACCTTCCTGAAAAGCACCCTCGCCGGCAACCACGTTCCCATCCACCCAGATCTTCTCCTTGTTATGTCCAGCGTGGATACAAGTTTTTTCAAAGTAGTAATGTGCCTGCAGAAAAGACACAAATAACGAAAAGAACAGAAGCATGTTGGCAGGCAGCGTGCAATTTCTCAAGACGGGCGAAAGACTGAATAAAATAGCGCTATTCAGCTATTATGATTAAATAATATTCAGGCACCGCATGTTCGTGAGACGCAATAAGCGAAGCATATTATTTTGCGCAGCGTACAAATGCTGTCGAGGTGATTGGCGTAAGCTGCACACAAATGCGGTGATGCACGACAGTTGGTCACAAGGAATGCCACCACTTGCAACGCAAACCTTAATGTCTGCTCCGCGAGGATAAACAACGCATCTGTCAAGCAGTAATACTTGCGTTTGTGGACATACGCTACAGTGAGCAGCGGAAGCTTGGGCGCTATTACCTGGTGCTAACCATTACCACCAAACCCAGTGCGCGTCTTTTGCGTCTTGCAAAAAAAGAAACTTTTTACGGAACATTTCATCGTTCATGTTAACCGGGTGAGAAAATCACTTATTGGCCCATACAGTATAAAATTTGAAAAAAGGGTCGAATATTGTACATAACACTTTTCGGCACGAAGTTCATGGATGATACGCAGGTTCTACCGTCGCCAAAAGGTGATCTTTCTCTTGAGGAGAGCAGATTTTTTCTTCCGTTTGTTAAAAGAAAACACCGAGTCGTTGAGCAGCCTTTGTGTCGTACGCACACATATTTTGCGCATATCCATGTGCCTGTCACTGGCTCCATCCCGAGCAAGTTTTGCGGCTGTCGGCATTTCATTTCGCATGGAATACTGATGCACTTTTCTTCGTGGAGCGGCTAGGGAGCAACTGTCGTGAAGTTGTTGTCTCATTCTTCCGGTTGTGCCATGGTGAGTGTGGCTAGGAGACGCGGCCGTTTGCGCTTTGGTGACTTCAAAGTACCATACTGTGCGTCGCGCTTAATCCGGTATACACTGCGTTACCTAATCCCAGTCAGCTCGCTCACCTTCCTATATGCGTCTGTGATAGCAAACTGTGAGTCGCTTTTGCAGGCGTGTGCGTAAACGTTGTACACATTGTTCTTAACCTGCGTGGAAAGCTTTATCTCCGACAAATCTTGCCACGGATGCACGGCGGCTGGGGTCACGGAATGCTTTGGACGTGCGTCGGTAGGCGACGTTGACGTGCTGCAAGCCGGGAACGCCATATTGGTTTCAATGTGATGCAAAAGAGCTGCGGACGACAGAAAACTGCAAAGCGTGGAATAGCGTGAAAGTAAATTCCTTCGACACGGCAACGTTTTTCTTTATTATTAGGTTATTATCTTGCGTTCAGAAAAGTGCAAGTTACTGTAACATTTTTTTGTTGAACCTGTGAGTGTAAACATTATTTCGCCAGGCAACTACATGTGGGGGTGTAGTAAAACAGCTGGGACTCGGCTCCGTAGCCTTGGCCGCAGTGCCAAAGAAAGTTCCCGCCAAGTGTTAGATGAACTAAGGCCCAACCGATTGAAAACTTCGAACTCATTGTTGGCAGTATTCCCTTAACGTAAACTGTGATAAAACTACTATGGGTGCCGAAGGTTTACCTTCATGAGCACGTATGCGTTAAGCTGCCACCATAACCCAACGCAATATTGCAACACATCCGCATTAATGCGGCACTGTTCATATGCTCCTGGTTCTTTCTTTAGCATTCATTTCGCCGTAGCATTAGCAGGTTCAAAAGGACGACAAAGGGCGGACATATGCTATCCCAATTTGCCCCTTTACATGTTCTAACCTCCTTTTGCGAGTTATCACAAACGCGAATATTTCATTTTCGCACAACCATGGAATTTTTCATTGTAGCAAGTTGGCAGATACAAAAGTTGGCTGCCATGTAGTGACTTTTCTCATCGGCCTGAATATGTACTGGCACCCATAAAAACGTGTGTAGTAGTTTTAATGCTTTCAGGCTTAAGCCTCATTTTCCTTGATTAAGTACCACGTGCGCCTAATAGGTATTGCAAATTCGTATGTTTGGAAAATAGCCAGTAGAGTGTCACTAACTTCTCGACGACGGGTTATGATTCTTCCGTGAACACGTACCCAAAATGAATGCATATGCACTTTAGTAATTTTCTTCTCAGGACATTTATCAGTTTTAAGGACGAACAAGCAGCGGTGCGATTGAAAATGTCTATGACGCATATGAATATTTAATTCGTCTCTTGACAAGCGCATTCACATCTGCCGTGAAGAAATGAATCACTTGCGACCACATGCGTGCAAAAGAATTGTTATTAAAGATTCGGTGACCTCATTGACTTTCATGCAAACTTTACACGTGCGTTAATTTGTCCATGACCTATTCGTAGGGCGAGGTTAATAAGGCGTGCGGCGAGCCTTTCGTCCTCTCCGGCTTATTAGAACCGGCGTGGCGCTGTTGGAATGTTTTGCTCTCGCATGCTGCGGAATGATTTGCAGATGTTTCAGCTCTTTCTCAGTGAAATGTTTGTCATGCCAGTTTATACGAGGTCGTCCGGTAACCACTCTGTTAAATTTCGGTGCAGTGGTCACTAAAGCATGCGGCAATTTCTGTTCGGTGTGGAAACAAGCGACCTGCCTCGTCAGCCGCAGTGTACGTGTGGTGAACTATATTGTCTGTACATGTTTTTCACTCGATGAAGAGAACCAGCCTCTGTGAACAGCTAGCGTAAATTAAAAAAAAAAATACTCTCACTATCTCCCAGCTTAGCTTGGGACCTACGACGTAGAACAGGATGCTCTTGTATGACCAACCCAATGCCACCCCGGAACATCAAACCGCCAATCATTATAAAATATTTGCCTCAGCAACCTGCATCGTCTCCCTGGCTTTCAAGACTAGTAGACTTGGAGCCATGTTAAATACACGTGCCACGGATTAAGAGGTGGCCGTTGACGAAGATAGGTCCTCCTATTGAACATTGGCCAGCCAATGTCAGGCACCTTATCCCTATCTATCACTTTTACGCGCCGGTATACTATCTGTATGTCAGCCGCTTGCATAACGCCAAGGAGGATGTTAAACAGAGAATTTGCTGCGCTTATTAAACCAACATGATATATAAGCGTTCTGTTTCGTCGTTGTATTTTCGGCCTCTAATGTAGTAATATCGGAAGCAGATCACACAAATACAATCCAGCGGCTATTTGGAATGACCTAATTTCCGTAAGATGGATGATTTCGTTATAGAGAACGGGGCGAACAAGACCAAAAACAAGATCAGATCCCATACTCTACTTTTGCGAGAAAAAAAAAGTAATATAAAACGTGCTAAAGCCAGTAGAAGATCTCTCATGACTATGCCGCATGATTAAGAAATGCACTATATACAACAAACATATTTAAAACAATGCATCTAGGACTGCTTCGGATGCTCACACAGTCCACAAACGGTCATCCGACCTTAATAAAAGTGTTATTCACACTGTACGTTATGCTAGTAGAAATCGAGATCCTCGTCCCACAAACCAGACACTCTCGCAACGTATCTACAGCGAGCAATATGAACGCCTGTTCAACACCATTACTTATAGCGTAGTCGAACAATTCCCACAATATTGAGATCGTCGTATGCATCGGAACAACTGATTGCTGGTAAATCACAGCTTAAAGGTGGAACGTGAAGGCTGTAGTAAGTTGACGCAAGCGCGACAACTCCGCTTTCTTATCTCATTTTTTTGTTTTGTTTTCTCGTGTTATAGTTCTAAACTCTATAATACGTTTTTTTAGCTACGACGGCACCGTTCGTTGAAGAATAAACTTTGTGGAGCCAGCGTTAAGTGAGAAAATTTGGAAATATTTCTGTTGGCGTTTAAGCGCTGTTCAGGATGTTTTCTTGCTTCAAATACCAAAGCTTGTTGAAATGGTTTAGTTTGTCTCCCCCTCTTCACGGTCGTTTGGTCGCGTGCGGTTGAAAACCACGCTGCAAAACCGTTTGCAACTTTTTAAAGCATTCGTCTATCCTCTCTTCTACCATACCCCTTGGCGCGCCCAGAGACAGGAGAATAGCACTCGCTTCACAGGTAAATAACCAATACTGCTCTACATATCACGGTGAGGAGTGTTCCAATAGCTTTTCACTTCTCTATAGCTTAAGTTAAGGGCAACTTAGAACTTCATATCAACAAATTTTTCCCAGACTCAGCGTATAACTCATTCGTTATTCACTTGCGCCCTTCTATTGAGGACAATTAGAGTTATTTTTGGGCTTGTACGCAGCTCTGCGCGTGAATTCTGACCCTTATGGTGGCCTCGCAGCACATAGGGTCCCCCAGCTGAACTATTTCGGAAGCTCGGTTGTTATAGTGAAAAGCTAAAATCATCTTTTTTTTTGTAACCTCGGTCTTCTAATTTGAAGATCGTATGTTCGAATCCTCCTCCAGTACACTACATCTAAAGGCTTGAAGTGGCATTTGACACCTACATGAAATTCCAAGAACCAGTGGCGCTATACCATGCCACGTGCAACAAAATTAGGAAAGCCTACTGAGCTTCAACAAAAGACATTCTCTCACCAAAACAGGATTTGATTTCCGTGGTGCAGTATTCGGCCACAATGTCTCTCATGACTCCTTGAATAAACCCATGGGCCTCCGTCCCCCGCAACTCTCTGGACTGGGACACACCACCACTGGAAACTAAACTTCGCAACATTCCAGACTCGCAACCTCTCAAGTGAAGCTAGCTTAGCAGGACTCTTTGATGAATTATCAGGTATTTATGGCATATTATTGGCCATAGTGATATTACAAGAACTGGTGAGGCTTTTACATTGGTGAATAACGGCCACGCCCTCTGCTACAGAGGACTCTTAGATGAAAAGCAATATGGGATAGGATCGATAATGGGAACAGCGTGAACAAGACGACTACGGAGTGAAATGACACAGGACGAGCGCTGACTCACAACTACGTTTACTGAAACACACGTCATTTATATAAGCGACACAGGCGATCACATAGTCAATTGAGGAACACACGACCGGGCCACGTGCATACAGGGCATCTCTTTTCGTATCGAGATATCTAGGTTCATTAACTCCTGCTGAGAAAGCGCTAATGCACCACGTGCTCTTTTGCTCAATGTGAACTGCTTCCATTACTAATGTGGTGGATGCATTAGTATGCTTAAACAAAACTGTTGTCTCTCTGAGCAGAGGCTTGCACCTACATTGCCGGCAATGGGCAGAGATATGCGCATACCCATTCTTGTCCAAGGACAATTCATACTCTCTATGTCTTACATTTATGCACCGGCGGGTTTGGCCTATGTACACTCGCCCACACTTGAGCGGAAAAGAGCGCACAACACTGGTGGCGCAGCCTACATACTTGCTAACATGTTTCACTTTGCACCTCACGTTAGCATTACGCTCTGCTCCACTTTCTCGTCCTTCGACCACTGGACGAATAGCACTAAATTTTCTAGGAGCCGAAAAGCAACCTGCACCCCATAACGACCTGCAACGTTTTTGAGGCCTTGAGATAGGCGATGTGCATAGAGTATAACTACCACGTTCTTCTTCCTGCTATTTCCTGCGGCCTCCTATCTCCTGGCGTTTTTTACCCATTTTATCACTTTCTCATAGCTCACCCGTTATTAAGCTATCCGGGTACCCAGCTTCCTCCAGCCTGACTATCCGACGTGCAAAGACATCGCTCATTGCATGCCCGCTTGTTTTTACCAGGACAGCGAGAAGTACGGAGATGGAAATGACATTTTTTACTACTTTAGAATGACCTGAGGTGAAGTTCAACAGGGGCTTGGCCGAATGCGGGAAGTATTCCCAACAAACAAGATCATCTAGAAAACGTAGTCTAAGGTCAAATTATTTTAGTTCAACCTGTTTTGCTTGCTCCGAGGTGAACCTCAAACCCTGACCAAGCTCACTAAGAATACCTCTTGTTTCGTCCGCCTTGTTGGTAGAGTCGTCTCTGCAAATTAAAGCTAAAAAATCATCAACATATCTGAACGTCTTCATGGCTATCCCAGAAAGACGACGGTCTAATCCCATATCCACCTGCGCCATAAAAATTCTACTCGGAACGGGAGCCACTCTAGATCCGATACCGACACCAGCCTTTTGTATAAAAAGCGAGTCATTCCATCCAATCATTGTCTACCTCAGGTAACATGACAAAAGTTCAAGGAAGCTTTTAACAGTAACACCAAATTTTTGGACAAATCGCATTTCATCATTCTGCTCCGTAATGCATGCCTTGATACTGCATAATAATTGGTTGTGAGGCAAAGAATAAAAAGATCCTCTGGTCCTCACTAAAAGTGGCACACCTTCCTGGAATATTTGACCAGAGGTATTCGGCAACGCTCCGAAAATTCGGGATAACTAGAGGATTGGCCTGTTTCAGCGAGGCAAGGTGGGCTTGTAAAAACGGGGAAATTTTGCTTTGGCAAGTGTTCCTTTCAGTTATGATGACCCGAAGCGGTATCAACGGTTTGTGGGTCTTCGCAGAGAATACCTTTACCTGTCCCTTTTTCGCTTTCTTAACACGCTTGTGAAGCCCTTCTAGGCTTAAAGCATCAAGAAGCGCCACTGCCTTTTCCTTCACTTTGGCTACATTATCTTTCACTTCTTTAAAGTTCTTACCAATAGCGAAACTTGCCTCTTCCTGATAAACCTCTTTAAGTAAAACCACAAAAGATCCTTCTTTGTCCGAAACAGCGACCCTTAACCCATTGTTCACTAAATAGTCCACAGTTTTATCCACAGTCCACAATAGTCCACAGTCCACAGATGGGCTTTATCGCCTATAGTTTTGGGCCTGGGGCACACATCACGGCACTCCGACACACACCTTGGCTGAACGTTTTCATCAGCCCTTATTGCTATAGATCGGGCCAGTCCCACCTTTCCAGCCGGCACCAAACGGGGTGCAAAACAATGTTTTCGACCCAAACCAAGCAATTTCTTGTTGACTTCCAGTAGTGTGGCGTCACCGATAAGCTGGACTTGCTCTTTTCGCTATGCAGGCTCGTTGATGGGCTTCTTTGTAGATAGGCTGCGTAGATAGGAACATTAAAGAATTGAAAGATAATATAGCCAAAGTGAGCGAAAAGGCAGTGGCGCTTCTTGGTACTCTAAGCCTAGAAGGCCTTCACAAGCGTGTTAAGAAAGCAAAAGAGGGACTGTTAAAGGTATTCTCTGTGAAGACCCACAAACCTGCGATATCGTTCCGGGTCATCGCAACTGAAAGGAGCACATGTGAAAGCGAAGTTTCCACGTTTTTACAAGTCCGCCTTGCCTCGCTGAAACTGACCAATCATTTTGTTATCCCAATTACTGAGAGCCTTGTCGAATGCCTCTCGTCAAATAATCCAGGAACGTGTGTCGGTTTTAGTATGGACGTAGAGGATCTTTTTTTTGTATTTTTTGCCTCACAACAAATTAACCTGCAGTTTCAAGGCATGCATTACGGAGCACAATGATGAAATGCGGTTCGTCCAAACATGTGGTGTTAATGCCGGAAGCTTCCTTGAACTTTTGCCATGTTACCTGAGGTCGACAATGATTCGGTGTAGTAACTCACTTTTCATACAAAAGGCTGGTATCTGTATCGGACCTAGTGTGGCTCCCATCCTGAGTAGCACTTTTTGGCGCAGGTGGATGCGGCATTAGACCGGTATTTTTTTTAGATAACCATGAAGACATTCAGATATGATGATGATTTTTTGGTTTTACTTGAAAGAGACGACTCTACCAAAAAGGTGGACGAAATAAGAGGTATTTTATTGAGCTAGGTCAGGGTTTGAGGTTCACCTTGGAGCAAGCAAAGCAGGATGAATATTATTTAATAATATTCAGGATATTATTTAATACGTCGACCTTAGACTACGTTTTCTAGAAGATCTTGTCTTTTGGAAATACTTCCCCCGTCCTGCCAAGCCCCTGTAAAACTTCAACTCAGGTGATTATAAAGTAGTAAAAAATGCCATTTGCATCTCCATACTTCATGGCGTCCTGGTAGAAACATGTGGGCATTCAATGAATGATGCCTTTGCACGTCAGATAGTGAGGCTGGAGGAAGCTGGGTACCCGGATAGCTTAATAACTGGTGAGCTATGTGAAATCGATTAAATGGGTAAAAACGCGAGGAGACCGCAGCCCGCAGGAAATAGCAAGAAGAAGAAAGTGGTAGTTATACCCTATGTGCATCGCCTATTTCATGGCCTGAAAAACATTACCGGTCATTATTAGGTGCCGGTTGTTGTTTCGGCTCCTAGAAAATTGAGTGCTATTTGTCCGGCAGTCGAAAGAGGAGAAAGTGGAGCAGTGAGTAATGCTGACGTGAGGTGCAAAGTGAAACATGTTAGCAAGTATGTGGGCTGCACCACCAACGTGGTATGCTCTTTACCGCACAAGTATGGGCCTGAAGCCTGAAGATTTGGTATCGCAGATAGGCTATGCAGATCACTGGCGTCATGATACTCACGGTAGACCACCATTGTATGCGACTGGCAATTGTGCCGAAAGGAGCAAGAAAATGCAATGTTAGCGCCAGGTAGGTGTGAGAAATTAGTCGCGCCATTTCCGCACGTAAAATAGAGGCAACCCGTGTCAGGCTCGTACTGTGCAGTAGCCGCTCAGCTTGAGTGTCCATGGGCTCACGCTTGTGAGCAATTTCGTGCGTTTAGAGACTGCAATAGAATTGACTTTTGTTAGTTCTTTTTTTTTCGGCGATGCTAATAAAACTTTCATATGTGCAGTTCGTTTACGCAGTGCCATTTATTTGCCGCCCCACCAACGAAGGTATCAAGTAGCTGTGTTGTATTGAGACCCTCCGTTTTTCTTCAAGAAGCGCACACGTAACGACTGAGACCCCGTACATCTATCTGTCACTCCTGTCACGAACGGTGTACCTTTTCGCGGATGTTTGCTTTTTTGATGGTAGGCACGCTACAATTTTTAGTAGTTTTTTTATGAATCATGTACATGTATACACACAGTGTAGCTTTGCTGCGCATACAATTTACTTGCGCATCTTGCATACTGCTATACGTTCTTGAAATTTTTTATTATAATATCATTTTACTTGGGGTTACTGATGCTTACTTTCAAGACATTTTCACTGTCTGTTGTGTTTATCAGTGCTCTCCATGTGTTTTTGCTTTTTAACATATTTATAATAACGCTTCGTATTTTAGACTTTTCAAAAGCTTAATAATACCACCGCAACCCTCCTGCTTAAAGCTTCGGCACTTGCACGTATTTAAAATATAAATTTAAAACACATATATGTAGATATGTGTTCATGATTTGCAAATGTGCACGTAATGCGTTGCTATGGATGAAGCGTAACTTCAAGAGTACCTTATGAAACGCATGCTACTGCGGTTTATCTTTAAGA